>NC_136270.1:60173449-60293449 GCF_964187855.1 Myxine glutinosa | reverse complement strand
TAATCTTGTGCAGACGTGGTCATCCCAAAACCGCTCGGTGAATAACATCCAAGCCACGTCTGTAACAATTGGTGTCGAGGAGTGGAATTCGAACCCGGGACTAAATTTATTAGGCCCAAATTGGTAACAAGTAGAATCGATTCGGAGCGCGTTTCCCGCGCGAAATTATAACGGCGAAATTTGAATTTGTTTTACGAAAATAAAATAAAAAACCGAATTTTGAAAGTCGCGCTATGGCGGGTCAAGACAGCTGGGGTCCGGTAAAGGAGAGTGAGGTAGGGTCGGTCCAGGACCAAATTGAGGGACATGAGGGACATGAGGAGAGCGAAACAGCGGGGGTAGCAGGTGCACAAAATGGCGCTCCCGCGCACGATGCTTCAGGCGCGCAAAAAGGCGCCTCGCTGGTCACCGTGCCCGCGACCGAAGTAGCGCCGCTGGGAAGATTGGAACTTTTTTTTATACAAATGACGGCCCTTATGGAAAAGAATAGTGAGCGATTGGAAAACCAAATGGGGGTAATGAGGGACGAAGCGAGGGCTCGGAGTGAGCAATTGGGGGTAATGAGGGACGAAGCGAGGGCTCGGAGTGAGCAATTGGGGGTAATGAGGGACGAAGCGAGGGGTACCGGTGAGAAGTTAGACAATAATTTTGAGGAGTTAGACAAGAAAATTGGGAAGTTAGACAATAATTTTGAGGGGTTAGACAACGGGATAAAAGAGGTGAAACATGGGTTAACGGGGGTAGAAAATAGAATGGCTGCCCAGGAGAATCAGATAGAGGGAGTGAAAAATGGGTTAGAGGGGTTAGAAAACAGTATGGAAGGCAAATTGAGGGACATGAGGGACCAAGCGGAAAGGGAAGTTAACCAAATGGGGCAGCAGATAGAGGGGGTCAGAATGGGGGTAGAAGCCAAACTGGATGCTCACAGGGAGGAAATGGAGCAGATGAGGGTGGCATCTGGGCAGGAGATGCAAGTGATGGGAGAAGAGATCAGAAGAGGAGTGAGTGAGGAGGTCGGAGGAGTGCGCGAGGAGGTGAGGCACTGTGAGGAGCACATGGAAAAGGAGGTGAGAAAGGGGACTGTAAAGTTACAAGGGGGCATAGAGGACCTGACGCAGGAGGTGGAACAGCTGACGGAGGGACAAAAAGGACTAACGGAGCAGGTTCAAAGGAACACTGCAGTATTAGGAGGTTTAAAAGCGACACAAAACGACATAAAAAACGACTTAATAGCGACAAAGAGGGAATGTCAGATAGTACGTGAGGGACTGACAACGAGGTTGGACGAGGTGATAGAGGTAATGGAGACGAAGGACCGGCAGGTGAGGACGCACATGGAAACGGTCAAGGTAGCCTTGGAGGACGAGCTTGAGGAGACGTACCGGGGAATAAAAGAGGTGAGGCACAAATTAGAAGAAGTGGAAGAAGGGGTGAGCGAAATTAAGAAGCGACGGAGAGGGGATAACAAAGAGATAAAAGAGGAGATAAAAGAATTGGTCCAAAGTCTGTGTTTGGATCGTGATGTGCTCGTTAACCGGATGAGGGATTCGCAGGTGATGGAGGAGAAGCGAAGAGGAAGAGGACCCGGTGTAAGTGGTGACCAATATGGTCGTGCGTATGATGCGCCAGGTGATTTAAGAGGCTTGGGGGTCGAGATAGACCCGGGTGTTCGTGAGAGGCCGTTGGTGAAGTGTGCGACAGGTCTGGTGTGCGAAAATGGAGGTGTGCAAGAAAGTCCGACTCTGGGGTGTGTGAGGAAAAAGTGCGTGCCAAGGAGTGAGTGTGCTGGCGAGAGTGAGTCGGTCGTAGCGCGTGTGCGAGGGAGCACGTGGAAGCGCGGGGTGGTGAGTGTTACAGAGGGTGTGACGGGAGAGTGTGCGCAAGAGTGTGCGCGAGAAAGGTGTGTGACGGACAGGTGCATGAGGAAAGAGTGCGCTGTCAGAAGTAAGGAAGAGTGTCCACCTGTGGTGAGTGTTACAGAGGGTGTAACGGGAGAGTGTGCGCGAGAAAGGTGTGTGACGGACAGGTGCATGGGGAAAGAGTGCGCTGTCAAGAGTAAGGGTGAGTGCGCTGTCAGGAATGGAGGTGAAAGTAGTGAGAGTGACATGGAGCGTGAGTTAGTTGTGACAGGTGAGCGAGGATGTACACCTGGGATGGAAGGATGCACACCTGGAATGGTAGAGCGTGAGTGGGAATGCACGCTGGAGTTGGTAGTGAGGCACGTGGTAGGATGTGCGAGTGAGAGCACACCTGTGATTGTCACAGAGGAGGTGACCAAGGAGGGGGCGCGAAGAGGTGTATTGGTGAGGTGTGCGACCAACGAATGTGTGCCAAGGTGTTCGGTGGTCAGGTGTGTGACCAAGGCTGTGAGTGGAATGAGGGTACCTGGGTGTGTAAGGAAAGGTACGAGGAGCATGGGCACGGCTGGATGTGTGAGCAAGGAACGGGCTGCGGGGTGTAAGCGTCCAGGTGAAGCATCGACGGTAACCAGGTTAGAGGTTAGGTCGACTTTTAGCCGAAGCGGGCCCTCGGTGCGTGCCGGGCCTCGCTTTGAACGGCCGCGTCCGTGCTCCACTTGGTGGAGCGGGCAGCTGGATAGGAAGGGTCGTCATGGCGACCACGTTTTGTTGAGACGTGCCGGCAGGTCGAGATCGGGACATTGGATGGCTCCACGCCGAGGTGGTGCGTGGGATCTCGGCCCGGGTAAGCCCCCGTCCCTGCCCCGAATGCCGGACGCATCCAGCCGCCGGCACAAAACAACCAGCATCCATTGCTTGGCTGTACAAAGCCGGGCTTTGGACGGGAATTGGCGCACCGAGAGGTATTAGTGAGTCGACTGGGTGATGAGGTTAGTGTATTGGACCCAAAATTAGAGAAAAACAAAATTTGATGATTGGCAAGGGATTGGCAGTAGTGATTGGCAGATGATGGGCAGTGATTGGCAAATTTTTGATTTGTTGAAATTTGATGTGCAAAATTGGTAGTGAGAGACCCCCGATGTGGTGGGATGGCAAATCCACCATCCTTCCCATGGGGGGCAAAGGAGCAATAGCTTATGGGGTGTATGGCAGTGAAAACTAGCCCGGGTGGGTTAGGATATTGTGTGTAGGGATCTAGAGAAGATGACCTTAGGTGACGATAAGGTTAGGTAGTGACTGATACCTGTAGTGGGGACGCAGGTAGATTAGTGTGGATGATAATGACGTGGGAGCGCAATAGTTTAAAGGGACGACTGGGAAGCGCAAGTTTCAGAAGGGAGTAGTTAGCTGAGATGATGCTGTGTGTGTGAGAATTGAACAGGTGTGATTGCACAGGTGTGCAACTGGACAGGTGTGTGGAGCAGTGTATGAGTAATGAGTGTGTGGATCAGCGCGAATGCGCTTGGGGAGAGAAGGGTGCAGGTGGCACCAAGTGTGAGAGCACAGGTGTGCAAGTACAGGTGTGTGGAGAGAGTTGGAGTAAGTGGTACGGAGTGGTGTGCATGGTGCGAAGATGTGGATGGGGGAAGAGTGGACCCCTTTCACGAATACCCGGGGCGGGTAGTGTAAGTGTTAGGTAGAGGGTATAGGTAAGTTGTGGTTGGATATTGGCATTTGTGGTGCGGTTGCAGAATGGTGTTGTGAATGGGTGCATTAGTGTTGTGGAAATGGCTGGGCGTGTAGCCTGTTAGTGTGTGTAGTTGGTTGGGCACTCCACCACTGTGAGGATGTCGGCCAGGTGAGGCCGCAGGTGGGCTCTGGGAGCCGGTAGTTGTGAGTGGGTGCCTGAGGATCCCGGGTGTGGATCGGGCAGCCCCGTGCCAGAGAGGGCACCGAGTGGGGAGAGTGCCAGAGGGCCTTCCCCAGGTAGTTAGGTTAGGGTGAGGAGCAGGTAAGCTCGGAGGCAACTGCAGTGGTGGAGGTGTGCAGGTGGGTAGACCCACTGGGAGAGGTACACGCCACAGCCCAGAAATTGTGCGAGGGCACCGGGAGATGAATCGGGGGAGTGAGACCCCAAATTGAAGAGCACCACAGTTTGGCCAATGGGAATTGGTTTTTAGAACCCATAGTGTAAGAGGGCCAATGGTTTGGCCGGAGAAAGACCCCGGGTAGTGTAAAGTTGTTAAAGTCATTTAGGAAATAGTTAGGATTGATGAACCTGTCGCACCATACGCAGCCACTTACCTGTGGTGATGATGATGACTCCACACCTGTGTTTTCTTTGTTTTGTGCAGGAAATGAGATTGCTGTGAGGATTTGTGAGACGCATCACGACGTGGATGAGACATTGGGGTGATTCCATCTCTCCCTCCCTAGGAGGGACTGATGATGAATTGGTAATGGCAAATTTTGATGTTGAGTTGAAAATGGCAAATTTTGATGAGAGTTGAAAATGGCAAATTTGATTGGTTAGGAGGGAGAGAAGACGAATTTGGTTTATGGGAGGAACGGGGAAGACAGTAGGGATGTTTGTTGATTTGTAAAGTAGATGTTTATGGGTAGTGTTGTGTTGTGTGGATACAGTAAGGGGTAAGGGAGGGGCCATGTAGGTTACCTGGTGGGGGGGGGGGGGCGTACGATAGGAACGTACCTGTCTCACCTGGTTCCCATGTGCCCCCAGTGTGCATTACCTTATATTGCGTGCACTTTTGCGCCCTTACCACCTTACTCACTTGTCTGCTTCTTTTGTCTCCCACCTCCGAGGATCTGGCTTTGGGGTAGAGAGAGAGGAGAGAGAGGTGCTGGCTGCGCAGTTGTGGGCCTGCACTTTCGCTGTTTGCTGCCGGGATCGATACACCATATGGACCGCAATGTTTGTGGCCACCCACTATGGACCGCAGTTCGTTTGCGGCCAAGCACCACCCGGGGATGGACCTATGGGTCAACGTGGCACCTATGCCATAAAGGTGAACCACTGTTAATTAACACCACCAAGTGCACCACAAGAAGAGCAAGAGACACCTGCAGGGTTAGGGGTTGTCGAATTTATTTTTATTCCAATGAACAATGGTGACTGCACCGATTGGTGGTGGGGTGGTGCTTTTGATGCTGGGATGGGGTGCTCTGCACGTTATTAAAGGCCGTCGGCCACAGAGCACTCGTGGGTTGGTGTATCGATGCTGGCAAGCGCGCTCTCTCTATGCATAACATCTGCATGTGTTCCTCCAAAGACAGGTCCTGGATCGTAGTGTAGATATCAGCGTAATCTTGTAAATAATGCTCCCTACCGGCTGTATGTGTAGTTTGCGAATTCTTTCCGGATTCGGTTATCCTGTGGGTGTGTTTCTGTGAGGAGAAGGGTGCAACGTCGCAGGGGGACATATTTACTCATTCGTGAATATCTGTAAAACTGTCGCACTCAGGGTAGAGTTAATAGTAGAGGGAACTACATTGCGTGCCACACTAAAGTAGGTAAAAATTTATCGGGTCGGGACGCCCCGAGGGTAGAGAAGGGTGCAATGTTGCGAATATGGAATTTGGCCTCCATATCCGCTTGTAAATATTCCCCTATTTTCTCCAATACTCCCCAACTTTCCCCAATCCCCCATTCCCTAGTCCCATTGCATGTAAATAACAATCAGTAGAGCCGACCTTCCCCTTATTCCCCCATTAAATGTCGTGCCCAGGTCCACCGCACCACACGTAGACAACTTTCGGACATCTTGCTAGTTATTCTTAGTCTATGTCAGTTAAGGCCTCGTTTCCATTAATTATGACTCTTCGTTGCACCAGAATGTGATTATATGGCACCAGTAGTGAGTTTAGGACCTTTCCCATACCTCCTCCCATCTTCTTCCCCGTCTACAACAACAGAGGGGCACGGCGCTGCGCGGGGGGGAGTGTGCGTCCTCCCACCGGCTCGGTTCGCCGCCATCGACAATGCGCTCCAGACGATGCGCTCCAGACCATGCGCTCCACGGGGTTACCACGAAGGGGCTCCTTGTCAGCTCCTCGTCAAGGGCGGAGCCTGGTAAACCCCCCGCACGCACCCAATGAGAAGCAACGTGCCGATTCCACGAGGCGGAGCTAACGAGCCGAGGGCGTGTCACTCCCCGCCGGATATACGCGGCCACGCGCCGGATGTGACGTGAGATGCGCCCCCAGCTGGAGAAGGAAGGACCTGCGAGCGCTGAAACAGATGCGCCTCAGCTTGGAGAGAGAAGCCACCGCCACCCCCAGCGCGACGATACCTCCCCGCATCTTTGGACCGGACCGGACCGTACTGTACCCTGCCCCGAGCCCAGGAGGACCTGGAGCCATCGATACCCGCTTTCCTGCCATCAACCCCCGTGTGAGTCAGCCGTTGTCCCGTTTGTCTGTCGTCTGTCCGGGGTTAATATAAGAGTGTGTCTAAGTGCCTGTCTTTCTGTGATTATACCTCTAGCCCCTGTAATCTGACCTTTCCGTACGAATATAATCTCCTCCGGAGGTCTTGAGAATTGAAACATTGGTGTCGTATTGTGTTATTGTAATCCAGCCGGGTGTCTTCTTTTTCTTATTGAGCCAGCATCGCGCGACTAGTCAACGTTCGGGCACAATCGGGTATAATATCGAGCATAATCTTGTGCAGACGTGGTCATCCCAAAACCGCTCGGTGAATAACATCCAAGCCACGTCTGTAACAATATATATACATATATATATATATATATATATATATATATATATTGTTGCAGATTTGAGAATCCTGTGTTGTAAATATGACCCTCGAGTAAATAGTTCTTGTAAATACCTCCATTTGTGGTAAAGGTCAAAGGTCGTTCCCTTAGTTAGTCCTTCGCACACACGTAGAGAACCATAGAACCTCTCTTTCGTTATTTCTTTATTATGTGTATTAGTTAAGGCTCTGTTTCCCACTAGTTGACTCTGCATTGCACCAAATGAAATAAGATAGGTCCCCTTCAAGGATTGCATTTCCCAGCCAAACTCTCCCTCTCTGTGCAAAACCGCTTGACAAGCGTGGGGTGCGCGCCCTCTCAACTGGCCCTGGTTTGGAAGCGGCGTTCGCTGCCATGGTGAATATGTGCTCCGTGCTCTGTTTGGACAAGAAGGGCGGGGTCGCCGAGAAGAGACAAGCCATGGCGTGCCACGGGGGCGGGGCTGTTCAGCTCCATGCCCAAGTAAGGCTACAAGCCTGTGGCATTGCCATATAAGGCCAAAAAACAGAGCACGGGGGCGGTACCAAAAATGCCCGAGGGCGTGTCATGCCCCGCTTGAGATATGCGTGCGACAATCGCGCAAGGAGGGTAGATGCTACTGGGCTGGTACGAGAGGCTGGTACGAGAAGCTGGTACGTGCTGCTGAACTGGTACGAGAGCGGGGTCCGTGCTGCTGAGCTGGGTTCGAGGCTGGAGCTGGGTTCGAGGTACTGGAGAGGAGACTCCCAGTGTTACCGATAGAGAGAGAGAGAGAGTCGTGGGTCGGAACGGAACCTCGCCAGATGAACGAACCTCCTGCAATTCCTGTCATCATCCCCGTGTAAGTCTGACTGTCGTCTGTTTGTCTGTGTTGTCTGGGGTTTAAGTTAAGCCTGTAGATAAGCTAGAATTGCACTGTGTCTTCTTCTTCTGTAAATTATTTTCGTTTCTTTCCTTCTCTCTTGGTTTCTTTGATTTGGACATAATTGGTTAATAAATTCCTGTTCCTCCTTACTTTGGCTTCCTCTTCCACATCCGATCGTCTTTGTGATTTCCCCCATTGAATACCTGTGGCACGATTTGGCCGACGCCGACGCATATGAATCGGGTTTAGTATTTTTTAATGGTTCAAACCGTGGGCTGCTAAAACCGCTCGGCAAAATACCATCTTGTCCGTGGTTTCGAACGGAGTTGCCCACCTGCCTCGTGGAGGGATTGCCGGAGGCGTACGGGAATCCCTTGACCAATCGCCTCGGGCAATCCCACCCCACAAGGGAGCGGGGTAGCTTCAGGAGCGGAGACGGCCAGTGCAAATAGAAGGGGGATTAACCCCCCCCCCACCCCACGCTAAGGGGAGCGCCGTACTCCGTTTCCGCAACAATATATATATATATATATATACATATATGTGAAGAATCAGCTCTTCGTTTGCCAAAGAAGTCCACAAATAGCCTGAAATGACGCAGCTTTTTTATTAAAACCAACTTATACAGATCCGGAAGAAGTCAAGACATCTACAGCAAGAACCAGCTTCATGCCACGTCAAGCCTTCCTGGAAACGCATTGATTCTCATTCACTTATATATGAATACGATTATCAGAAAATCTCCGAGAGAACAAAGCGACTGGCGAGAGTCCCTCCCACCGTTATCCCTAGCCCCCACCGTCATCCGCTGTCATTCGGGGGAGTCAGCCCTTCCTTATCATTCGGACCAGATGTTTCTCTGGGCTCCGCGAAAACAGAAATGTAACTCACAGAGAGAAGAGTGCATGCTTGGCCAGAACAAACCCATAAAATATATGGGTTTGTTTACATGAGTAATTCAAAGCATGTTTATACAGAGTCATGCGTCGCTGTGATTAATACAAAATATATATGGTTAAACGATAGGTTTATGTCTGCAATCTAAACATTCTACTAGCGTTACACAAAATCACGCGCGTGAGCGTGATTTTACGACCGGCCTTATCTAGCCTCGAAAAAAGCACACGTATACAATTGTCCAGCACGACCGCAGCGAGCCTTTCCTCGTCCAAAACTAAAACGAAGCAAAAACCCTTTATTAACTTTATGAAAATAGCATTTTTAAACAACATTTAAATCATAACACATTAGCAACCAACGTCTATAACTGAACTTTAGGCAATAACAAATCTACAACTTGACATTCCTTCCTCTTGTCTCGTCGAGACAAAGTATCTTAAGAGACAACGTGCCACATCGGGCTTTATTGAAAAATAATTGTGTAATGCGGGTATCTCCCAAGGGCATATCGTGCGCCCAAAGCGCCTCGCCCGTGCATTTGGCGAACGTGTCGTGTGGTGCGTGCTCGGAGCCTGAGGGCTCAGAACATGAAAGTCCATTAACGTTTCGGATCCACAACGAAGGTGTCTGGTCCAGATGAGGTTCTGCTCCGCCAGAGGGCCACCACCTCCCCTGCGGAACTTGCTCCCCCCACCCTTTGCAGACCCAGTCCTTGCAGATCTTCGAAGTTAATCAACGATCATGCCCATGAGGTCCCTCACGTGCTGCTGTTCTGGGGAATACATAATATTGTCAGTATCTTGTGTCTCAATTTCCTGGTCAGGGTACAGAGCGTAAAAATCCGATTCACTTGAAGCATTTGAACTTAATACATATGAAGCAAAGAGAGGAACTTCCTTTATGTCAAAGTCTCCCTTGGGCGCCTGGTCGGCTTGCGGGTCTAGGATATCCACGTCGGGTCCCTCGACCGCCAGACCCAGCGTCGCAATCAGATCCATAGTTGGGTTGAAAGGGGGCGTGCAGCTGTCAGCTTGTAATACATAAGCAGCGTTAGCCAGTACACGCAAGGGGTTTATAGCACAAGTATCACAGTCATCACATACACCGTTACAGGCAGCAGCCAGTTCCCACATGGGATCCGCACAAGTATCACAGTTGTCACAAAATTCAATACAATTTTCTGGAGCGCTGGTCGCAACTGCCTTGTTGAAGGACCCGTTCAGGTCGACGGCCTCTGTGGTCAGAGCCATAGTCGTTGTCGGCGGCTTCTTCACTTTCCATCCTGTAAAATACTTTCTCATACAGAGGAGGACTAGAGATTTCATTAGTGCCCCCCAAATTACTACCCCGATTATCACAGCCAGTGCGGTCAATAACCACTTCACTATGGTGCCCGTCCATCCCTGGAACCAGTCAGTGAGCCAGCTAAATGTATAAGAATTTTCGCGCGCGATCCGATCGATCGTCAGGGCGTGGCTAGTTTCCCTTAGTCTCACTTCTGCATCACCATTGTACGCATGTGAATTACCGTGTCCAATAGTATGTCATGAGCCGTAGCGGTGTCGTTTGCCACCTTTTCTAGGGCCAAAGCCAATTTATCTATCCGGAAACTATCCATGACTGTGCCCGCTCCTGGGAAGAAGAAACCAAACACCTTTTCCCATAGGCTCCCGTGTAGTTTAGTGGTTCCATCTTCGTTCATGACTGACCTCTTATAACGCCTGTCCAAGGACTTTGGGTCTAGCTCATCCAGTATCTCAACGTCAGGAAGGACTGAACCCAGATAACATGTGCCCCCCCAATTATTTGGTAAATAGGGGTAAGCCTTGTCGCCGCATATAAACATTGTCCCATGGGGTGGGACCAGGTGGGTGGATAAGCACTGGAGTCCCTTTACCACCCCATTAATCCTACTAACCCCCCTAGAGAATGTTATAGCCGTTATGTTGTGGTTGTGTTTATCTTGCAGTACTATTCGTAATGTAATCCCCGAGCTCCCTTGTCCCAGCTTCCCGGGGAGAGTGTAGGCGCATTCTGATTCTCCCATACGCAAGTGTCTGGTGCTTGTATGGCCAACTTACAGTGCGTGGCGTGGATCCACGAGGTCTTGCCCTCGCAAAAGACTGCCGTTGGTGTAGTCAGCAACACCTGGACTGGTCCCTTCCACCTTGGTTCCAAGGCGTTCTTGCAGGTGAAGTGCTCCACGAACACCTGGTCTTTTTCCTCTGGTGGAACACCTGGTCCACAAGTCTCCTGGGAACGCCTGGTCTACAGGTCTCCAATTCATAGATTCAATTCATTCAATTCATAGTTTCATAGAACACCTTTTCTCCAATTTCCTAATCCACTTTTTCAAGTGGATCCAATTTTATCCAATATTCAATTTTTAAATTTAATCCCATTTAATCCAGTCCAATTCAAATTAAATTCAATCCTTCTCTCAGCATCCCATTACCTGTTTCCAACATCAATAAAATAAAATTATAAAATAATAAAAATCAATCATCTCAAATCTCAAATCAATCAAAATCATAAAAATCAATAAAATAATAAAAATAAACGAAAATTACTTCAGCTAGAGTTTCAACTAGAATTAACACAAACAAACCACCATTAACCTCCATTAACACAAACAAACCACCATTAACCTCCATTAACCTCCCCCTATTATTTATTTATTTTCACGAATAAACAAATAATAGAAATAACCTGGTCTACTTCCAATTTCAATTCTGGTCAGTTCTGGTGTCTGGTCACACACAATGTTTTCCTCACCCACTGTGATTCGCTCAAAATAGATTCTCACTGTTATGTCTGAAATTCGTCTCATGAAAACCCATTCAAGAGTCCGGTGTAACAGACAGCCAAACACATAGACACGCCGAAGACCCCAGGGTACCCATCAAACTAGCTTGTCCCCAGATCCACAACACAGCGAAACATGTAACTTTACTAAAACTAGAACGGGCACTCGGTAGAGCGCATACCTTCGCCGCAGCTACTTTTGTTGCCAAAATAAAAGACTACAAGATCTGTGTAGCAAAGCCACACCTACGTTGTCATGCGGGAAGATTTGTTTCAAATTAAACCATTCTATCCCGCCAAAAGTTTGATATTGTAATCACATCCATGACCTTTTCATGACCTTGACCTTGACCTTTGACCCGATCGATTCCAAAATCTAATCAAATGGTTCCCGGATAATAACCTATCATCCCACCAAATTTCATGCGAATCGGTTGAATACTTTTGAGTTATGCGAATAACATACACATACACACACACACAGACATACAAATACACAGCGATCAAAACATAACCTTCCGCTTTTGCGAAGGTAATAATCACTTACTCATAACTAATACTCATAATAACTCATAATTACTTATGTAATTACTCATGCCAATACTTACTTAAAATAATGTAATATCCCAATCTTCACCCCCTATGCAAATCGAAGCACCCCGGACAATCCACAACCAATATCCACCACTGTAGCCGCCTTCCCGATTCCAGGCAGCCACACGCAGCCACATACATCTCCCTCCACGTCACACAAGACAACAGCCAACGAGTGTGTCCACCACACAGAAACCTTTGGCAATGCAACAACCGAACTCCCAGACAACCAACAACAAAACCCAATCCATCTCCATGGCTCATCAAGCAGTTCCAACTTAATCCAGCTTCACATACCGATTTCCCCAAAAACTCGTGAAACTTCACCCCCATTCTGGAAAAACCCTGGACTAAACCCTGACACCCTAAATAACTTCAGACCCATCTCCAACCTACCCTTTCTGTCAAAAGTTTTGGAACGTGCTGTGGCCACTCAACTCAAACATCACCACTCTGCCAATAACCTGTATGAAACATCCCAATCCGGATTCTGCTCCAGCCACCATACTGAAACTGCTCTCCTCAAAATCACCAGCGACCTTTTCTCTCCTCTGATGCTGGCAACCTCAACATTTTCATCCTCCTCACCTCAACGCCTCCTTTGACATCATCAATCACACCATCCTCCTCACCCTGTTTAGACCAGCTTGTGCCTATTAAACCCAAATCAGTTCACTCCCAAGCCCACAAGGACCACCTACTACTCTCAAATTATCCACTCTGGCTCCGGAATCCCAAAAGCACTCTTCTCTACAATAAACAAACTAAATAAACAAACTTTACAACGTGAACAAACTCCTCAGCGCCCTGGATACCGCCACCTGTCATTCAGAGTAGACAACAGCATCTCCTTTCTGGCTTTCAGCATCTCCTTTCTCCTTTCTGGCATCCAAATAAAATTCTGGCTTCAAATCAACTTCCTCGAACTTAACTATGATAAATCTAAATTAATCTTCGTTTGCCCAAAACCACTCACCAAATCCACCCATAACTTTGCCCCCAACATCGATGGTTTCCCAGTATCCACCTTTTATGAATTTTATGAATCTTCTCATTATTCGAAAGTTTACAAAATGTCCCAAATCTGTATATTATTTTCTACTGTGGTTATATTAAACCATTATTTTACATTCGTTACACTTCCTCCAAAATTGTTACACTTCTCAAAACCCGTTACACTTCTCAAATTCGTTACACACTTCTCAAAACCGTTACAATATATATATATATATATATATATATATATATATAAATCCAACTTTCAATAAACTGAAAAATGCTTCGCCATGGAATAGTCCACCACTCATATAAATAATCATAAGAGTTCTGCAAAACATCTCCATCTTTAAAACTTAGCCAACCATTTTTAAACCACATGTTTTCCCCCCCAAAAAACAAGTCACATTCTTTGTATATTGCCAACATTGTTCATCGTTTAAGTATCATCCAGAACTAAATTTTTTATAAACCGTCAATTTGTAGATGCATTTATTTATATCCCATTAACCCAAGAACTCTCAATTGCTTGGTTATATTTTAGTAATGTCATATATCCATATTTCTTTTCCAAAATGTTCCTGATATACACATTAATCCCATCTGTCTTTGTTTCCAGATGAACTCAAATCAGGAAATCAACACAAATCCTTATTACCTCCAATCAATCACACTGCACATCATTCCCCGTCCTTGATGGATAATTTTACATCCAGATGGGCACAGCATCCCATTTTTGGCGACCCAGCCCTGAAACAAGCCCCTGGACTCCTTGCAGGCTGGACCAAAACCCCTGGACGAGGTTGCATCCCAGTACTGACTCTGCTGCCTTCTTGCAAACCACTTCAACTCCATGAATTTTACATGTTTCGTGAACAGAACAAAGCCCTCTGTAATCGTCAGATTGAACCTGCCCCAAACCCGTCCATATAAACTCCATTGTTGTCCTGTTCATCTCTCTGTGTTACATTTACATTTTGTGACTCACAGCTCCACATCGCAAAATGCTAGCTTCTACGAATCCAACAACCGTCACAATCCGCCCAGGAACTTCCAGGCGTGCTCTACAATGCAGCACCTCTCTACCTGGTGCACACCTTTCGCACATCCCTCCTCGTTCGCACAACGCTTCATCAACACACCTCCTCGCGCCCACACCTTGGCACAAGCCACACCACATACCGACAGTTGAAACCTCGATATTCCTCTTTCCTCGGATAAGCGTTCTGTTGAAAACGTGACATTTCTGCTCAAATTATTGAATTTCCAAATACTCTCCCTGCAGCGCCCGTGAGGCAGCTTGTCCCACATTATCTGCCCCCAGACCCATATGCGTTTTAATAACAACCTTACCAGCATCGCTCGCCAGCAAACCCTTTGTCCGGCGCATCGATCAACACAAATCCTTCGATGCATCTTCCAGCCGCCACTCCGCACTGTACCTCACTTACTGTATGAACAAGACTTCCTGTTGGAACTTGTCACCGGAAATTAATTACTCTGTCTTGAAATCGTTTATTTTAGCGTTTAGAAAATCATTCTAGAAATCGAATTTAGTTTAGAAATCGTTTCTTCCCCTTATATAAATCCATTTTAAATAACGTATTCCTTTTGTGACATTGCATGGCATGTATGTCGCAGGTGCCCACTATTCTGACATGGCTCATGACTCATGTCTAATTCTGACATGAAGATGAAGGACAAGAAGATGAAGGATGAAGGACATGACATGAAGAAGAAGATTCTGACAAGATACTGACAACGTCCGACATCCAGCAAAGTCGAAATGACCCACAATGCATTTGGGCACACATCCTCCTCTGAGAGTGGGCGAGTTATCGCCGGCACTCTGAGCAAATCTCATACAGCACACCCGTGACTCGCGGCTCGCTCGGCTCCTGCCCGAACGCACAATATCCCTCTACCCAAACTTCCACGGAGCCGCACGGCGGAAACACAGGTTTGTACCACACTTTAATTAAACGAACATCGCCAGGATTCTCGGATAGACGTTAATTTCACAACACACATGACAAAAATCCGATTTAAATTCAGAGATCGCCGATCGACCTGGCACAACCATCTCAACGCGACGACGCCACGCCGCCCCCCGTCTTGGCGCGCACCCTCGTGCCTCCACACGAATCCCAACACTCCCGCCTCGCGGTTTCCTGCGAGGCTCGTAGCCGTGGCAACCAAAACTGCGCGCCGCTCTCGAATGAGGGCCGTCATAACAGTGAGCTGTCATAACAAATCTACGACCTGGCATGTAGTGAGCTGTCAGAACATTGAGCTGTCAGAACTCATCCCTAGCTCGTAAACATCGCAAAAAACAGGATCTCCGACGCTCCACCTCCCCGACCCCAAATGCACCACACGACACCAATTCCAAAGGTGAGCTGCCTCAGCGATACATCCCACACGTACAATCCACAATATCTGCCATTGAATGAACTCTTCGATTCCAGTCAAACATACACTTCGACCCAAACTCTGAACCTCCAGTTCCACAAACTCCAAACCTCCGTCCGGCTGCCGCTCGAAAGACAAAGCAGCCCATCCTGCAACCATCTCCAAGAAACCGCTTCATATCAACAGTAGGTCGACAAGGGCACTCCGAGTGCTTTCCTGACCCGATTTATATCAATTCGCTTCCCAAACAACTCCCAAACAGATGACAGACAAATACATTGGCCAGATACACACGTCAATTAACATCCCAATATACATTCATTCCTCATTCATATACGAGTGAGTCTCCCAGACTTCGCGCGAAACTCAGATCGACTCAAATCATGCCTTTCTCCAGCCACTCCCAAACAATCTTTGCTCATTCATGTTACGTCTCTCATTCAAGCAAAAGGATTTTTGGGACGGGTTGGACGGGGTGGGTTGAGGTGAAAGAGGGAAGGCAGGGCGGGGGTGTTGGGGTGTTGCCTAGAGCCCCGGGACTGAGCTCAGGTCTTGGGGGGGGTGGGGGGTCCTTTTGCACGGCCCAATTCTGCGGCTGTGGAGGGGGCCCTTGTATGTTCCAGTTTTGGGGAGGGGGCCCTTGTGGGTTCCAAATTTTGGGGAGGGGGCCCTTATGGATTCCTGGGCAAGCATTTGCAACATGTCGTCCTTTACATCGGCCTTCTTATCGTCGCCCATGTCCCACTGCTCGGCCGCTTCATCTAATTGGTCGGTTAGCCTTAGTGCGATGTGTACCCCGGCCAACAACAGGTCGACCAGGGCCCCCCAATCGTCGAGGGTCTGGGCCGGGGTTGGTGCTACATTCGGCCAGCGTGCGTGTACTTTGGCCTGGTCCCACACCCGCGCTGGCAATACAGCCTCTCCCATGTGGCAGACGTCCCGCCAATCTGCGCCTGTATTTTGTATCCACAAACGCATAAGTTCCGGTACGTGACCGGGCTGTTCAGCCAGCAAGGTTCTCACCCGCTCCTGCATAGCCGCCAAATCTGGTTCTTTCAAATGGTTTTTTTAAGGGACACATCTCGATTGTAGGCTGTGAGTTCTCCGATTCCGTGAGCCCTTCCACTGAGGGGTACAATACAATACTCCTAGCCCTTCTGGGGCCGCGAACCCGCTGTCCGCCCCATTAATTTCTTGTCCTCTAAAAGGATTGCCCGGGCTAAGGTGAACCTGAGGGGCGGCTGGTCTAGTTTTCTGGGGGTCTAACCCCTGGGGGAACAGGGGCGGGGGTGGGAGAGGTGGCGCCTGTGGCCCTGGGACAGGGCTCAGGGCTTGGGGGGGTGGGGGGTCTTGGTCTGGCATCTGGTCCAGCGGCATCACTCGCTGATTTACTTGTTTAACTGCTTACTTACTTGTCCTCTGGCCAGGGATTATTTAAATCTTTAGTTAACACAGCCCAGTCCTTTAATGGTTTTACCGCGGCAAAATGATGCCTCTTAAACATGAAAGATGCTGGGGTTCCCTTAAGGGGTTCCCCTTCTTTCATTAGCTTGCTTCCCATCTTATTGCTCTGGGCTGATCCTTCCTGGAAAGTTCTCGGCCTGGCTCAACCTTTACGGCTGTCCGACCTCACTTTCCCCTTTCCCTTGTTAACTTATAACGTTCCTACCCTTATCGAACGTTATCTTTACCGATATCCTGCGCAAATCCTTTTACTGGCCATGTTTTTATGGCCCTTCTAAGTTAGCCACAGCCCTTCGTTCCCTGGCATGCAATGGCATACCCCATCTTGTCTCTGGGCTGTTCCTTCCTGGAAAAATCTTGGCCACCTGGCTCAACCTATATGGCTGTCCGACCTCATTTTCCCCTCCTGGTGCTAACTGTAACTTTAAGCTTACTGTTAAGTCCTTACTGGTATCCTTACTTGTTTATCCTGGCTTTAACAAAGCCACGTCATTCTGAGGCCTAAAATGAGCCTTTACTTACAATTACTGTTCGAGTGCAGGCCGCGCGGAGATAGGGAGACTGAAACCGCTCGAGGGAGGAAGGTACGAATTTGGAATAATAGCCCTCTGATATAAAACAACTCCCACCTTTAATCAAATCCGCGTGCCGGCGCCGGCCTCAGGCAGCCTTCCTCCTGTCCCTCGGGCTCCGTTTCCCGTCGTCCGGTGCTGACCCCACTCCTGGTACCATCTGTGAAGAATCAGCTCTTCGTTTGCCAAAGAAGTCCACAAATAGCCTGAAATGACGCAGCTTTTTTATTAAAACCAACTTATACAGATCCGGAAGAAGTCAAGACATCTACAGCAAGAACCAGCTTCATGCCACGTCAAGCCTTCCTGGAAACGCATTGATTCTCATTCACTTATATATGAATACGATTATCAGAAAATCTCCGAGAGAACAAAGCGACTGGCGAGAGTCCCTCCCACCGTTATCCCTAGCCCCCACCGTCATCCGCTGTCATTCGGGGGAGTCAGCCCTTCCTTATCATTCAGACCAGATGTTTCTCTGGGCTCCGCGAAAACAGAAATGTAACTCACAGAGAGAAGAGTGCATGCTTGGCCAGAACAAACCCATAAAATATATGGGTTTGTTTACATGAGTAATTCAAAGCATGTTTATACAGAGTCATGCGTCGCTGTGATTAATACAAAATATATATGGTTAAACGATAGGTTTATGTCTGCAATCTAAACATTCTACTAGCGTTACACAAAATCACGCGCGTGAGCGTGATTTTACGACCGGCCTTATCTAGCCTCGAAAAAAGCACACGTATACAATTGTCCAGCACGACCGCAGCGAGCCTTTCCTCGTCCAAAACTAAAACGAAGCAAAAACCCTTTATTAACTTTATGAAAATAGCATTTTTAAACAACATTTAAATCATAACACATTAGCAACCAACGTCTATAACTGAACTTTAGGCAATAACAAATCTACAACTTGACATATATATATATATATATGTATATATATATGTATATATATATGTATATATATATGTATATATATATATATATATATTTATATATATATATGTATATATATATATATATATATATATATATTATATATATATATATATATATATATATATATATAAATATATATATATATATATATATATATATATATATATATATATATACATATATATATATATATACATATTGTTGCGAATATGGAATTTGGCCTCCATATCCGCTTGTAAATATTCCCCTATTTCCCCAATACTCCCCAACTATCCCCAATCCCCCATTCCCTAGTCCCATTGTCTGTAAACAACACTCTGTAGAACCGACCTTCCCTTTTTCCCCCATTAAATGTCGTGCCCAGGTCCACCGCATCTCACGTAGACAACTTTCGGACATCTTGCTAGTTAGTCTTAGTCTATGTCAGTTAAGGACTCGTTTCCATTAATTCCGACTCTTCGTTGCACCAGAATGTGATTATATGGCACCAGTAGTGAGTTTAGGACCTTCCCATGCCTCCTCCCGTCTTCTTCCCCAAACAACAACAACAACAACAACAACTACAACTACAACTACAACTACAACAACAACTACAAACAACAACTACAACAACGGCGCTGCGCGGGGGAGTGTGCGTCCTCACACCAGCTCGGTTAGCCGCCATTGACGATGCGCTCCGGCGGGGTTACCACGAAGGGGCTCCCTGTCAGCCCCTCGTCAAGGGTGGAGCCGGTAACCCCCCCCGCACGCACCCAATGAGAAGCAACGAGCCGAGGGCGTGTCACTCCCCGCCGGATATACGCGGCCACGTACCGGACGTGACGTCAGATGCGCCCCCAGCTTGAGACGACAAGACGCCACCTCGAGCGCTGTGAAACCTCCCGCATCTCTGGACCGGACCGGGTCGATTCTGCCCTGAGCCCAGGTGCACTGGAGCCATCGCTACCTGCCTTTCCTTGCCATCAATCCCCGTGTGAGTCAGCCTTTTGTCCCGTTTATCTGTCGTCTGTTGGGGTTAATATAAGTGTGTCTAAGTGCCTGTCTTTCTATGATGTCCCTCTTGTAGTTGTAATCTAACCTTCCGCCTTAATATAATCTCCTCCGGAGGTCTTGAGAACCGTATCCCTGGTGTCGTGTCATTTTAATCCCAGCCGTGTGTCTTTTCCTTCATTGATCTAGCGTAGCGCGATTAGTCAACGTTCGGGTATAATCGGGTAACTTGTGCAGACGTGGTCATACCAAACCGCTCGGTAAATAACATCTAAGCCGCGTCTGTAACAATTGGTGTCGAGGAGTGGAATTCGGACCGGGACTAAATTTATTAGGCCCAAATTTGTAGTAGAATCGATTCGGAGCGCGTTTCCGGCGTGAAATTATAACGGCGAAATTTGATTTTGTTATACGGAAATAAAAACCCGAATTTTGAAAGTCGCGCTATGGCAGACCAAGACAGCTGGGGTCCGGTAGGGGAGAGTGAGGCAGGGTCGTCCAGGACCAAATTGAGGGACGCGAGGAGAGAGCGAAGCAGTGAGGGCGGCAGGGTCGGCAAAATAGCGTTGTCACGCACGAGGTGGCCACGGCGTCCACGCCCGCGACCGTGGCAGCGCCCCTGGTGGATTCGAACCTTTTCTCCTGCAAATGAGGGCCCTTATGGAACAAATGGTGGGAATGAGGGCTGATAGTGAGCGGTTGGGAAACCAAATGGGGGTAATGGGGAACCGGATGGATGCTCAGGGTGAGCAATTGGGGGTAATGAGGGACGAAGCGAGGGGTACCAGTGAGGGGTTAGACAATAATTTTAAGGGATTAGACAAGAAATTTGGGAAGTTAGACAATAATTTTGAGGAGTTAGACAAGAAATTTGGGAAGTTAGACAATAATTTTGAGGGGTTAGACAACGGATAAAAGAGGTGAGAAATGGGTTAATAGGGTTAGAAAACAGTATGGAAGGCAAATTGAGGGACATGAGGGACCAAGCGGAAAGGGAAGTTAACCAAATGGGGCAGCAGATAGAGGGGGTCAGAATGGGGGTAGAAGCCAAACTGGATGCTCACAGGGAGGAAATGGAGCAGATGAGGGTGGCATCTGGGCAGGAGATGCAAGTGATGGGAGAGGAGATCAGGAGAGGAGTGAGTGAGGAGGTCGGAGGATGTGCGCGAGGAGGTGAGGCACTGTAAGGAGCACATGGAGAAGGAGGTGAGAAAGGGGACTGTAAAGTTACAAGGGGGCATAGAGGACCTGACGCAGGAGGTGGAACAGCTGACGGAGGGCCAAAAAGAAGTAACGGAGCAGGTTCAAAGGAACACTGCGGTATTAGGAGGTTTAAAAGCGACACAAAATGACCTAAAAAATGACTTGGTAGCGACGAAGAGGGAATGTCAGATGGTACGTGAGGGACTGACAGCGAGGTTGGACGAGGTGGTAGAGGTAATGGAGACGAAGGACCGGCAGGTGAGGACGGTCAAGGTAGCCTTAGAGGATGAGCTTGAGGAGACGTACCGGGGAATAAAAGAGTGAAGCAGAAATTAGAAGAAGTGGAAGAAGGGATGAGCAAAATTAAGAAGCGACGGAGAGGGGATAAGAAAGAGATAAAAGAGGAGATAAAAGAATTGGTCCAAAGTCTGTGTTTGGATCGTGATGATGTGCTCATTAACCAGATGAGGGATTCGCAGGTGATGGAGGAGAAGCGAAGAGGAAGAGGACCCGGTGTAAGTGGTGACCAATATGGTCGTGCGTATGATGCGCCAGGGGATTTAAGAAGCTTGGGGGTCGAGATGGACCCGGGTGTTCGTGAGAGGCCGTTGGTGAAGTGTGTGACAGGTCTGGTGTGCGAAAAAGGAGGTGTGCGAGAAAGTCCGACTCTGGGGTGTGTGAGGAAAAAGTGCGTGCCAAGGAGGAGGGTGCTGGCGAGAATGAGTCGGTCGTAGCGCGTGTGCGAGGGAGCACGTGGAAGCGCGGTGTGGTAAGTGTTACAGAGGGTGTGACGGGAGAGTGTGCGCAGGAGTGTGCGCGAGAAAGGTGTGTGACGGACAGGTGCATGAGGAAAGAGTGCGCTGTCAGAAGTAAGGAAGAGTGTCCACCTGTGGTGAGTGTTACAGAGGGTGTAACGGGAGAGTGTGCGCGAGAAAGGTGTGTAACGGACAGGTGCATGAGGAAAGAGTGCGCTGTCAAGAGTAAGGGTGAGTGCGCTGTCAAGAATGGAGGTGAGAGTAGTGAGAGTGACAAGGAGAGTGAGTTGGTTGTGACAGGTGAGCGAGGATGTACACCTGGGATGGAAGGATGCACACCTGGAATGGTAGAGCGTGAGTGGGAATGCACGCTGGAGTTGGTGGTGAGGCACGTGGTTGGGTGTGCGAATGAGAGCACACCTGTGGTTGTCACAGAGGAGGTGACAGAGGAGGGGGTGCGAAGAGGTGTGTTGGTGAGGTGTGCTACCAACGAATGTGTGCCAAAGTGTTCGGTGGTCAGGTGTGTGACCAAGGCTGTGAGTGGAATGAGGGTACCTGGGTGTGTAAGGAAAGGTACGAGGAGCATGGGCACGGCTGGATGTGTGAGCAAGGAACGGGCTGCGGGGTGTAAGCATGCAGGTGAAGCATCGACGTTACACGGGTTAGAGGTTAGGTCGACTTTTAGCCGAATCGGGCCCTCGGTGCGTGCTGGGCCTCGCTTTGAGCGGCCGCGTCCGTGCTCCACTAGGCGGAGCGGGCGGCTGGATAGGAAGGGTCGTCATGGCGACCACTTTTTGGTGAGGCATTCCGGCAGGCCGAGATCGAGCCATGGGATGGCTCCACGCCGAGATGGTGCGTGGGATCTCGGCCCGGGTAAGCCCCCGTCCCTGCACCGAATGCCGGACGCATCCAGCCGCCGGCACAAAACAACCAGCATCCATTGCTTGGCTTTACGAAGCCGGGCTTTGGACGGGAATTGGCGCACCGAGAGGCAGTAGTGAGTAGACTGGGTGATGAGGTTAGTGTTTTGGACCCAAAATTAGAGAAAAACAAAATTTGATGATTGGCAAGGGATTGGCAGTAGTGATTGGCAGATGATGAGTAGGATTGGCCAAATTTTTGATTTGGTGAAATTTGATGTGCAAAATTGGTAGTGAGCGATGGGCCCGGTGGGTAAGGGGGGCATCCCTGCCACCCTTCCCATGGTGGGGCAAAGGAGCACTAGATTATGGGGTGTATGGCAGTGAAAACTAGCCCGGGTGGGTTAGGATATGGTGTGTAGGGATCTAGCGAAGATGACATTAGGTAACGTCAAGGTTAGTTAGTGACTGATACCTGTAGTGGGGACGCAGGTAGTTTAGAGTGGATGATAATGACGAGGGAGCGCAATAGTTTAAAGGGACGACTGGGAAGCGCAAGTTTCAGAAGGGAGTAGTTAGCTGAGATGATGCCGTGTGTGTGAGGATTGAACAGGTGTGATCGGACAGGTGTGATTGCACAGGTGTGCAACTGGACAGGTGTGTGGAGCAGTGTGTGAGTAATGAGTGTTGTGGATCAGCGCGAATGCGCTCGGGGAGAGAAGGGTGCAGGTGGCACCAGGTGTGAGAGCACAGGTGTGCAAGTACAGGTGTGTGGAGAGAGTTGGAGTAAGTGGTACGGAGTGGTGTGCATGGTGCGAAGGTGTGAATGGGGGAAGAGTGGACCCCTTTCACGAGTACCCGGGGCGGGTAGTGTAAGTGTTAGGTAGAGGGTATAGGTAAATTGTGGTTGGATATTGGCATTTGTGGTGCGGTTGCAGAATGGTATTGTGGATGGGTGCATTAGTGTTGTGGAAATGGCTGGGCGTGTAGCCTGTTAGTGTGTGTAGTTGGTTGGGCACTCCACCACTGTGAGGATGTCGGCCAGGTGAGGCCGCAGGTGGGCTCTGGGAGCCGGTAGTTGTGAGTGGGTGCCTGAGGATCCCGGGTGTGGATCGGGCAGCCCAGTGCCAGAGAGGGCACCGAGTGGGGAGAGCGCCAGAGGGCCTTCCCCAGGTAGTTAGGTTAGGGTAAGGAGCAGGTAAGCTCGGAGGCAACTGCAGTGGTGGAGGTGTGCAGGTGGGTAGACCCGCTGGGAGAGGTACACGTCGCGGCCCAGAAATTGTGCGAGGGCACCGGGAGATGAATTGGGGGAGTGAGACCCCAAATTGAAAAGCACCACAGTTTGGCCAATGGGAATTGGTTTTTAGAACCCATAGTGTAAGAGGGCCAATGGTTTGGCCGGAGAAAGACCCCGGGTAGTGTAAAGTTGTTAAAGTCATTTAGGAAATAGTTAGGATTGATGAACCTGTCGCACCATACGCAGCCACTTGCCTGTGGTGATGATGATGACTCCACACCTGTGTTTTCTTTGTTCTGTGCAGGAAATGAGAATTGCGGTGAGGATTTGTGAGACGCATCACGACGTGGATGAGACATTGGGGTGATTCCATCTCTCCCTCCCTAGGAGGGACTGATGATGAATTGGTAATGGCAAATTATGATGTTGAGTTGGAGATGGCAAATTTTGATGAGAGTTGAAAATGGCAAATTTGATTGGTTAGGAGGGAGAGAAGACGAATTTGGTTTATGGGAGGAACGGGGAAGACAGTAGGGACGTTTGTTGATTTGTAAAGTAGATGTTTATGGGTAGTGTTGTGTTTTGTGGATGCAGTAAGGGGTAAGGGAGGGGCCATGTAGGTTACCTGGTTGGGGGGGGGGGGGAGCGTACGGTAGGAACGTACCTGTCTCACCTGGTTCCCATGTGCCCCCAGTGTGCATTACCTTGCATTGCGTGCACTTTTGCGCCCTTACCACCTTACTCACTTGTCTGCTTCTTTTGTCTCCCACCTCCGAGGATCTGGCTTTGGGGCAGAGAGAGAGAGGAGAGAGAGGTGCTGGCTTCGCAGTTGTGGGCCTGCACTTTCGCTGCTTGCTGCTGGGATCGATACACCATATGGACCGCAATGTTTGTGGCCACCCACAATGGACCGCAGTTCTTTTGCGGCCAAGCACCACCCATTGATGGACCTCTGGGTCAACGTGGCACCTATGCCAAACAGGTGAACCACTAATAGTTGGCCCCCTGACGGCCACAATATAGAAATGGACGCGGTTGGCGCCTTTCTTTATTTTTGAAAGAAGTAAGAAGGCCAAGTGCACCACACGAAGGCAAGACCAGCGGCAGAACATCGGCCGGCTGCGACACCACCGGTGATTATAAACACTTTATTGGTGCACTGGATGGTGCTGACTGTGTGATGGGGTGGTGCTTTTGGTGCTGGGAAGGGGTGCTCTGCACATTATTAAAGGCCGTAGGCCACAGAGCACTCGTGGGTTGGTGTATCGATGCTGGCATGCGTGCTCTCTCTATGCATAACATCTGCATGTGTCCCTCCAAAAACAGGTCCTGGATCGTAGTGTAAATATCAGCGTAGTCTTGTAAAAAATGCTCCCTACCGGCTGTATGTTTAGTTTGAGAATTCTTTCCGGATTCTGTTATCCTGTGGGTGTGTTTCTGAGAGGAGAAGGGTGCAACGTCGCAGGGGGACATATTTACTCATTTGTGAATATCTGTAAAACTGTCGCACTCAGGGTAGAGTTAATAGTAGTGGGAACTACATCTGAGTGCCACACTAAACTAGGTAAAAATTTATCGGGTCGGGACGCCCCGAGGGTAGAGAAGGGTGCAATGTTGCGAATATGGAATTTGGCCTCCATATCCGCTTGTAAATATTCCCCTATTTCCCCAATACTCCCCAACTATCCCCATTCCCCCATTCCCTAGTCCCATTGTCTGTAAACAACACTCTGTAGAACCGACCTTCCCCTTTTTCCCCCATTAAATGTCGTGCCCAGGTCCACCGCATCTCACGTAGACAACTTTCGGACATCTTGCTAGTTAGTCTTAGTCTATGTCAGTTAAGGACTCGTTTCCATTAATTCCGACTCTTCGTTGCACCAGAATGTGATTATATGGCACCAGTAGTGAGTTTAGGACCTTCCCATGCCTCCTCCCGTCTTCTTCCCCAAACAACAACAACAACAACAACAACTACAACAACAACTACAACTACAACAACAACTACAAACAACAACTACAACAACGGCGCTGCGCGGGGGAGTGTGCGTCCTCACACCAGCTCGGTTAGCCGCCATTGACGATGCGCTCCGGCGGGGTTACCACGAAGGGGCTCCCTGTCAGCCCCTCATCAAGGGTGGAGCCGGTAACCCCCCCGCACGCACCCAATGAGAAGCAACGAGCCGAGGGCGTGTCACTCCCCGCCGGATATACGCGGCCACGTACCGGACGTGACGTCAGATGCGCCCCCAGCTTGAGACGACAAGACGCCACCTCGAGCGCTGTGAAACCTCCCGCATCTCTGGACCGGACCGGGTCGATTCTGCCCTGAGCCCAGGTGCACCTGGAGCCATCGCTACCTGCCTTTCCTTGCCATCAATCCCCGTGTGAGTCAGCCTTTTGTCCCGTTTATCTGTCGTCTGTTGGGGTTAATATAAGTGTGTCTAAGTGCCTGTCTTTCTATGATGTCCCTCTTGTAGTTGTAATCTAACCTTCCGCCTTAATATAATCTCCTCCGGAGGTCTTGAGAACCGTATCCCTGGTGTCGTGTCATTTTAATCCCAGCCGTGTGTCTTTTCCTTCATTGATCTAGCGTAGCGCGATTAGTCAACGTTCGGGTATAATCGGGTAACTTGTGCAGACGTGGTCATACCAAACCGCTCGGTAAATAACATCTAAGCCGCGTCTGTAACAATATATATATATACATATATATATGTGTGTGTGTGTGTGTGTGTGTATACATATATATATATATATGTGTGTGTGTGAGAGTATGTGTTTATATATGTGTGTATGTGTATGTGTGTGCATGTGTGTATGTGTGTTTGTATGTGTGTGTATATATATGTGTGTGTGTGTGTGTATATAGATTATGTGTATATGTGCATATATGTGCATATATATGTGTGTGTGTGTGTGTGTATATATATGTGTGTCTGTGTCTGTTTCTGTGAATAAGAGAGAGAGACAAAATTGTGAGGAACAGAAATGAAAAAACGAGATGTGTTTGTGTGTATATGTATATGTGTGTGTACGTGTGTGTGTGTGTGTGTGCGTGTGTGTGTGTGTGTGTGTGTGTATATATATATATATATATATATATATATATATATATATGTGTGTGTGTGGGTGTACGTGTGTGTATGTATGTGTGTGTATATATATGTGTGTGGGTGTATGTGTGTTTGTGTGTGTATATGTGTGTATGTGTGTGTGGGTGTGCACGCACATGCATTCACATGTTATCAGAAGTAAATACATTGTGTAGATTACATCATTTGTGCATCTGATAAATTGCCCGTAACCATTTTGTGAAACTGAATGTGCTGGTGCAGCATCTAACTCAATATGTCGGAATGTCACACACGTCCATGCCCGTGGGATTCCCACGGGTGACCCCACTAGTCTTACTATAATTCACCAAATGTCTGTCCGTCTGTCTGTCTTTTCGAAGGTACCGTAAAAACTGCTGAACCGATCTCAACGATATTTTGGGTGGATAATCCTGGGTCTCCAGGAGTAAAATTCTATTTAGTTTTCCAAATTTCAGCTTTCGTCTCCAGCATTCTCAGGTTTGGACTCACGCATAACATTCGTGTTCGCATAACGTTCATTGTTCTCATTGTGACGATGTTGTTTTCCCGGGTGCCGCACAAACGGCTGCACCGATCACTGCACAGCTGCACCGATCGAACTTGGTGACCTCGGACAAAGACCTTTTATAAGGACACGGGTTGAATCCCAGCTTGAGAGAATTCTAACCCATTTCAACTGAAGGAAACACGTATCGGGAGTACATACGACATAGCGATTGTGAACACGATTAGTTTAATCTCCACATGAGAGAATTCCACATAGCTATTTGGGCGGTGTATATGCTAACAGATCGCTGTCTCCATCGATCTTGCCAAGGCCATAACACCTATCGGCTCAAAATCTTTTTAACTGTTGATTTGGAAGTTCTTACAGTGAAGGAATCACGTATCGGGAGTACATACGACATCGGGAGGACTAACTGCACGCGTCTTCAGTATCAAGCTGAAATCTCTCATGGCGGATCTGAAGAGCGGAATGCTTGGAAAAGTGGTGGGCTACTTCGGCATGAAGGAGGATCAGAAACGTGGACTCACACACTGCCACATCCTGCTGATACTTGCTCCCGCATGACGTTATTTCCCCGGGTGCCGCACAAACGGCTGCACCGATTGAAATTTAACGGATGTTTATATAAATCGTTTAAAAGAAAAAAAAAGCCTTCAATTTCTGTTGTTTAGCCTTTTCATTTGGGCCTCCCAATTGAAGCCTCGCCCGTAAGGCGGGTACCGTTGCTAGTAATCATAATGCATAGTGTTTGCTGAAAAGTCACTTTGTTGAAGTAGATTACAGTACAATAATAACTTTTGCAGCAAAACATACCATACAGTACACACAGACACATTTCTAGTGGCTCTTTTGTTGTTGTTTTTCATCAATGATGATGCTGAAACGAGGCTCTTTCTTTGTAATAGCCACACACGTCGTCACTTGCATCCAAACGGATCCTGGCCTTTGTTTTGATGTGTAGGAGTGTTGAAAAACCTGTCTCGCACAAATAGGTGGTCGCAAATGGCACGAGGATCTCCAGAGCTCTCTCTGCTAACTGTGGGAAGGTTTTGAGTTGTGCACACCAGAAGATGTCTAGCCGCATTGATTCAAACTCCATTCGGATTTTTTCATTGGCCTCCAGCTCAACAAGATCGTCTTTGATTTTATCACGATCATCCATGGAATCCAGGTTGAAAATAAATGGATCCCGTATCCATCTCTGTACAATAGAAACCTCTCCATGGTGAAAGTCTCCTTGGAAGGACTGAATCAGCACATGCAAATGTTGTTTTTCCGCATTAGCAGCCTCATCAAGTTTTGGAAAGTTTGCAAAATTCCCATTCTCAATGCACTGTATCCAAATTGGAAGTTTTTGGGTGAAGGCACACACCTTTTCCCTGGCAGTGATCATGTTCATCCCTGTTCCTTGGATGCAGGTGTTCAAATCGTTGAGATGTGTGAATATATCTCCCAGGTATGCCAGGGACAAAATGAACTCCCTATTTTCAAAGTGGTGTTGGTTTGGCGGATGTGTTGGTTTGGCGGATGTGTTGGTTTGGCGGATGTGTTGGTTTGGCGGATGTGTTGGTTTGGCGGATGTGTTGGTTTGGCGGATGCATTGGTTTGGAGGATGTGTTTGGTTTTGGTGGTTGCGCTGGTTTGGCAGATGTGTTGGTTTTGGCGGTTGCGTTGGTTTGGCGAATGTGTTGGTTTGGCAGTGGTGTTTGTTTGGCGGTTGTGTTGGTTTGGCGGATGTGTTGGTTTGGCAGTGGTGTTTGTTTGGCGGTTGTGTTGGTTTGGCGGATGTGTTGGTTCGGCGGTTGTGATGGTTTGGCGCATGTGTTGGTTTGGCGGTTGTGTTGGTTTGGCGGATGTGTTGGTTTGGCGGATGTGTTGGTTTGGCGGATGTGTTGGTTTGGCGGATGTGTTGGTTTGGCGGATGTGTTGGTTTGGCGGATGTGTTGGTTTGGCGGATGTGTTGGTTTGGCGGATGTGTTGGTTTGGCGGTTGTGTTGGTTTGGCGGATGTGTTGGTTTTGGCGGATGTGTTGGTTTGGCGGATGTGTTGGTTTGGCGGATGTGTTGGTTTGGCGGATGTGTTGGTTTGGCGGATGTGTTGGTTTGGCGGTTGTGCTGGTTTGGCCGATGTGTTGCATTGGCGGTTGTGCTGGTTTGGCGGATGTGTTGGTTTGGCGGTTGTGCTGGTTTGGCGCTTGTGTTGGTTTGGCGGATGTGTTGGTTTGGCGGTTGTGCTGGTTTGGCGGATGTGTTGCTTTGGCGGTTGTGTTGTTTTGGCAGATGTGTTGGTTTGGCGCTTGTGTTGGTTTGGCGCTTGTGTTGGTTTGGCGGATGTGTTGCTTTGGCGGTTGTGTTGTTTTGGCGGATGTGTTTGTTTGGCGGATGTGTTTGTTTGGCGGATGTATTGGTTTGGAGGATGTGTTCGTTTGGCGGATGTGTTGGTTTGGAGGATGTGTTCGTTTGGCGGTTGTGTTGGTTTGGAGGATGTGTTCGTTTGGCGGTTGTGTTGGTTTTGCGGATGTGTTGGTTTGGCGGTTGTGTTGTTTTGGCGGGTGTGTTGGTTTGGTGGATGTGTTTGTTTGGCGGATGTGTTGGTTTGGAGGATGTGTTCGTTTGGCGGTTGTGTTGGTTTTGCGGATGTGTTGGTTTGGCGCTTGTGTTGGTTTGGCGGATGTGTTGGTTTGGCGGATGTGTTGGTTTGGCGGTTGTGTTGGTTTGGCGGTTGTGTTGGTTTGACGGATGTGTTGGTTTGGCGGCTGTGTTGGTTTGGCGGATGTGTTGGTTTGGCGGATGTGTTGGTTTGGCGGCTGTGTTGGTTTGGCGGCTGTGTTGGTTTGGCGGCTGTGTTGGTTTGGCGGCTGTGTTGGTTTGGCGGATGTGCTGGTTTGGCGGCTGTGTTGGTTTGGCGGCTGTGTTGGTTTGGCGGCTGTGTTGGTTTGGTGGATGTGTTGGTTTGGCGGCTGTGTTGGTTTGGCGGATGTGTTGCTTTGGCGGTTGTGTTGTTTTGGCAGATGTGTTGGTTTGGCGCTTGTGTTGGTTTGGCGCTTGTGTTGGTTTGGCGGATGTGTTGCTTTGGCGGTTGTGTTGTTTTGGCGGATGTGTTTGTTTGGCGGATGTGTTTGTTTGGCGGATGTATTGGTTTGGAGGATGTGTTCGTTTGGCGGATGTGTTGGTTTGGAGGATGTGTTCGTTTGGCGGTTGTGTTGGTTTGGAGGATGTGTTCGTTTGGCGGTTGTGTTGGTTTTGCGGATGTGTTGGTTTGGCGGTTGTGTTGTTTTGGCGGGTGTGTTGGTTTGGTGAATGTGTTTGTTTGGAGGATGTGTTGGTTTGGAGGATGTGTTCGTTTGGCGGTTGTGTTGGTTTTGCGGATGTGTTGGTTTGGCGCTTGTGTTGGTTTGGCGGATGTGTTGGTTTGGCGGATGTGTTGGTTTGGCAGTTGTGTTGGTTTGGCGGTTGTGTTGGTTTGACGGATGTGTTGGTTTGGCGGCTGTGTTGGTTTGGCGGATGTGTTGGTTTGGCGGATGTGTTGGTTTGGCGGCTGTGTTGGTTTGGCGGCTGTGTTGGTTTGGCGGCTGTGTTGGTTTGGCGGCTGTGTTGGTTTGGCGGATGTGCTGGTTTGGCGGCTGTGTTGGTTTGGCGGCTGTGTTGGTTTGGCGGCTGTGTTGGTTTGGTGGATGTGTTGGTTTGGCGGCTGTGTTGGTTTGGCGGATGTGCTGGTTTGGCGGCTGTGTTGGTTTGGTGGATGTGTTGGTTTGGTGGCTGTGTTGGTTTGGCGGCTGTGTTGGTTTGGCGGCTGTGTTGGTTTGGCGGCTGTGTTGGTTTGGCGGATGTGCTGGTTTGGCGGCTGTGTTGGTTTGGCGGCTGTGTTGGTTTGGCGGCTGTGTTGGTTTGGCGGATGTGTTGGTTTGGCGGCTGTGTTGGTTTGGCGGATGTGTTGGTTTGGCGGCTGTGTTGGATTGGCGGCTGTGTTGGTTTGGCGGCTGTGTTGGTTTGGCGGCTGTGTTGCTTTGGTGGATGTGTTGGTTTGGTGGATGTGTTGGTTTGGCGGCTGTGTTGATTTGGCGGATGTGTTCTCTGGTAGATGTGTTGGTTTGGCAATGTGTTTCTTTGGCGTATGTGTTGGTTTGGCGTAAGTGTAGGTTTGGCACATGTGTTGGTTTGGCGGATGCGTTGGTTTGGCGCATCTGCTCGTTTGGCGTATGTGCTCGTTTGGAGCATGCGTAAGTTGTGTTGGTTTGGCAGATGCGTTGGTTTGGCGCATCAGCTGTTTGGCGTATGTGCTCATTTGGAGCATGTGTAAGTTTGCCACATGTGTTGGTTTGGCGGATGCGTTGGTTTGGCGGATGTGTTGGTTTGGCGGCTGTGTTGGTTTGGCGGCTGTGTTGGTTTGGCGGCTGTGTTGGTTTGGCGGCTGTGTTGGTTTGGCGGATGTGTTGGTTTGGCGGCTGTGTTGGTTTGGCGGCTGTGTTGGTTTGGCGGCTGTGTTGGTTTGGCGGCTGTGTTGGTTTGGTGGATGTGTTGGTTTGGCGGCTGTTTTGGTTTGGGGGATGTGTTGGCTTGGTTGGTGTGTTGGTTTCACGCATGTGTTGGTTTCGCAGTTGTGTTCGTTTGGCGCATGTTTTCGTTTGGCACATGTGTTGGTTTGGCGCATGTGCTCATTTGGCACATGTGCTCGTTTGGCACATGTGTAAGTTTGGTGCATGTGTTGGTTTGATGGATGCGTTGGTTTGGCGCACGTGTTGGCGCACGTGTTGGCTTGGTTAGTGTGTTGGTTTAGCACACGTGTTGGTTTCGTGCACGTGTTGGTTTCGCGGTTGTGTTAGTTTGGCGCATGTTTTGGTTTGGCACATGTGTTGGTTTGGCGCATGTGCTCGTTTGGCACATGTGCTCGTTTGGCACATGTGTAAGTTTGGTGCATGTGTTGGTTTGGCGGATGTGTTGGTTTGGCGGATGTGTTGGTTTGGCAATGTGTTTCTTTGGCGTATGTGTTGGTTTGGCATAAGTGTAAGTTTGGCACATGTGTTGGTTTGGCGGATGTGTTGGTTTGGCGGTTGTGTTGGTTTGGCGGATGTGTTGGTTTGGCGGATGCGTTGGTTTGGCGGATGTGTTGTTTTGGTGGATGTGTTTGTTTGGTGGATGTTTTGGTTTGGCACATGTGATGGTTTGGCGCATGTGTTCGTTTGGCGCATGTGTTTGTTTGGCGGAAGTATAAGTTTGGCACATGTGTTGGTTTGGGGGATGCTTTGGTTTGGCGCATCTGCTGTTTGGCGTATGTGCTCATTTGAAGCATGTGTGTGTTTGCCACATGTGTTGGTTTGGCGGATGCGTTCGTTTAATGGATGTGTTTGTTTGGCGGTGGTGGTGGTTTGGCGGATGTGTTGGTTTGTTTGTTTGGCGGTGGTGGTGGTTTGGCGGATGTGTTGGTTTGTTGGTTTGGCGGATGCGTTGGTTTGAGGGATGTGTTTGTTTGTCGGTGGTGGTGGTGGTTTGTCGGTTGTGTTGGTTTGACGGGTTTGTTGGTTTGGCGGGTGTGTTGGTTTGACGGATGTTTTGTTTTGGCGCATGTGTTGGTTTCGCGCATGTATTGGTTTCGCACATGTGTTGGTTTCGCGCATGTTTTGGTTTGGCACATGTTTTGGTTTGGCGCATGTGCTCGTTTAGCACATGTGCTCGTTTGGCACATGTGTAAGTTTGGTGCATGTGTTGGTTTGATGGATGCGTTGGTTTGGCGCATGTGTTGGCTTCACTGGTGTGTTGGTTTAGCGCATGTGTTGGTTTGCCGCTTGTGTTTGTTTGGCACATGTTTGGTTTGGCGCATGTGTTTGTTTGGCACATGTTTGGTTTGGCGGATGTGTTGGTTTGGCGGATGTGTTGGTTTGGCGGATGCGTTGGTTTGGCAGATGTGTTGTTTTGGTGGATGTGTTTGTTTGGTGGATGTTTTGGTTTGGCACATGTGATGGTTTGGCGCAAGTGTTCGTTTGGCACATGTGTTTGTTTGGCGCATGTGTTTGTTTGGCGCATGTGTTTGTTTGGCGTAAGTGTAAGTTTGGCACATGTGTTGGTTTGGTGGGTGCGTTGGTTTGGCGCATCTGCTGTTTGGCGTATGTGCTCGTTTGAAGCATGTGTGCGTTTGCCACATGTGTTGGTTTGGCAGATGCGTTGGTTTGATGGATGTGTTTGTTTGGCGGTGGTGGTGGTGGTTTGGCGGATGTGTTGGTTTGACGGGTTTGTTGGTTTGGCGGATGCGTTGGTTTGAGGGATGTGTTTGTTTGGCGGTGGTGGTGGTGGTTTGTCGGTTGTGTTGGTTTGACGGGTTTGTTGGTTTGGCGGATGCGTTGGTTTGAGGGATGTGTTTGTTTGGCGGTGGTGGTGGTGGTTTGTCGGTTGTGTTGGTTTGACGGATGTTTTGTTTTGGCGCATGTGTTGGCTTTGTTGGTGTGTTGGTTTCGCGCATGTGTTGGTTTCGCGCATGTGTTGGTTTCGCGCATGTGTTGGTTTCGCGCATGTGTTGGTTTCGCGCATGTGTTGGTTTCGCACATGTGCTTGTTTGGCACATGTGCTCGTTTGGCACATGTGTAAGTTTGGTGTATGTGTTGGTTTGATGGATGCGTTGGTTTGGCGCATGTGTTGGCTTTGCTGGTGTGTTGGTTTAGCGCATGTGTTCGTTTGGCGCATGTGTTGCTTTGGCGCATGTGTTGCTTTGGCGCATGTGTTTGTTTGGCACATGTTTGGATTGGCGGATGTGTTGGTTTGGCGGGTGTGTTGGTTTGGCGGATGTGTTGGTTTGGCGGATGTGTTGGTTTGGCAGAAGTGTAGGTTTGGCAGATGCGTTGGTTTGGCGGATGTGTTGTTTTGTTGGATGTGGTTGTTTGGCGGATGTGTTGGTTTCGCACATGTGTTGGTTTGGCGCATGTTTTGGTTTGGCGCATGTTTTGGTTTGGCACATGTGTTGGTTTGGCGCACGTGCTCGTTTGGCGTATGTGCTCGTTTGGCGCATGTGTAAGTTTGCCACATGTGTTGGTTTGGCGGATGCGTTGGTTTTAATGGATGTGTTTGTTTGGCGGCAGTGGTGGTGGTTTGGTGGATGGGGTTGGTTTGCGGGTTTGTTGGTTTGGCGGATGCGTTGGTTTGATGCATGTGTTTGTTTGGCGGTGGTGGTGGTTTGGCGGTTGTGTTGATTTGATTGGTTTGTTGGTTTGGCGGGTGTGTTGGCTTGGTTGGTGTGTTGGTTTAGCACATGTGTTTGTTTCACGCAGGTGTTGGTTTTGCGCATGTGTTGGTTTCGCGCATGTGTTGGTTTGGCGCATGTATTGGTTTCGCACATGTGTTGGTTTGGCGCATTTGTTGCCTTGGCGCATGTGTTCGTTTGGCGCATGTGTTGGTTTGGCACATGTGCTGGTTTGGTGCATGTTTTCGTTTGGCGCATGTGTACGTTTGGCGCCTGTGTTGGTTTGGTGCATGTGTTGGTTCGGCGCATGAGTTTGTTTGGCAGTGGTGTTGGTTTGGCGCATGTGTTCGTTTGGCGCATGTATTGGTTTGGGGCATGTGTTGGTTTGGCTCATGTGTTGGTTTGGCGGTTGTTTTTGTTTGGCGCATGTGTTGGTTTGGAGGATGCGTTTTTTTGGCGGGTGTTTTTGTTTGGCGGATGTGTTGGTTTGGAGGATGCATTGCTTTGGCACATGTGGTGGTTTGGTTGATGTGTTTGTTTGACGCATGTGTTGGTGTGGCGCATGTGTTGATTTATAGATGTGTTGGTTTGGCGGATATGTGGTTTGGTGTATTTGTTGGTTTGGTGCATGTGTTGGTTTTGCGCATGTGTTGGTTTGGTTGATGTGTTTGTTTGGTGCATGTGTTGGTTTGGCGCATGTGTTGGTTTGGCGTATGTGTTGATTTTGCATTTGTGTTGGTTTGGCAGATATGTGGTTTGGCGGGTTTGTTGGTTTGTCGCATGTGTTGGTTTTGTGGATGCGTTTTTTTGGTGCATGTTTTGGGTTTGCGCGTGTGTTGGTTGTGTGGGTGTGCTGGTTTGGCGCATGTGTTGGGTTGGCGCATATGTTGGTTTGGTGCATGTGTTGGTTTGGCTCATGTGTTGGTTTGGTGCATGCATTGGTTTGGCGGTTTGTTTTTGTTTGGCGGATGTGTTGGTTTGGAGAATACGTTGGTTTGGTGCATGTGTTAGTTTGGCACATGTTTGGTTTGGCGGATGTGGTGGTTTGGCTCATGTGTTAGTTTGGCGCATGTATTGGTTTGGCAGATATGTGGTTTGGCGGATTTGTTGGTTTGGCGCATGCGTTGGTTTGGCGGATGTGTTGGGTTGGCGCATGTGTTTGTTGTGTCTGTGTGTTGGTTTGGTGCATGTGTTGGTTTGGTGCATGTGTTGGTTTGGCGCATGTGTAGGTTTGGCGGATGTGTTGGTTTGGCGTATGTGTTAGGTTGGCGCACGTGTTGGGTTGGCGCATGTGTTGGTTGTGTAGCTGTGTTGGTTTGGTGCATGTGTTGGTTTGGTGCATGTGTTGGTTTGGCGGATTTGTTCGTTTGGCGGATTTGTTGGTTTGGCGTATGTGTTAGTTGGTTTGGCGGATGTGTTGGTTGGACAGTGTTATGAACTTGGACAGTAATGTTTTCATAATCAGATATAGTAATGTTTTGATATTCGGATATCGTAATGATTTGATATTCAATTATGGTAATGTTTTGATATTCAGATATGGTAATGTTTTGATGTTCAGATATGGTGATGTTTTGATATTTGGACATAGTGATGATTTGATATTCATATGTGGTAATGTTTTGACATTCCGATAGCGTAATGATTTGATGTTCAGATATGGTAATGTTTTGCTATTCAGATATAGTAATGTTTTGATATTCAGATTTTGTAATGTTTTGATATTCGGATATAGTAAGCTTTTTATATTCGGATATAGTAATGTCAAATGATATTCGGATGTTGTAATGTCAAATGATATTCGGATGTAGTCATGTTTATATATTCAAATGTTGTAATGTTAAATGATATTCAGATATTGTAATATATGGGAATTTGGATATTGTAATGTTTTGATTGTAGGATATTGTAATGTTTCGATATTTGAATATAGTAATGCTTTTATATTTAAATATAGTCATGATTTTGTTTCAAATATTGTAATATTTTGAGTTTTATCTCTGCCAAGCTCAAATCATGCAACTGTTTCGTGCATAAACAATAAAAGTCTTCATTGTCAACTTAAACTTCCACATTGATTTACTGCAATTACTTCAGCTCTTGTTAAAGCCTTGCATTGCACCATCCAGATGTTCCACCTCATGGACTACAAAGATGAGTTATGGAAAAGGGTGTTCGGACTTTTGTGTGTATGCCACACCACCGGCATATTCATATTTATTGCAGGTCATGTCTCACAAAAGACATGATGGTGAAGAAAGAAAGGAAGTTCCATGCGGACAAGGCTGCCAGAAATTAATCACCGGCCAAATAGAGCACCCAAGAGAGACCAAGAAAGTTTGCCATTCTCAGCCTTTCTTCATAAGCCATTCCGACCAACACCTTTCCATCTTACTTCCCAAACACCCTTCATCTTTGTACTCGTCTGTACAGTATTAACCGGGCTGGCATGATGTCATTTTTAATGTGGGTCGTCTCTCAGGATCTGGGACCAGCAGACCAGCAGATCAGGGACTGCCTCATGAAATACACTGCCTCATGCATTGGATGTTCAGTTACATACCCCTTCTGAAATCAAGTGGATGCGAATGATTGAATAGCATCTTTCACAGTACTAGGCCTTTGGGAGTAGTACCCTAGTCCAATTGCTGGTGGGTGTTGAGTTTCTCGGACGACCTTGCTCATTTGGACACTTTCTTGATCCCACCAATTTATTTTTTATGTTTTATTTTTTTGTATACAGAGTCGAGGCTCGTGAAAGAGCTAACATTTATCAAATAAACAAATCAAACAAACAAGAAAACAAAGTATATAAAAAGGGGGGGGGGGTACTTGGTTTGGTACTTGGTAAGTTTGGTACTTGGTACTTGGTATGCATCTTTTTTTTTGGGCAGCATCTTCCCCAAGGTCACAATTTTCTTGACCTATGCCGTCTGCATTTCTGCCAGTGTGAACCGTACAAAAACCAGGCCAGGATCATGAAAATCTGACCCCGAAGCCCTGCCATCAAGCACAGACAGTAACGTTGGTGCAGGAATGGCACCCCATATGCGGTCATGTTAGGTTATCACCAGGTTTACATTTCAAACACCACCACGTGCACATCTCACTAGAAATCATGTCGTGGCTGTGGGTGGTTGCTGTAGACTTAAAAAAACAATCGCAAGAATGGTATTACTTGTGACTTCCATCCAGAATGTGCCCTAGTTTTATTTGTTGGACTTGTTCGACACCCAAAATATTATTATTTCTGATCTGAGTCCACTGTCTTGCCCACAATCAACAGCAACTTCCTGATTTTTTAAAAGTCACACAAATCTTGAACTAGGAGGAATATTAACTTAATGTATGCGCACCAGGAATGTCGCTTTGCCAACATAATGCTTGTATTTCTCACTGTACAGATAATTCTTGATTTGATTTCCCTTAATATGCCTTTTTGTGGCCAATATTATTTCGTTTTACTGTATTCTTCAGTAGTCAATACAGATCTGTTGAATCGGTGATCTTACATGAAATAAATGCTCACATTAAATCCTTTACATAATACCAGATACTTTTGACATTACTTACGTAACGAGTATTTTATCATTGGCTGCAACATTTACCTGATTACTTTTGCGACCTGAGCTTGGTTCTACCTCAGAGAGGTTTTGGGCCATGTTGTTGAGACAAAGAATTGGTAAACTTCTCGTTATTATGTTAATTCACCGGATTAGATATTTCGCCATGTTCCTCGTAGTCCTCGATATCGAAAGCATATTGGTGCATGATGAATCATTGCTAATGTGCGGTGGTGCTGTTCATGTACTGTCCCAACCCATGAAGGTAAGAAGTTGTTATTTCTTCAGGGTGCCTGTGATAACTCACCTAATTCATAGGGTCTTTAAAATCCACCAACTAATACAAGCAAATGGGACATCCAGATGAATGTCCATCCAGGGGCAGCACAATGTGATGCAATGCCCAGCCAGCGAAGCATCAATCCTACAGTTATAGTCAGGTCGGTAATCAAAGCTAGACCGCCAGCTTCCTGTTCCAGTGATTGTTATGATTAATTGCTAATTATGCCTAGTATTTTGAATACTTTCCTCATGCCCAACATTTTAATTACTATTGTACAGGTGTACCAATTATATAACCGCTGATAGTTTGAAGCTTATTCACCCACCACTTATGGTGGATATATGTTAACTATTGTCAAGTCAGCGGCTGATGAAGACCAGCCTTGGACAGATAGCCGAACAGTTAACTCCGAGGCGGCAGTTCGAAACTTGGCGGAATTATATTTGGCGCGCGCAGGCGAAGAAAACCAGGGTCTTACCTGTATGACGGAACCACAGGGCTTATTCCTCGAACCCACAAACAAGTAAACACACACAACAAGGAAATTTCACAATACAAGAATGAAATGCAAAAATAAAGGATTTATTGAAAATAAAGCATGGAAATAACATGGATGGTAAGGTAACAACTATAACTCCTAATTTGAGGAGCCTCGACTCAGACACACAGACACAACAGGGGAAAGCATAAAATAAAATAAAATGGTGTGGTGAGTCGGCCGATACTCAGCCTGCTCCAATGACGACAAGCGCAACTGGTCCCCGAGTCTCCGCGTGGGAGCGCACAAGATGGCGTGAATCACCATACGGCACACTGAGCCGTGAGGTGGCAGCAAAACGTCCTCCTCCTCCGGTAGTTCCATGCTCCACAAAGGTCCGATGAAGCTAACCTCGTGTTGCCGACTGCCCAAATCTGCTCTTGCTCAGTCTTTTTTTTTTTTTTACAAGCGCACACGAGTCAAACATGCGCCACCGCCCGCGACCAGCCTCAGAACCCGAGAGAGACAAAATCTGCGACCACCGCCATGCAGCCATTATCAGAGAGAGCGAGGCAGGAGGGACTCATCCTCCTTTGTCCCTCGCTGACATCACACTCGACCAATCCCCATGCCCCAGTGCATAATCCCATTTCCATGACCAATCATCCCCTTTGTGGTGGGGCCTCACATCCTGCTTGACGCTCAATGACAAAGCTTGGGGCATGGCCTGCCAATTGCGATCCTTCGAGGTGGAGCCTAGCCATCCTTCAGGAATGTTCGGCTGGGCAGGGTTCCCTTGCTGATCGTAATGTCCGGTTATATTATCAGTGATGTCAGTTTAATGGCTATTGTTGTAATTGTTGTTGTAATGGCGGCCCATTTTTATTAAATAAAACATAAGGGAAAATCACAGGGGCAATTACACACTGGGGATTATCCTTAAGCCCCAACTAATTAGCATAGCTCCACCGCTCGTATGGAGCCATATATGTGATCTTATTCTGTACAGATTGTTGCAAAAACCAGAGTTACAACATTGTCTGAGATTGTGAGTTTAATTCTGAATCGATCTCGAGCAAAACCAACAAGCAACATATCAACATTCAGCATTCATAAGAATCAGTAATGGATTTGCAAACTAGCACAGGCAAGCCTGGAACAAAGGAATGATATGCACCATCTAATTATGCACAACATTACACACAACAAATGTCACAGGAATGATCGTAGCGCTGTCTGTCTGAGTCCTTATAACTGCCGTGCAGTGGACAGAAGCCACATAACACCTGGGTTCAAACCTAGGCACAATTTCACTACATTCTCCCCGGCGTTAAAACTACACTACCTCTAGTGGTGGAAAACCAAGCTCGCAAGCCATAGCAGCATAGAAACATCAGTTATCAGCAGTCCATGTTAGTCCCAGCCATAGCGATCGGGGCGGCGATTTTCTCTTCCGGCGCGCGTCCGATAGGCATCAGGATCTTCAACCACGAGGCCAAATTCCCCCGCGTCGGAATAACCGCCTAACTCGGGTGATGGTGGTGGCTCCACAAGGCCATCCGGATCGGGCGCGTGTGGTGGTGGGGTTTTTTTTTTTTTTTTTGTATACAAGATCGAGGCTCGTGAAAGAGCTAACATTAATCACACAAAAAGACAAACCGACACACAAAACACAAAAAACAAGGGGAGCGGCAGACAAGATGGGGAGAGAGGGGGAAGGACACAAAAGAGAGGGGGAAGAGGGGGAAGGACACAAACACAACATTTGAGAGCAGGGACATCGGGAGGACTTGGGGGGAGGTGGGAGAGGATTAAAACATATGAACACTGCAAGGACTCTGGGGTGAATTACCGGGGGTAGAAAAGATCAAGGTTTTCGATGGGGGACGATAAGAGATGGTGGTGAACAGCTGTTTTAAAGACCTGGAGGGAGGAGTGGGATTGAAGGGAGTGGGGGAGTTTGTTCCAAAGGCGGGAGAAAAGGGGAATGAAAGAGTGAAGGTGAGTAGAGAGCCTAGACTTTGGCAGTTTAACCATAAGAGGGTTGCAGGCAGATCTTGTGCGACCTGAAGGAATATTGCGGGGACAGAGCACAGAGAGAGCTGGGGGAGCAAGGCCGGAGAGGAGTCGGTAGAAGACAGAAAGACCACCAACCTGCCTGCGGTGAGTGAGTGAAAGGCCCTCGGCGTTGACTACATCGCAGGAGATTCCAATGATTCTGAAAGCTTTGGCCTCAACAGCGTGAAGCCGAGCAAGGTGTGAGGCAGGAGCACCAGCCCAGAGGGGGGAACAGTATTCCATTGAGCTGCGGATGAAAGCCTTGTATGTGGTGAGGAGCTCAGGTGTGCCAAGGAAGGACTTCGCACGACGGAGGATGCCCAGTCGGCGACTGGCTTTGGAGGCCAGCTTGGAAATGTGGTTTTCCCAAGAAAGATCATGGCAGATAGTGAGACCCAAAAGCTTGAGCGACAGAACTTCTTGGAGAGGATTGTTGAGAAAGTAGATGGGAGGGTTGTCCAGTCAGTCCTTTCGGAGAGACATTGTAAGAGTGTGAGATTTGTCAGGATTGAAAGACATGTTCCACTTGTTTGACCAGTCTGTGATTTTGTCCAGGTCTGCAGAGAGTGAGGAGGCTGCAGACTGCCGATCTGAGGGATGAGGAATGGAGCGACAGAGAGTAGAGTCGTCAGCAAAGAGATAGAGAGGATTTTCAAGAGAGTCAGAGAGATCATTGATGAAGACCAGAAAAAGCACAGGGCCCAGAACACTACCTTGGGGAACTCCAGCCTGAACAGGAAGAGGAGATGAGAGAAACCCATTCAGGGCCACACGTTGACTACGACCAGAGAGGAAGTCCGCCAGCCATGCGTGGAGATTTCCATGGATACCAAAGGAGGAGAGTTTGGAGAGCAGAGCAGGGTGCCAGACCGTATCGAAGGCACGTGAAATGTCAAGGGAGACAGCTCTAATTTCCTGTTTGGCGTTGAGGACCTCCATCCATTGTTGAGAAAGCAGAAGCAGCATGTCCAGGGTAGAGTGACCAGGTCTGAAACCAAATTGATGATCAGAGATCAAGCCATTGGAGAAGAGGAAAGATTTAATATCTGAAGCAATGATGGATTCCATGACTTTGCTGATAATTGGGAGAAGGCTGATTGGTCTGTAGTTGCTGGGAGCTGTTTTTGCACCTTTTTTGTGCAAAGCGGTGATGTTGGCTGATTTCCAAGCAGATGGCAGATGACCTTGAGCAAAAGAGAGGGTGAAGAGAACAGAAAGAGGGAGTGAAAGAGCAGAAGAACATGATTTTAGGACCCGTGGGCTGATGCCGTCAGGACCAGTTGCAGAATCAGAGTCGAGGGTTGACAGAAACTTTTCCACCTTGTCAGGAGGAAAGGACACAGAGTCCAGGAGCAGCTGGGTACGACTGGGTACGGTGGGTACAGAGAGGGATGGGTTTGGGACACAAGATTTAGAGGCAAACACAGAGTTGAGGCATTCAGCTTTTTCACGTGCAGAGTCAGCCATTAAGCCATTTGAGGTGAGGGAGGGGATGGAGGGGGAACAAACACCAGAAACAGATTTGACCAGACGCCACCAGGATTTGGAAGAGGGAGACAGATAAGAGAGTTCGGTCTTGAGAATGGTGAGATATTGTTTGCTGGCTCTCCTGAGGGTGGACACACACTTGTTTCGGGCTTTGTGAAAGGAAATGAGATTTCCTTCCGTTGGATTTGCTTTCCAGGAGACGAAAGCAAGTTGTTTCAGGGCAACAGCCTCACCACAAGATTCCGTGTACCATGGACGGGAGGAAGGGTATGACAACTGAAGACGAGATGGTATAAATCTGTGCATGAGAGAGAGCAATTTACTTTGAAAGAATTCCCAGGATGAGTTGATGTCAGAGGCGGTAGAGATGGGAGACCAGTCCAGATGATTGATGGCTGCTTGAAGACCGTGCCAGTTGGCCTGAGTGAAATGCCAGACTCGTCGACGCTGAGGAGGCTCTCTGAGAATGGTCAGAGAGATGTCCACTTTGACAAGCACATGATCAGATGAGCCGATTGGAGCAGAAGAAGAGCAGCAGACATTTTCAGGGAAGTTTGTCATAACCAAATCCAGAAGAGAAGATGCTCCGTTGACTGAGATCCGGGTCGGGAAATTGACAGATTGTGTCAGTCCCAGTGAGTCGCAGAAGTCCTTTGCTGAAGAGCCATGGCTGGTGAGAGAGGTACCCACACCCAGCCAACTGGCATGGTGACAATTGAAATCACCACATATGAGGAAGAGAGAGTTGGGATGGGTAGATAGAAGTTGGTCCATATTATCAGACAGTGAGATGTAGATGGAGTCATCGCTGATTGGTGGACGGTACAACACACATATGAACAAAAGGTGGGAGCGAAGGGGAAGCCGTAGCCAAAGGTATTCCTGGGGGTGAGGTGGAGAGAGGGCAGTGGAGTGCGAGTGAGGAAGAGAGTTTTTTATAAAGATAGCAACCCCACCTCCAGGACGAGGCTCAGGTCTATCATACCGGAGGAGGGTTGACAGTGGATTCCCCATCCAGTGGGTTGACAGTGGATTCCCCATCGACGGATTAACCGGGCCAAGGTCCGGCCCAAAAGCATAGCCGCATGGGGAAAGATGACGCACCGAGACTGTAGACTCACGTCCATTTGGCAGCAGCACTCGAGCGTGCTCAGGGTTGGCTTGGAGGATATGAACCTTGTCAACGAGCGGGTCATATTTACTTGAACGAACCGCGCGTTTGAGGAAAGCCGGTCCGGACTCAGCAAGTCAGCCCGGCAAAGGACATATACCGCCAGAACGACGCGAGTAACGAAACATACGGTCGTGGGGAGTTTGAATAGTAGCAGTGCACAATAAAGTCTTGATCGAGCTTAGCGCCCTGGGTACCACACAAGCCCATCGGTCCAGTCCTAGTCCAGAGTAATGGGGACTTAAGGCCCAGAGTAATGGCTTTCCATATAATACCATTAAATCATTCCACCTGTCCGTTTGCCTGTGGCCTATACGGAGTAGTATAGCTAGAAGCGATATTACACTGGAGCAAAAAGGTTCTCACATCCTGGAACAAAAACACCGCTCCTCGATCGGTGTGCACGTAGGCTGGATTCCCAAACATAGAAAACAAGTACTGCAGACACCGTATAACCGTTGCAGCAGACATATCGCCGCACGGGAAAGCAAAAGGGAATCTGGAGAACTCGTCAACTATCGTGAGAAGATAACGAGAACTACCCGAAGCCAGTATACCCAGACAAGGTGGTAGACACAAAGTCGGCAGGGACCCTTTGAAGTCCATTGCCAATCTCTCCCACGGCCGGGTAGCCTGGACCAACGTACCCATCCGAGGGTTGTAGAAGCGAGGTTTGAGTTCAGCACAAATGGAACAAGTGCGACATAGCTGAAGAATATCCTCAATGGAGTAGGGCAAATTGCGACTGCGCACATAATGAGCTAAACGCGTCATGCCAGGATGGCACAATGAGTCATGAAGAACGCGCAGGTCCTCAAAGGAGGTGAGACATGCACACACTGCTGGCCATGATAATGCATCCGCTGCGAGATTATCCCGCCCTGGGTGATACCTGATAGTGTAGCAATAATCGGCTAATTCAATCCTCCAGCGAGTGATTTTCTCATTCTTAATGCGCTGAGCATGGCGCGTGTCGTACATAAAAGTGACACTTTGTTGATCAGTAATAATCTCAAAACATTTGCCAAGCAAATATGGCTGCCAGCACCTGATAGACTCAACAATGGGATACACCTCCTTTTCAACAGATGAGTGACGTTTTTCCGCAGAGGAGAGTGTCCTTGGAAAGAAGGCCACAGGTCGCCCCGCTTGAGAGAGTGTGGCAGCTATCGCGTGGTCCGACGCATCACTTTCCAAAACAAAGGACTTGTTTTCATCAATAGATGACACAGTGGCACCAGCTATGTCTGACTTCAGGCCATGGAAAGCGGCCTTAGCGGTGTGACACATGGGAAACTCTTTGCAATTCACAAGGGGACGAAGCTTCTCTGAAAAATTTTGAACCCACTTTGAATAATGAGCAAAAAGCCCAAGAGCACGCTTCAAAGAAGCACGATCATGCGGCGATTGCGGCGGGGCCATGTCAAGCAAGGGTCGCAGTCGCTCCTTGTCTGGGGTGATAGTGCCATGGATCACGGTGTACCCCAGGAGATCTATCGTTCGAGTGGAATAGCGACATTTAGCCTCGTTCATAGTCAAGCGGTACTTGCGCGCAACCTCGAGGAAGCGTTTCAGATTAGCATCATGATGAGCTTGATCGTACCCACAAACCGTGAGATTCTCCAGGTAAACAAAGACATCGGTTAAGCTCTCCTTAGCAATGATGTCATTCATGGCCCTTTGGGAGCAGGAACCCCATTTGTGACCCCAAAAGGCAGACAGGTGGACTGGTACAACCTCTGTCCGGATTCCAACCCGGTGTAGATGCGATCTGCCTCAGAGATTGGAATCTGATGATATGCGCTGCAGAGATCTAAAGTAATATATACCGAGTACTGTGCTACCTGGCGAACCAGAAAATCCAATCCCGGGAGTGGGTAGGCGTCCAATTGCATAAACCGATTAATCGTCTGCGAATAGTTGATTACCGTATTTTCCAGTGTATCAACCGCACCCGTGTATCAACCGCACCCCCGATTTTCGACTTCAAAAAAAAATAAAAAAAATCAGGAAAATTTAAAAAAGAGAGGAGAATAAAAAAAAAAAAAGGAAAGCGAAATATGATGAAAGGAAAGAGAAACTGAAGATAGAAAGAGTGAAAATACATGAAATGAGTTGAAAGAGAATTTTAAAAACATTATAATTATTCTTTCTTGCCAATGTGGGACCCTGAAAAGGGCCGTTGGGTTTTGGCTCTTGCCAATGTGGGGCCCTGCAAAGGGCCATTGGGTTTAGTCTCTAAAATCCGAAGACGTCCTCGTCATCCATTTCTTCAGTCCAATCCGAGTCGGGGTAGGCAAGATCCACGTCGTCGTTATCCTCTTCTCCATCGTCGGAAAAGGGCCGTTGGGTTTAGGCTCTAACATCCGAAGAAGTCCTCATCATCTGTTTCTTCAGGGAAGACATTATGAAGATCATCATCCGAGTCTGGGTAGGCGAGATCATCGTCGCCGTTATCCTCTTCTCCATCGTCGGTCACTGCCACTTCATCCTCCCAGATGATGTCATCTTGAGTGCCATCAAGGGCATTAAATATGCAGCACTTGAGGAAGGCCCGCTCGATGATGGCTGCCGGCAACTCCTCCCAGACCTTCAGTATCCAGCTACAGATCGTCGGGAGGTCCACCTTCCTCATCCTCCCAGTCTTGGTGAAGGTCTTGTCCCCCGACAGCATCCACTCCGACCAACAGCGCCGCAGACCCTCTTTGAACGGCTTGTTGACTGAAACATCTAGCGGCTGCAGCAGCGACGTCATGCCACCCGGGATCATCACCAGATCAGTGTTGAGCCCCCTCAGCGTTGACTTGGTCTGCTCTGTCTTGTGACAACGGAAGGCATCGAGGACGAGCATGCTCCGTCTCCACGAAAGCCCACCAACTCGTTTCCCCCACACGACGCGGAGCCAGTCATCTACCAGCGCTTGGTCCATCCACCCCTTGGCCTGGGCACGAACGATTACACCCGGAGGAAATTTATCCTTTGGTAGCGTCTTCCTCTTGAAGATGATATACGGCGGAAGCTTTCCCCCATCAGCAGTGCACGCTAGCATAACCGTAAAACGATCTTTCTCATGACCCATTGTAGTGATGGACACCGACTTGTCACCTTTGGCCGAGATGGTGGTCCCTCGAGGCACATCGAAGGTCAGCGGCATCTGATCTGCGTTGCCGATGCGGCTTAGGGGATAGTCCTGCTGCTTGCGGAACTTGATCACGAACTTCTGAAAATTAGCTTCTGAAAGTGCCTCGGGCAGTGCCTCGAGGGACTTCTGAAAGTGCCTTGGGCAACTTCACCCATTTTACGTTGGCCATTCATGGCGGCTATTGTGTGAGATTTTTCCCGCTAAAATCTGTATTAATTCGTGCTAGAATCGGCTTGAAATGCCTATTGTGATCGCATCAATAGCCCGTGAGGGCTCTTCCAAGATGGTGAAGGACTGGTTTGCGTGCAATATCGAGTTGGATGTTACAATCTCGGACTTCTATGCAGAGTTCTGAGACGGCAAGTATGATGGGGATAGGGAGCCATTGCCTGTCGATACACGCGGTACTTTTGTCAAAGTATTCGCCGGCCCCAGTAAAACTGACATGACGAAAGTTTCACCAGCTTGCAAAGTTTCTGATGTGACAAAGACTATTGGCTCATTTCTCAAATTTGTGTTGGCTGCAGACACGGCCACGGATCACAGGTAGTAGGGTGGCTTAGCAAAATAACCGTTACACGGTGGACAAAATCACCAAATTTGGCATGAACACTCCTAATGACCTATTAATCAATATTAGCCGAGGAGCCCTCGCGAATTTTTACGCGTATTCGTGTAAAACCAAAAAATCCAAAATGGCCGCCATCCAGTAATTAAAAACACATTTCCCGGGTTATATAAGTCATGGATAGCAAAAATTGGTATCAAAATATAAATTTTTAGGACACTGAATGTGTATTTTGATATTACAATATCACCAGTAAATTTAAAGGGACATTCAGTGATTTCATGTGAAGGGCGCCCTCAATGTTAGGGGGGGGGGGGGAAGCTTTTGGCTTGAATACATTGCTTATAACTCCAGGTCATCAATTATTGCGAATGATAAGCTGTAAACATTGTACCCTGGAAATACAACATTATCATTAGGAGTGCAAAATATCGAGCCCAATAATTGGGCGTGTCGCTTATTGGATGTCACGCCTACCATTACAATCAGTATCCACTATAAACCAATGAGAGGTTTAGATTAAGACTTAATTGCGACTGTCGAGTGTCACTAGCTCTTCAAAATCATCAAGGAAGGGGTTTCCCATTCTGTTGAAGGTTTCAGAAAGATTGTTTACTTCCTTCTGAAATGTTTTTTGTGATGCAAGGCCCTGTTCATGGTTCCGAAAATCTGGGTCATCATTGGGAAAGTATTCTTCCTCAAACTGTGTTTGCAATCTGGCCAACTCGGGACCTGTTAACATCCAGCGTCTAAATGCGACAGGGTTTCCTGTGAGTCCAATACAACCACCAGAGCCTTTGACTTTCGCGTTCTCCTGTTCATGAGCTTGGTCAAATGGGATAGTAGAGAATATTTTGCTGGTTTTAGAAAGGACCCAGTGGCATTGTTTCTCAAACTCTTCCTTGATAGGGTCAGGCAGAGACTTCATATCTCTTATGTGAACAGGCATCCATTTTGAATAGTTCACATGGTCCAGGGCAAAAAACAAAGGTGTCAGCTGCTCCAAGACATCTACATACAAAGGAAAGTTCTTTTCTCTGTGAGCCCTGATGAAGATGAGAATAAGGGTTTCGTATCTCAGGATAAGGTCCCAGTACATAAAGGTGGGACTCTTCTTCAGCATGTCATTCCTCCAAGCTTCTGCAGATTGATTGTCTTTAGGTCTCTCGGAGAGCAGGAAAGCCTTTCTTTGAAGGTTATGGAGAGTAAGGAGGGTGATTTGATGGGCATGCCTGGTTCGTGTGAGATGTGACACCTTCAGAAATGAGTCGGCTATGCCAGTGAAAGCCACATCTGCCTCTGTAAGGGCGGTAGTCCAGCCAGAACTTTCCAGAATATCTCCAAGTGTGTTCCACAGTGCCATTTCTGTGTGTAAACCACCTAACATAACAACATGCACTTTTCCCCCATGAGTATCAGGCCATTTCCACTGTACAAACTTTGCCAGGGCAAATAGAGGCTGATCAAAGGTAGTGACTGGAATTTGTCCTGGGTTGAGATACTCAATGGCTTGTCTCTGGACATCCATGCCGTGCTTTATCATTGCGGCGGTGGAAGACTTTTCGAAGAACATAGGCAGTAGTGAACACACAGCTGGAGGGTCTTCTATGGGAGGTTGCAGCGAAGCATGATAGGCAGCCCAGACGATGGCATCTTCATTGGTGACATCCTCCTCTAACAGTGCTAGTGCATGTTCGACCCAACTATTTTCCTGGATAAGTGCCTCATTTAAGCAGGTCTTGGTTGGCTCTGTGTTACTCTCAGGTACTTCAATTGCAGCGGTTGTTAAAGCTACAGCAGGGACAAAAGCATAACTGACCGGGAGAGACTGCTGTGTTGCACCAGAAGGGGGTATCATAGTAGGTGGTCTGCTCTCACCAGGATCAGTTTGTGTTGGAAACTGAAAGAGACTAATTCCAGTCCCATGAAAGGAGTCATGTGAAGTGGTTGAGCTAGGGTTATGGTCTAGGTTGTCTAGGGCACCAACAGTAAACAACCCTTTCCGGAGAAAAGCAGGGCATACAACGCCGTCTTCTTCAAATCGCTCACATACAGATGTGGCAATACAGTCCTCAAGGTCCATAACCCTGTCATATGAAATGCTGATACCCATCTGATACAATTGCTGGATGAGTTTCTTGCTTCTTGTCAGTCCATGAATATTGAGACCAATGTAAATGGGGAGAGGTGGCTCACGCTCCAGAGTATGTCTTGTTTCAACAGCTGATTCAGATGGAGTTTTCTTCTTTGTGTTGTAGAGAATGGTCTGTCCTATAGTGAGGCAAGCCTGTGATTCACATCTGTCTTGATCTTTCAAGTTAAGGCCATTAAGTATAAAGGAGACAAGTGATTTGAGGCTTGGGGGCATTGAATTTTCTTGACATTGTGTTGGGAAACAGCCAGTGAATTTGAAGCATTGATGGTTGAAAATGTCTTTGCGGATTATCGTTGCAGCTTTTGCTAGAATCTCAGCGTCTTCTGAGAAATCCCGTTTTTTCAAAGCTTCCTTCAACATATTTCGCATTCCTTCTTTGAAAACAATAACCGTGTTTCTACCATCGTTCTGTTCCTGTGCCTCTGGGAAGTGTTCCAGCAGTTGACGCTTCAGCCTAGTCTTGTTGACTTCTTTGTGGATACCCATGTCCTGAAGACGATTCACATAGAGTGAATGAATCTCTGAAAGCTTAAAGAGGAAAGTCCCAGAGTCTACAGCTATCTCAATGTAGCTTGTCAGCTCTACAAACACTCTAGACTCATTCACTTTTTCATTTACATTTGGTGATTCCCGACTCAACTTTCTGACGAGACTGCGGTAACGATTTCGCAGATGGGTCAGGCATTTTAAATGATACTTTGCTTCCATCGCAATCAAATCTCCTCCAACAATTCGAGCAAGAAGCTGTGTGTCATGTAGCTCTGTGATCATACATCGTATATTGGTATCAGCATCATATGTTAAAACTTGAGAGAGCTCACCGTCCTCATGTCCTTTGTCACAGAAGATGCACTTTGCTGTGTTTATCGTTTGGCGCTTACTTGATCTCCTTTGAGACTCGACAGTGTTGGGGACACCCCTTTTCTTTGCTTGCGTCCTTGTCAACTTGGAATTGTTATATTTCAAATGGCAAGATTTATGCCAAGATGCATGGTGGGTTACAAAATCTGCAGCAGTAACATCACTGCCAAAGTAGATGTTAGTTGGAAGTGCATCAATGTCTCTGAACTGTTCTACATTTGTCAAAAATGATGTATAAGCATCTGTCATGTCACGACTTGCTATAGGATTCTGCAAAGGGCATTTCAAAGGTTCAGATGTGTGTTGCTGACAAATGATACAACAATTCCAATCTAGATCCATCTTGTATACGGGCTCGTCTCTCTTGGCACGATGTCTGAATCCAATCCGTACCAGCAGTTTCCTTGGCTTTCAATCGGTGCTCTGAAATTGAGAAAAAAGTATATATTATTCACATTAAAATAATATCAATATAAATAACTTAAGTTGAGTTTGGCAAAAATATAAATTTTACTCACAAGTAATATTAATCCAGCTTTAATTTAGCATTCACAATGGATGTCCTATAATACTTTCCATATGGAAAATTTATTGTGATAACAAAGAGAAAAAAAACACATAATCAATCACATTTATTTTCAAGTCAAGATAGGACATCTGATTTTTTGTTTTCACTAATGATGTCCTATAATGTCTTCCGTAGTTTTAAAAATGGCCTGGGCAACAGCATTGTTTAACAGTTGCTTTTTATTATATTTGATTTATACGTATTAATCATTATCATGGGTAAAGTTAATAAGTGCTATATAATGCAGTATAAAAATATCTAATTAGCCAGAATTTTCTAAATTCCTGATATAGTGCACATTGTGTTGATTATTTTGCATAGGCCATTATTTATAGGAGTGTTTAAGCTTGTCTAATTATGCTGATTGTTACCAAATGTACATAAACACATACTTCTGTTTAGCTAAAAAAAAACCTGACTTGATCACTGAAGTTCTGTAATTAAAGATAATAACATGAAAAGTTGCTTACTTACCATAAAATATGTAGATTGTTAACAAAGGAGGCCAGAAAACTTTCCACCAATACATGTGCTTAGCAGTATAGTAAAGACAGCCTGTAGTCACAATGTCGCCCTCTAAATTAGGTATATAACTACGGATACCCACAAGGGTCACATTAAGGTTAAGATAAAAGCATAATTAAAACATTCACATTATTTCCATGTTCAAACCCTTGTCCCAAGAACGCACTATCTTGAGAAAAAATAGTTTAGATCACTTTTAAATTCAATTAGTTTGGATGTTGCAGTCAATATTATGTAGTTTGATTTCTTTGATCTTTAGACCTACGGGAAATAAACAACCATGTTGTCCATATGTGGTAGGTTATTTGTGTATCTTTTTAAAAAATAGGGCTTCAATAAAAATATTCTGGTATAATATAATCATACTTTGGTACAATTTAGCCATCGTATGACCGCTAAAAACCAAGGAAATTGCTATTTCAGCATAAATGGCGGCCATTTTGGATTTTTATGTTTTACTTTAATATTTCAGGAGGGTGACCGAACATGTTGAGGACATGGTTCTGATATTTAAGTAATATTTTGATACAATTTGGCTTTCCTCTAACAACTACAACACAAGAAAATTGGTATTTTATCATGAATGGCAGCCATCTTGGATTTGTTTGTGTTACCATGGTTACGTACATATTTCGAGAGGGCTCCTCGGCTAAAATCAACTGATATACCCTAAGGAAGCCTCACACCAAAAATGGCGCTTTTGTCCGCCCGGTAACGGTAATCTTGAAAATTGACCCCAAGCCACCCCGCTAAGGATGGAACCCGATGAATGAAGAAATAAAATCATTTTGAGGAGAAAGGAGTCTTTATTTCATATTTTTCCATGTCAACAAAACTCAATGGAAAGTAGGAAAAAAATATAAAAAATAAAAATAAAAACCTCCCTCCCTACCCGAACTTTTGAGAAAAAAGGACGCTCAACAACTTTTTATTTTTATGTGGCCTTACCGCGGCGTTGGTTAGACAATAGGTACGTCATAATGTCCCATGCAAAACATCCTGTTTACCATGTTGACGCTTTTGTTTTGTGACTTAATCCTGTCTTTATTTAGCACACTCTATTCACTATGTGACCTGTCATTCAAAGAGGACTAGTGAAACTACACATTTTCACAAACACGCATAGAAAAATCAAATATTACAAACTTCAAACTTTCTTGTATTTTGACTGGCAGCAGTAATCGGCGTTGAACCTACCTTAGTAACGTAATTGACGATCATTCATCATTGTATCCCCGCAACCCCAAAGTAATATAAAGATTACGTCCCGTTGATATGACAGTTTTTCAATGCACAAATTTTTCTGTTACTGTGTATCAACCGCACCCCCTTTTTTAGGGTTTTCCCGTCGGTAAAAAACCGCGGTTGATAAACCGGAAAATACGGTACCATGCGTTTGCGGTGAGTTTCGGTCTGAACTACCAAAACTTGGGCTCTCCAAGGCGATCGACTAGGTTCAATTATGCCCTCCTTTAGTCGCAGCCCAGTCTCTTCAGCAATGAATTGCGTGTCAGCCCGTGAATAGCGTCGCAATTTAACGGCAACCGGTGTACAGTCAGGAGTCAAATTGGGAAACAGCAACAGTGGTTCAATTTCCATCCCTGCCAGAGCACACACAGCAAGAGTATCACCACCACCAAATTCCATTTCCAAACGACCATGCTGACGGAGAAAATCATGTCCTAACAACACTTCCGCACATGACGCTGGTAAGACCATGAAGTGCACATCCGGAAACATTCGGCCATTAATCACAAGCTTCAGCCTGCATTCCCCTCGAGTGCATAGCCATAGCCCTTGGGAAGCCATAAACATTTGGCGTGTTGTCCCAAGAATTGGCCAGCCATGCTTCTGAACGAGTTGTAAATCGACATAGCTATCAGTAGCACCCGTGTCGATTAAGGCGTTTGCGATCTGCCCCTCAATCATAATTGGAATAACATCATTGGACAGTCCAGGTGGCCTGGTAGTCGTCGAGTCATCCAGAGGGGGCGCTCGAGCCACGCGCGTGGACCGGATGCCAGCCAGCATCGATCGTGAAGCCAAATGAGCCCCAGGCGATGAAAGGATCCCAGTCAAGGGTGTTCGAGCCGCGCGAAGCTTGCGCGGAGAGATAATCCCAGTCAAGGGCATTCGAGCGGCACGAGGCGCCACTTGTTTCGTCGGCAAGTTGATCCTAGTCAAGGTCGCGTGAGCTGCGCGAGGCCTGCGTGGGGAGGTGATCCAAATCAAGGCCGTGCGGGGCACCGATTGTCTCTCGGGCGGAGAGAGAACCACAGACAAAGTCGAGCGAGTTCGCCGGCCCCGTGATGAGCGACAAACTTTTGCAAAATGTCCTTTCTGAGAGCACGAATGACACGTCGCTTCTCGGGCCGGGCAAACTGACCTTAAATGATTCCGGTTCCCGCAGAAGAAGCACTTAGCGTTACTTCCGGCTGATGGAGCGGCAGCGGCGGCCGCTGTCATACTCGGGCCGGGATCCTCGAGAGTGTCCATTGTCCCCGATTCCGGCGGAGGTTCAACGTCCATTTGCTCCACGATAGTAGCTCTCTCCGGTCATGTCGCGCTGGTTAAACCCGCTGTGACGTACGGACGATCGTACGCTTCCGATTGTGCCTGTGCTTCTTGGTACACGAGCGATAATTTATGAGCTTTTTCCAGCATCAGATCCGTTTCTTCAAGCAATCTCTGTCGTATTATAGGAGAGTGAAGCCCCGAAACAAATGAATCTCTCATCAAATCGTCACATTCTTGTTCGTGTGTCCGTGCTTCCGTCGTACAGTCCTTCGCTAATCGGCGAAGTTCCTGGATGAAGTCGTTGATGGTTTCCGATTGGTCTTCTCGCCGAGACGCGAGCAGGTATAGACTATAGACCACGCTCTGAGTCTTGATGTAGATCCGTCGTAATTCTGCCTCAGCAGCGGCGTACATGCCGCACTGAGATATGTACGTGAAAACTATATGAGACACGCGGGAGTTCAGCACCGCGAGCCAGGTTGCATCCGTGAGACCCTCCTGGGCACCCAGGTAACTTGTCAGCAGACTTAGCCAATGCTGGAGCTGGGCAGGCGCATCCGGCGCCTGGGAATCCGCTCCGAAGATCGGGACATGTATCAGCTTATGAGTCATGGCGTTCCCGTTCAAGACAAGAGAGGATTCAGAATTAATCGTTGTAAAAACCAGAGTTACAACATTGTCTCAGATTGTGAGTTTAATTCTGAATCGATCTCTAGCAATACCTGAAAGAAAACCAACAAGCAACATGTCAATATTCAGCATTCATAGGAATCAGTAATTGATTTGCAAACTAGCACAAGCAAGCCTGGAACAAAGGAATGATACGCACCATCTAATTATGCACAACATTACACACAATAAATGTCACAGGAATGATTGTAGTGCTGTCTGTCTGAGTTCTTATAACTGCCGCGCAGTGGACAGAAGCCGCATAACACCTGGGTTCAAACTTAGGCACAATTTCACTGCAGAGATTACCTACTTATGTACATCGAGGTTCTGCTTCTTCACATCACACAGTCCATGCTAAACGGTACATTCCTATCTCCACTACAGTATTTCACCCCGACCCCCACAAACGTAACATTATTTTAATAGCAATTCCTTTCCATGAATGTATTTCGCATTATTCGTTCTTAAGTGCTGTACCATGAACACATACGATGACATTATCAGATTATAGTCTGTGGTTCAATTATCCACGAAGTAGATTCTGATCAAAAGTTGCTTTTTGATGCCAACAAGGGTGCTTCATTAAGAAGCATGATAATATTTAGAGACCAAGTTAAGCCGCCTGTTCCATCTGCACTCACCTTCTAATATATAATAACTACTCCACCATCACACATATGAGGCTATGGCCTTTGGACTGGTATACATGTTTGTTGAAAATATGAAAAGGAGAAGTGTGTGTGTGTGTGCCGCTTTATTCAAAAAGATTTGTGGCAATGGCAGAAAGCTAATACCAGAAGTCCTCGCTTAATACTCAGGATGTGTTACCACAAAGTCGAGTAGTATGTGAAAAATGTAAATCGAAAACGTTTTTGCCATTGACATGATGTTAAAAACTGAGTATGCGTTCCTGGGCAGTAATTTTCGGTCATCCTAAGCTAACTAAAGTGAATACTAAAAACATACGAACAACATCAATTCATACAGAAAATGAATATATGTATGAATAAGTAAATGTTGGAACCCATCTGTGGATCGGTCCCATCGGCCGATGGGTCTGACCCATCTGTGGATGCACGCGAAATGACAATGCAGACCCATCGGCCGATGGGTCTGCGCCATCTGCGGATGTGTTGTTCACCTTGAAGGAATGTGTATGCATCAATGGTGGATGAGTATGTTTATTTGAACCTAAAAATTAGCAATTGATGTCATAAATGTTTATAAAGCAGTCCGTGACATGTACTCATCCTGGACGACGGACTGCTTTATAAACATTTATGACATCAATTGCTTATTTTTAGGTTCAAATAAACATACTCATCCACCATTGATGCATACACATTCCTTCAAGGTGAACAACACATCCGCAGATGGCGCAGACCCATCGGCCGATGGGTCTGCATTGTCATTTCTCGTGCATCCACAGATGGGTCAGACCCATCGGCCGATGGGACCGATCCACAGATGGGTTCCAACATAAATACTAGTGCTAGTAACAAAATAGGTAAATGGAGAACATAGAACAATGTTTATTTTAATATACTGGTATATAGTTTTAAGAAACTCGTATAATATACAACGTCTGATTTCCAAAGGAGTTTCCCCTCTCTCCGTCCATTTTATAACAGCCAATTTCATTTCCAACCTCATGGTCTTACGTTTCTTCGATGCACGACCATCACTTACTCGTAATAATGGTGTTGAAGGAACTGCGCTCCAACGCGAGTCGAAAGAATTGACGCGACCAAAGACGGAATTCGTCCGAGTTGCTTTATTGAAACAAAACAGCTCAGGTATTCTGACAAGCCCGTTTTTCGGGCAACAATATATATACACATTTATGTCGGGAAGTTTGCCCGGCAAAAGCTATACCGGGCATGCCCGGGTATCAAGGGCGAGCCTTGGAAAGGCGAGTCTGGACCTGCCCGGGCGTGTTTGGCTGCGGCCTGGCAAGTCGAGGCTGGGCGTGCCCGGGCGCTCTGGCCGAGCACTGGAAAGGCGATAGCGGGCATGCCCGGACGCTCTGGGCGAGCCCTGGAAAGGCGATAGCGGGCATGCCCGGACGCTCTGGGCGAGCCCTGGAAAGGCGATAGCGGGCATGCCCGGACGCTCTGGGCGAGCCCTGGAAAGGCGACAGCGGGCATGCCCGGACGCTCTGGGCGAGCCCTGGAAAGGCGAGAGCGGGCATGCCCGGGAAAGACGAGACCGGGCGTGCCCGGGAGGTTCGGGCGTGCCCGGGAACAGTGAGTCCGGGCATGCCCGGGAGAGGCGCGTCTGGCCGTGTTCTGGCCGGTGCAAGGCGATTATGTACATCCAGCGGTAACCGCTACACACGCCCCTCCAGAATCGACCTGCACCGGCAGGGTCAATTTAAGGGGGGTCCGGATGACCCGGCCGAAGCGACCCCTGGAGGGTCGTGGGGAGGGATCTGACGTGGTGGTGGGTGGTCGAGCGGGGGGAACTGTGGACGGGGGGCGGCCTCGCCGTGGAGGAAGGGCCAACCGTGGTGGTCGGTCGACGTCCATGTGCGCCGGTTTGAGGCGGTCCACAGAAATCCGGTCCGGCCAGCCGCCGAAGTCGACGATGAAAGACTTGTCGCCCCGTCGCAGGACCCGGAAGGGCCCGTCGTACGGCGGCCGGAGTGGCCCCCGGTGCGCGTCATGACGCACAAAGACGTACTCCGCTGTGCGAAGCGCCGGGGGGACGTAGGACTGGGGGCCACCGTGGCGGGACGTCGGCACGGGGGCAAATCGTCGGGCGGCCTCCTGGAGGTCCGAGCGCTGGCGAGCGGCGGACCAGGGACTGGTAGCGTCAGGCACGAATTCGCCCGGGACGCGGAGTGGCTGGCCGTAGACGAGCTCGGCGGCGGACGTCTGGAGGTCTTCCTTGGGGGCCGTGCGAAGGCCCAAAAGGACCCACGGCAGCCGATCGGCCCAACCGTCGTCCTGAAGGCCGGCCATGAGTGCGGCCTTCATGGAGCGGTGAAACCGCTCGCACAACCCATTGGATTGGGGGTGGTAGGCCGTGGTGCGGTGCAGCGTGACCCCCAACGAACGGGCGACCGCGCCCCAAAGCTCAGACATGAACTGTGGGCCGCGGTCGGACGAGATGTCCGCTGGTGCGCCGAAGCGCGCGACCCAGGTGGCGATGAACGCCTGCGCCACGTCGGCGGTGGTGGTGGAGGTGAGGGGCACGGCCTCCGGCCACCTGGTGGTCCTGTCCACCATGGTGAGCAGGTGGGTGAACCCCCGCGAGGGGGGCAGGGGACCCACCAGGTCCACGTGGACGTGGTCGAAACGCCGTTCAGGCACGGCGAAAGGTGCCAGCGGGGCCTGGGTGTGGCGGTGGACCTTGGCTCGCTGGCAGGCCGTGCAGGCGTTGGCCCAGTCGCGGATGTTTCGTCGAAGGCCGTGCCAGACGAAACGCGCCGACACCAGCTTCTGAGAAGCTTTCCGGCCCGGGTGAGAAAGGCCGTGGATGGAGGCGAAGATGCGGCGCTGCCAGGAAACGGGCACGATGGGGCGAGGCTGGCCCTGGGAGACGTCGCAGAGCAGGACGGTGCCCGCGAAGGGGATGTCGGCCAGGCGGAGGCCCGTGTCCGCCACGCGGAGTGCCTGCACCGAGGCGTCGGTGGTCTGGTCGGCCGCCATGAGCGTGAAGTCCACGCCGAGGTGGACCGCGTTCGCGCTGGCCCGCGAAAGGCAGTCGGCCACGGCGTTGTCTTTGCCGGCGACGTGCTGGATGTCCGTGGTGAACTCCGACACGGCGGAGAGGTGGCGCTGCTGGCGGGCCGACCACGGCTCCGTGACCTTAGCCATTGCATAGACCAACGGCTTGTGGTCGACGAAAGCCGTGAACGGGCGGCCCTCCAGGAGGTGTCGGAAATGGCGAACGGCCAGGAATAGCCCGAGCAGCTCGCGGTCGAACGTGCTGTAGTTTAACTCGTTCGGCCGGAGTTGCCGGCTGAAAAAAGCGAGTGGCTGCCAAACCCCGTCCACCCATTGCTCATGGACGGCGCCCACCGCGTAGTTGGAGGCGTCCGTAGTGAGGGCGATGGGCGCATTGAGCACCGGGTGAGCCAGCAGCGTTGCGTCGGTGAGGGCCCGTTTGGCACTGGCGAAGGCCGCGTCCATGGCCGCGGACCAAACAATGTCATGCTTGGCCGGCTTGCCCCGGAGGGCCTCGTAAAGGGGCCGCATGAGCTGAGCAGCGCGGGGCACGAATCGGTGATAAAAATTCACCATGCCGAGGAACTCTTGGAGTGCCTTGATGGAACGGGGACGCGGGAACGTGGTGATGGCCTCGACCTTGGTCGGCAGCGGCACGGCCCCGGTCTTGGTGATGCGGTGGCCCAAAAAGTCAACGGTCGTCGCGCCGAAGTGGCATTTGACCGGGTTGACAATTAAGCCGTGCTCGCTGAGGCGACCGAACAGTGTTCGGAGGTGGAGGAGGTGCTCGGCGCGGGACGTGCTGGCGACGAGGATGTCGTCCAGATAGACGAAAAGAAACGGCAGGTTGCGCAGCACGCCGTCCATCAAGCGCTGGAACGCCTGGGCCGCGTTCTTGAGGCCAAACGGCATCCGCAAAAATTCGAACAGGCCGAACGGCATGATGACGGCCGTCTTCGGGACGTCGGCCGCCCGGACAGGTACCTGGTGGTAGCCCCGTATCAGGTCAATTTTCGAAAAGATGACCCGTCCCGCCAAACGTGCAGAAAAGTCCTGAATATGCGGGATCGGGTACCTGTCGGGGGTGGTAGCGTCATTGAGACGGCAGTAGTCGCCACACGGGTGCCATCCACCCCCCGGCTTTGGCACGATGTGCAGTGGCGAGGCCCACGCGCTATCGGAGCGCCGCACGATGCCGAGGTGCTCCAACGCGTCAAATTCGGCCTTTGCCACGGCGAGCTTGGCTGGGTCGAGGCGGCGGGCCCTGGCGTGAACCGGCGGGCCCGTAGTGGGTATGTGGTGCTCGATCCCGTGCCGCACCGCGACGGCCGAAAACGTCGGCCGCGTGAGGGCCGGGAATTCCACGAGCAGGCGAGCGAACTCGTTCGTTGCCGGGAGGGCGCACGCCAGTTCGGTCGGCGCGGAGCTGCTCATTGTGCACGCCAGGGAGCTGAAGGTCCCGGCGTGGACAAGGCGACGTCGTTTGACGTCGACCAGCAGCCCGTGCGCGCAGAGGAAGTCGGCGCCCAGCAAAGCCACGGGGACACTGGCAGTAACAAAAGTCCATTGAAAGCGCTGGCTGCCGAAGCAGAGGGTGACGACGCGTGGGCCGAAAGTGCGTATGGCCGAGCCATTAGCAGCGACCAAAGAGGGGCCGCAAACTGCGTCCAGCCTGTCCTGCTCGGAGGCAGGTATGACACTCAGTTGGGCGCCGGTGTCGCACAGGAAACGCCGTCCAGACGCTTTGTCCCGAATAAACAGCAAGTTGCCCGAGTGGCCGGCGCTCATGGCTGGGAATGAACGCCGGCCCGGCCGTTTCCCGACCTGCCGAAAGTGCACGGGGGCCGGCATGTCCGAGCCTTGTGTCCAAACCTGGCGTGGTAATAACACCACGCCCGGTCAGGTGGAGGCCCCGGCCGTCGTGTCGGAAGCGGGCGGTGCGGCGTGGCGGCCGCCAGTTGCACCGGCAGTTCGGCCTCCAACCGCGCAGGGCGCTCGGGCGTCGTGGGCGTCGCCTCGGACGGCGGCGGGCTCCAGGTAACCGCGCCGATGTGCTGGCCCGCCGAGGAGATCTTATCGGCTTCCCTGGCGAGGGCGTGGGAATCCGTGATCAACGTGCCAGCCAGGGCGAGGCGTACCGGGTTAGGCAGCTGACGGAGGAACAGCTCCCGGAACAGGAATGCCGGAGAGTGCTCTCCGAGCAACGAGAGCATATAGTCCATGCGCTCGGACGGGCGCGTGTCGCCGAGCTCGGGCAGGTCAAGCAGGCGCCGTGCGCGTGCTGCCGGTGAGAGGGCGAAAGCGCCGAGGAGGAGCGTCTTCAGCGCGTCGTATTTGTCAGCAGCCGGCGGGTGCTGGAGGAGGCTCAAGGCGCGGGCCGCGGTGGCGGGACCGAGCGCCGCCACAACATGGTGGAAGCAGGTGTCGTCCGCGGTGATGCCTCGCAGGGCGAACTGGGAGTCCGCCTGGGCGAACCAAACAGCCGCGTGAGCCTCCCAGAAGGTAGGCAGTTTAAGCGTCACTGCCGTATCCATGTCGGTAGGTCACCAATGAAGGAACTGCGCTCCAACGCGAGTCGAAAGAATTGACGCGACCAAAGACGGAATTCGTCCGAGTTGCTTTATTGAAACAAAACAGCTCAGGTATTCTGACAAGCCCGTTTTTCGGGCAACAATATATATACACATTTATGTCGGGAAGTTTGCCCGGCAAAAGCTATACCGGGCATGCCCGGGTATCAAGGGCGAGCCTTGGAAAGGCGAGTCTGGACCTGCCCGGGCGTGTTTGGCTGCGGCCTGGCAAGTCGAGGCTGGGCGTGCCCAGGCGCTCTGGGCGAGCCCTGGAAAGGCGATAGCGGGCATGCCCGGACGCTCTGGGCGAGCCCTGGAAAGGCGATAGCGGGCATGCCCGGACGCTCTGGGCGTGCCCTGGAAAGGCGATAGCGGGCATGCCCGGACGCTCTGGGCGAGCCCTGGAAAGGCGATAGCGGGCATGCCCGGACGCTCTGGGCGAGCCCTGGAAAGGCGATAGCGGGCATGCCCGGACGCTCTGGGCGAGCCCTGGAAAGGCGATAGCGGGCATGCCCGGACGCTCTGGGCGAGCCCTGGAAAGGCGATAGCGGGCATGCCCGGACGCTCTGGGCGAGCCCTGGAAAGGCGATAGCGGGCATGCCCGGACGCTCTGGGCGAGCCCTGGAAAGGCGATAGCGGGCATGCCCGGACGCTCTGGGCGAGCCCTGGAAAGGCGATAGCGGGCATGCCCGGACGCTCTGGGCGAGCCCGGGAAAGGCGAGAGCGGGCATGCCCGGGAAAGACGAGACCGGGCGTGCCCGGGAGGTTCGGGCGTGCCCGGGAACAGCGAGTCCGGGCATGCCCGGGAGAGGCGCGTCTGGCCGTGTTCTGGCCGGTGCAAGGCGATTATGTACATCCAGCGGTAACCGCTACAGTGTCTTACTCTTCTCTGACATTCTGAGGGTCACAAAAACGTAAGCAGAGAGGTTACAGTCCAGCTTATTTCTGGTGGGAACTTGGAAAAAATTCTCCCCCATGAAAAAGCGTTTACACAAAAATTACGACGTGTTTCTCCGAAGGTATGTAAGTTCTGAAAAAGCGTTAATGTGAAAATGTGTTGGTCGAATGAGCTTAGCCTATAAAGAGGACTCCTTGCAATTGATTTACTTGGTTGGAAAGCTAATAATCGACTTACTCGAGATAAAGATTTGTGTCCGTTTAATCATTAAGGTGCGTTTTTTAAAAGCCTGTCTGTCCGTGATGGAGGAGGAAGAAGAAGTGCGATTTGGAGCTGAATGTCTAATGTTCCAACGGTAGAATTTTTATTATTCTACAACAGCAGGAACCCTTTGGAATAAAGTGTAACACAAACGGAAGGATCACACAAAATTATATATGCGATATCAATACTTGAAACAATAACAAAACTATAACGGCACTCAGTAGAGAGTCAGGCCACCGCCTGGTTGGCCCTATCACTCAATGGTGAAGAATCACTTTTAAAATTCTAGTATCCGAATCAGAATCTTCACCAAAATCTAAGTATTCCATCCTTGTCACATACGCTACATCTCTGCCAAATTTCGTCCAAATCCATCCACAACCTTTTGAGATAATTTGTTCACAAACGGACAGACAGACAGAGAGGGGTGAAAATGCCAGTAACCTTTGGTGGCGGATCCTTTGGTGACCTTTGGTCCTCCATCCACCTTTGGTGACAAGTACAGATACATTCAAAGTACACTGCACCCCATGCCAAATAAATAAATATCATCCTCTAGCGCGGCATTGCCGTGGCGCCTTCGGCAGTGCATGGCAGCGCACAGAGACTGTATTGGGAGGGAGCCGTGTAAAATAATTGATTGATTACTGTAATTGCATAATTAAAATCAATAAATAATTATCATAAAATATTTTCTTAATAAATTGGCTAATAGCATACCTAAACCACCAGTGCTTCATCTAGAGCTATAACTTTTGGGAAATTAATTAAATAAATCATTAATCGAAAAAATCAAATAATTAATTGATTAATTAATAAATAATTAATTGATTAATCAATAAATCAAAAATATCCTTTATAGCCACATCACTTGGTCACTGCCGTGTCCAAATATCAGCTTCCTAGCTCAAAAGGTGCCTGAGATACTGCCCAGATGAGAAAGAAAATAAATAAATGATTAATAATGAAAATAAATAAATAATAATCATTAAATAATTAAATAATTAATCAATTGGCTAACATAATACCTAAACCACCACCGTTTCATCCAAATCTGCAACTTTAAAAAAATTGAGTCATTTATCGCATAATTAAATAATTAATAGATTGATAAATCAATAAATCAAAAATAGCATTTCTGGCCAAATTAAATGGTCATTGTGGTGTCCAAATATCAGCTTCCTAGCTCAACACGTGCCTGAAATATTCCCCAGAAGAGAAAGGAAATAAACCAGTACTTAATTAATTGATAATAATTAAGTAACTAATCAATTAATTGATTAATAAAAAAACAAATATAGTTTTTGCCAAAGCACATACTCACCATTGTGCCGAAATTTCAGCTTCCTAGCTCAAAGGATGGCTGAGATATCGCCCGGACAAACAAACAAATAAGAAAACAAACAAACAAAGAAACAAATGAAAAATCACTCATAGAGCGACACTTGGCAAAACAGAACAAAGTAGAATGGCACTCAGTAGAGCATCCTTTTGACCTCCAAAATAATTATTGGTTGAATTCAGTGACCTGATATGAAAATCCAATTCAAATTTCAAGTAAATCGGATGAAAATTGAGGATTTAAAAAATTTGAAAAAAAGTGGTTGACCTTTGGCCTAAGTTGACCTTTTGGCCTACACTGATCTAAAAAAAATAGTTGGTGGTTGAATTCAGTTAGCCGATATGTAAATCCTATTCAAATTTCAAGTGAATCTGAAGAAAATTGAGGAATTTAGAAATCTTAAATTGTTGTTGACCTTTTGGCCTATGTTGACCTTCTGGCCAAAGTTGATCTCCAAAATGGTTGGTGGTTGAATTCAGTTAGCCGATATGTAAATCCGATTCAAATTTCAAGTCAATCGGATTAAAATTGAAGATTTTAGAAATTTGAAAAAAAGTGGTTGACCTTTGGCCTATGTTGACCATTTGACCTCAAAAATATATAGGATTTTGTCGGACCACCTTCCAAGGAATTTCCATACAGGAGAAAGCCATAAGGCTTATCAAGCCTGCACAATGGTTTCTAACCATTGGTTGTTTGTCTGTACCCTATCCTATTTTAAATGCTGAGCATCAAGCAAGGAACCAGCACGTACCATTCTTAAGTCGTTGGCACAACTCAGTTGGGGTGCGAACCGCCGACCTCCCAGACTGAGAGAGGACGTTGAAATCATTACACCACCGAGGCTCATAATTACTTCCATGTTGTGTTTTATTTATCTCATCCAGACAAAGGGAAACCCCCACCACCTGCATAGCACAGGCCAGCAAGCTGATTTGATTCTTTCCCACGAGGTGGAAATGCAGAGTGAGGGTTTCTGATTTCTGATTCTTTCCCACTGCCACATAATCAGGACGATTCATCTCCTGCAAAACCGGCAATGATGTCTCAGTTGCAGATGGTCAACGAATCTAAACAAAAGAAGGATGAAGGAATCGCTCTGAGGCAGGGTAGTCGCAAATAATTTATCTTGTATGCAGGTTTTTGTCTGGACATTGTCTAAACATAATTCATGTCACAAGAATTGTTAAACCGAGACAACCTAATCAATCTTTGTCAACCTTATTTTTCAAATTATAACATTACCGATACACAACTGAACGTCCTGATTTCATTACCAACACACATGTGAACATCACCTGGTAGAATAAGCAGTATACTGCACCGACTAAAGGTATTTTAAACCAATTTCAATGGTTTCTAGAAGACAGGGCAGCATGTAGAATCATACTAACATAATCATAAGACTTTAAACAAACAAAGAAAAAAAAAACTATTTTGGGGGGCAGGCCCCCCTCCTCCAATCCCATATAACTCCTAAGACCCCAATTTTTCCAATGCCTTGAACAAACATTGGTACATCATGGGTGACTAAGGTTGTAGTGAAGTTTCATCGAAATTGCGTGTGTAGTTTCTGAGAAAAAAGCAAATACCTATTTTGGGGGCAACCCCCCCCCCCCCCCCGTAGACCCCTAAAGGGGCAAAAAAATGTAATGCCATGAACATACTTTGGTACATCATGGGTGATTAAGGTTGTGTTGAAGTTTCATCGCAATTGTGTGCGTAGTTCCTGGGAAGAAAGCAAATACCTATTTTGGGGGGAAATCCCCGTAGACCCCCAAAGAGGCAGCTTTTTTTTTAATGCCGTGAACAAACTTTGGTACAGCACGGGTGGTGAAGGATGTGGTCAAGTTTAATCGAAATTGTGTGTGTAGTTTCAGAGAAGAAAGCACACACCTACTGTATTTTGGTGGGTCAAACGTGGATCCAGTTTGACCCCGTAAACCCCCTTAGACCCCGATCTTTTTCAACGCTGTGAACAAACTTTAGTCACAACACAACAAATATAATTTGTGTCAAATTTGGTCGCAATCCCATCAGCGGTTTCGGAGAAGAAGTTTCAAGTGTGTACGGACTGACGGACAGACTGACGGACAGACAACGCGCCATCACATAAGCGCCCCTGAACTTCGTTCCAAGTGAGCTAAAAATTATTTAAATGAAATCAGGACGTATTTGTATAACGAGCGTATCACTACGGGAGTTGCAGGGGGGTCATGCTACTACCCTTATTATTATTGCCAATTATTATTACTGTTACATACTTTTGTAACATCAAGTCATTGTCTGTGCCTCACCATTTTAAATTCCTCCAATACAATTTACTTCTGTGAGGGTGTCATGGTCATGGGGGTACGAGGGAAGGGGGGAGGGGAAATATCGCATGCCACATAGTCACCTTGGGGAGTGGCTTTGTTTGGTAATATCATTAATATTATAATATTGTCATAAGTGTTGTTATTACCCTCGCCTGAGGAGAGGGTATTGCATTTGAGTCCGTTTGTCTGTTTGTTTGTTTGTTTGTCTGTTTGTCTGTTTGTCTGTTTGTCTGTTTGTTTGTTTGTTTGTCTGTTTGTTTGTTTGTTTGTTTGGCAGCACAGAATAAATATGATTTTCTCTGCAACCATTGGTCCGATTGACAGGAAATTTTCACCATAGATGCACCTCCACCTGTATAATTTTTAATGATAATTATGACGTCATTGGTCACGTGGTTCGGCCGACATCTTGGAAAAACCGAAAAACTTTGCACCTCTATATCTCCGAAAGCGCTGAATATAAAAATTTGAGTCATGCTCATTGTAAAGAACTCTCCATGTGGAATAAAAGATGTTAATGATGATGTCAGAGGTGCCTCCATTTGCATTATGACGCCATAATTCGACAAGTACAAAACTCTGAGGCAGGGATCGGATTTCATCCGATCAAGATGAAATTTCTTGAGCATAATCTAGGAATAAATTAGATTAGAAAAAAAAATGATGATGACGTCATCGGTCACGTGGTTCGGCCGCCATATTTGTTTTAACACAAAAGCCTTAAAAACCACTGAAAATACATCCTGGCGAGGGTTTGCAATCTCTGATTGCTCTTTCTTGTTCTCCTTGTTTTGTCTATACCCTTCATTATCTTAAACATCTATATCACATCCCTCATAGTCACGTCCTTTCTAATGTATAAAATTCTGTCTTTAATCCACTCATCCTAGGTAGTCGATCTAGCACACGATGGAAAGTTTCGAAACTTCTTGGTATGTATTGTGATCAGTTTATAATAATTATTTTACGCTGTAAATATTCAAATTGGGAATTGATGATAAAAACTTTCCTTGTCTTAATCCAGTTACTCCAAGAGCTACAATATGCATATCAGATGATATTACAACAAGTCACTGGACACAATTTTAATATGAAAAACCTTTCAAAAATGTAGTTAATTCTGTTGAATCAAATTAATTTCAACTCCTGTTAAATTAAAGAAAATTTCTCTCTGACCTTTTCTTGGTGCACCCTGCTGGTGAAATCAAAATGTCACCCCACAATTAACCATAGACCAAGAGCATTTTATAACTAAGCTGGGCCTATAACACCTTTTAGCCAGGTCTGCAAGTGCTCGAGCACAGGTGCAGCTAGGCCTGCGCTTGCTCCCAAGCACAATGACCTTAAATCCATTGCCAAGGGCCACGTGAGTTTCAGGAGGATTCGGCTCACACCTTCCGCTGTTCAATACCCCATGTCCTGACAGATCAAGTTTTACCAATGTTCATCGATGCCATTTTTTCGCCACGCTTTTTATTAGATCAGACAGGAAACCTTGTCACAACATGAAAAATCTATTTTTAAAAAAACTTCAATTTTCGCTATTATTGGGCAAATAAAGTCGGTCAGGTATTCAAGTATACCAAAAGTGGTAGAGTTGGAAACGATAGACAGTGACCTTAGTGCCACGTGTGTAGAGGGAGAGGTAGAGGAGGGCTCTGCCTTCACAAAGAGGGAAATGCCACCTCATCGCTGAGCAATTTTCTCCCGTTTCATAAATCGCTCACCGCTGTATTTATTACATCTTTTAAATCAGCACCTAGCATGCCTTGCTATTTTAATCCACATTCCATCTCCTTACCATACAAACATTCGGTGTGAACTTTATAAGCAGACTGCATTTTATTATTTGGTTAAGTGGTATCCATTTCTGTCACACCATTTCTGTTCTGTTTCTATCACAAAATAAGAGACTGGGCAAACAAATGGAACATTTCTTTCAATCCTGACAAATCTCACACTCTTACGATGTCTCTCCGAAAAGACCGACTGGAAAACCCTCCCATCCACTTTCTGAATAATCCTCTCCAAGAAGTTCTGTCGCTCAAGCTTTTGGGTCTCACTATCTGCCATGATCTTTCCTGGGAAAACCACATTTCAAATCTGGCCTCCAAAGCCAGTCGCCGACTGGGCATCCTCCGTCGTGCGAAGTCCTTCCTTGGCACACCTGAGCTCCTCACCACATACAAGGCTTTCATCCGCAGCTCAATGGAATACTGCTCTCCCCTCTGGGCTGGTGCTCCTGCCTCACACCTAGCTCGTCTTCACGCTGTTGAAAGCAAAGCATTCAGAATCATTGGAATCTCCCGCGATGAAGCTAACTCTAAGGGCCTCTCACTCACTCACCGCAGGCAGGTTGGTGGTCTTTCCGTCTTCTACCGACTCCTCTCTGGCCTTGCCCCCCCAGCTCTCTCTGGGCTCTGTCCCGCAAATATTCCTACAGGTCGCACAAGATCTGCCTGCAACCCTCTTATGGTTAAACTGCCAAAATCAAGACTCTCTGCTCACCTTCACTCCTTCATTCCTCTTTTCTCCCGCCTCTGGAACAAACTCCCTCACTCTCTTCAATCCCACTCCACCCTCCAGGTCTTTAAAACAGCTGTTCACCACCATCTCTTATCTTCCCCCATACAAAACCTTGATCTTTTCTATCCCCGATAATTTCACCCCAATTCCACTTTTTGAAATACCAACTTCTGTCCTGGAAGTCCTTGGTGTCCTTGTGTTTTATAGTTCTCCCCCCCCCCCCCCTCCCACGCCTCCTCCCCCCAAGCCCTCTCCCTCCCACACATCTCCCTGCTCTTAAATGTTGTGTGCTCTCATGTGTTTGCGTGCTTCCCATTCTCTTGTCTTCCGCTCCCTCTTTTTATATATTTTGTTTGTCTGGTTGATTTGTTTGTGAAGTAAATGTCAGCTCTTTCACGAGCCTCGATTCAGTATACAAAAAAAACAACAAAAAAAAACACCTCTTTTTTTCAACTCTTCATCTAATTATATTTAATCTATCACTACACCCACGCCATTGTTCAGCACATCCCTTTCAATCAGGTGTTTTTCCGAGTATTTTCGGCTTCTTTAAAAGCTTTGTGAGCTGTTTTGTGTTGCAGTCCTTATCTGGGACGCTTGATACATGATAGGCTGCCGAATGGACCTCATTACTAGGGGGGTTTTGTGCATGTGTGGCCAGGCAATCTGGGACGGATTACATCATTTTGAAAATTGCGTATTGAACAAAAGTCTTCATCATGCTTCAAGCTCACAATCTCCATTAATGCAGTTTGTATGCCTCAATGGAACATTTTTATTCTTATTAATAATCATTTTTAAACGGTTTCTTTCTATTATACCTAAAGGACGGATACTCGGTGAACCAGGTTCTCCTTCTTTGCTTTGTTGTGATAGTTGTGTTGTGACTTCATGACCATAAACATGTTACTGAGGAAATGAAGAGGACTAAGAGAGTGGGGTGGGGTGTTGGAAGAAGGAAGGCAAAGGTAGAAATAGTCCAAGGAATTGGTCACATGGAAAGAGGAGGGGAGAAAAAAACAAGACCGATAGTCTAACAACAGCGTAGCCTGGTTTGGATTTGCTGAGTGGAAGATCTACTGTCCCCCTGTCATGTGACCAGATCCTCAGCGGACAGGTGGACGTTTGTGAGGGATATACATACATACATACACCGGACGGACAGACAAACGCCGTACCAGACAGCATTGCCCTAAAGCTACGTTGTAAAAACGAAAATCTGCCCCAGCGTATGTAAACCCCATACGATACCACTTTACGATACCCCATTTCCTAATCCCGTACGATATCTCCTTATGATACCCAATGTCTTAATCCAATATGATACCCCATTTCCTAATCCTGCAGGCCTCCTCACTCACTTCCTATACACCTGTCACTCAAGCTTTTGGGTCTCACTATCTGCCATGATCTTTCTTGGGAAAACCACATTTCCAAGCTGGCCTCCAAAGCCAGTCGCCGACTGGGCATCCTCCGTCGTGCGAATTCCTTCCTTGGCACACCTGAGCTCCTCACCACATACAAGGCTTTCATCTGCAGCTCAATGGAATACTGTTCCCCCCTCTGGGCCGGTGCTCCTGCCTCACACCTTGCTCGTCTTCACGATGTTGAAACCAAAGCTTTCAGAATCATTGGAATCTCCTGTGATGAAGCTATCTCCGAGGGCCTTTCACTCACTCACTGCAGGCAGGTTGCTGGTCTTTCTGTCTGCTACCGACTCCTCTCCGGCCTTACTCCCCCAGCTCTCTCTGTGCTCTGTCCCCCAAATATTCCTACAGATCGCACAAGATCTGCCAGCAACCCTCTGATGGTTAAACTGCCAAAATCTCGGCTCTCTGCTCACCTTCACTCTTTCATTCCCTTTTCTCCCGCCTCTGGAACAAACTCCCCCACTCCCTTCAATCCCACTCCTCCCTCCAGGTCTTTAAAACAGCTGTTCACCACCATCTCTTATCTTCCCCCATCCAAAACCTTGATCTTTTCTACCCCCGTTAATTCACCCCAAATCCACTTTTTGGAAATTCCAACTTCTTTCCTGGAAGTCCTTGCAGTGTCCATATGTTTTACACCTCTCCCACCCCCCTCCCCCCCCCCCCCCCCCCCAAGCGCTCTCCCTCCCAAAGTTCTCTCGACATCCCTGCTCTCAAATGTTGTGTTTGTGTCCTTCCCCCTCCCTCCCCATCTTGTCTACCGCTCCCCTTATTTTGTGTTTTATGTGTCGGTTTGACTTTTTGTGTGATTAATGTTCGCTCTTTCACAAGCCTCGATCTTGTATACAAGAAAAGCAAAAAAAAAACCTTCCTTGTATCCATTTTCTCCATTTTCATTTTCCACTTTTCATCATTTTCTATTTATTGGTTCAAACAGTCATCGAGCAATTCAGTTCTATCATCTCACGGCCATGATGGATTGTATCATTGCCAAAAAACCTTCCACATCCATGCAACGGGAGATTCCTTTCATGCAAATACACAATTAACCACATTATCCAGCCAAAGGCATGATAATTGATTTGTTATATAAATAATACCAATGTTTAAATCACATTATCTTTAAGCAAATTGTTAATAAGACAATATTTCCGAGGGAGACCCCAATTGACAAACACTCAGACAGCTCTCCAAGCGGAGCCACCATGGGGTTTATTTCACAATGAATAAGGCAGACAATCACACAATGAGCTCAGGAAGCAAACTTTATTGAATCATCGGAACATTATCCTCGAAAAACGGCAGCAGAGAGTATATCTGAATGTTGTTTTCCGCAAGTACAACCGGACTGCTGAACTCGTCTAAAACGCTTCAGGCAAAACACCGAAGAAACAAACCACATGCGACACAACAAGGAAAGTTTCATTTCATTGTCTCTTTCTTCCTTTATACAAGCTCAACACCTTATATACTATATATATATACATATACATATATATATATATATATATATATATACATATACATATACATATATATTTATTGTATAATATCTGTATAGAATCGCACATGTAACTAAGATGGCCGACTAGTGGGGCGAGTGCAAAGGCTGATGATCCGTCTCAATCATTAGTTGTTTTTGTTTTTTTGCTGGATTCACAAATTGCGATTCCAGCCGTCGGTGGGAGACTGCACTCGATATGTCTGTGCGGAGCAACGACAGATCAGTTAACTGCAACGCAGAAGGTATACAGTGGCCAAGAAAAGATTCATCTTAAACATTTAACCGAAGGTGGGATGGTGTCCTCCATTCCTTGCGTGACGAGGCCTTCACGTGACCGCGTTCGCAAGCGACCCGACTCCACATGACTTGCCATATGTGTTTGGAGAAGCAATTTCACAATGCATTGCTGTTCCATGGTATGTGTCTTGTGCAAAGCACTCGCTTGTCGTAGTACAGTAAGGTATGGCCAGATGTACAACCTCCTCGGTCCTTTTCTTAAGTATCCTGAACATCTTACATTTGGAGAGCCCTCTGGTATGGACAGACGTTCAGAATACTGAACATGCAACCATGACCAAGGAGGTTGTACATTGGGCACAATTAGGGGCATCTTCCACCATATTGCTGTACATAGCCCCTACAGTACCATACAACTTATGTGGAAAGAAACATCCCCTCATTTCACTTTTATCCCTGTCAATTGGTGAAGAAAGCTTATCTATAGTTTCTAATTACCATATACAGTATATTGATAATCCATAATCAATGTAGCAGCCAGATGCTACAAGTTGCCATGTATTGCTAATTGAAGCAATTAATGGCAGAGATGTTCAATCTGAATTTAAAGCACAAACCCAGAGCCTGGTGTGACAATCTGATGCCACTTCTGGCACAAGCAAAGAACCAACTCCATCTTGTGGGTTTTATAAATCCTAATTCAATCTCACGATGGTTTCATATTCCAAAAGCATTCCAAGATGTGTTTAAATGCCTCACACCTGCCATCTCCAGGTTCAATACAATTGGGTAGACAACAATAGTAATCTTTGAGAAGAGCTGCTAAGCTGATTTGCAGTAATATTTAAAGCCTACAACAACCATTTTTCCTATGGGACTCACATATTAACTGGAAAAGGCCATCAGTGGTCGTCATGTCACTCTCCTTTGGAAACATTGCCAGTTGGTAAAAAGGCCGAATTGTTGGTAGAGCTCTCCTAGTAATCTCACTATGAACACAGTGGTAATAATCTGACTAGAACCACAGCAGATTTTGAAGTCAATCTCCATTTAGAGACATCAACCACCAATTTACATTCGGAAACCATATCCATTTACAGATGTCAACCACCAATTTACATTCGGAAACCATATCCATTTACAGATGTCAACCACCAATTTACATTCGGAAACCATATCCATTTAGAGATATCAACCACTTTGGAAACGATCTCCATTCACAGAGATAACAACCACCAATTTACAATGGGAAATCATCTCCATTCCGAGATCTTATCAACCATTGTAAAGGAACAATCTCCATTTAGCGATATCAACCACCAACGAAAGTCTGGTGTTGGCTTAGCGGAGGTGGCTGGCTTGAGATCTTAGGGAAACCATATCCATTTAGATGTCCATATCCATTATTGAGTTCAAGCCCCTATTCATGGTGTTGAATTAACACCAGGTGGGTTGACTCAGCCTGTCATCCCTCTGAGGTTGGCAAAATGAGTACTGGCTGACTGGTAATGGAGGGGCATCGCTTCAGTGGCACAGTTGTGCCCCCAGAAAATAAGGCAGCCAAGCAGCCGCAGGCGGTGTATGAATCACCACAACCACTAATTTACATTTGGAAAAAATGTCTTCCATGCAATTTTTTTGTACAGGTATCAAGGAGTTGTAATACGTCATATGCTCATCTGTGAGTATTCGCTGATACTAACAAATGTTGTGTGTGCTTCAGTTGAACTCCCACAAAAGATACCTTCTGTTGAACAGAATTCCATCTTGGAGACCTCCATTGGGGGTGACTTCACTACTTCCCGAGGTGCTTTTGGTTGTATGCACAGAAGATCCCTCAACACACAATCAGGGCAGCAGAATCATGTATAAAAATTCCGTTGCTTCAATAATTCTGTTGTGGCAGAAACTCCTTAGAAAATCCTATTTGCACTTTTGAAGGGTTTACTTTATCCGGCTGACAGGTAACCCTGACAAGCTAATTCTACTACCATAATGTTTGGAGTTCCTGGTGGTGGGAGGAATTGGTCATTCCCTCCAAATTGATTTATACCCACATGAACTGGATGCGAAGGCCCTAATTTTAAATATATATTTTTCACTGATCTGATGAAGCTAAATGTATTGGAGATATTATAAGTGTGAAGGTGGGTCCAGCGCATGGAGTTAGGGGAGAATTTATATCGTTTTTTCCCTGCCGTGGCAGTACACTATTGATCGGTTTTCACTTCGGCCTGTTGTTTGCCACGGTTATTAAAATGTCAAAGTGTGAGGAATTGCATGGAGGACCCTAGAACCCCGAAGAAATCAATATTGATATGAAACGCCTCTTTCTTGCGATGACTGGAATTATTGGGACAAAGGGGAAAAATGCCTCCAAGGATTTAAACCTTATTTGCTGAACTCCCTGTGGATAAGAATAGACATCTTCCATGAATCCTCATGGATCTTCTCAATATTGAGTGGTGGTGCACCATCCATTTAAATCAGCAAGCTTGTTTTGGAGGGGTCCAGGAAGTACTATTGTGATTGTGCATATGAATTAAAATGTCTTACCGGGTATATTGCACAAAAATGACACCTCGGTCTGTACCACTGGGCCGCCTCATCACTGGAATTTGACGACCCATGGAACGATGCCCTGCTGTCGGTGTGAGAGCGAATGTCGGTATATGACACTACAAAACCGAGTAGTCTTTGCCACCTGGCCCTGCCTTCATACCTATTTTCCTTGATTTCTATCATTAAATGTGTCCCTTGTTCTGATGCATGACACTTTTCTAAGAAAAAAAAACTAATCCCCTTTACGATACAGGAAGAGAAGATGGACATGACTGCTTGAGCGCCATTTTGTTTATTTTTCAATTTGGGGTTTGTGGTGAGGACTTCATTTGTTTTTTATTGGCCATCCAAAGTTTCTTTAGACGACTGACCACAAGGTGCAGACTGGTGCTACCTGTAGGCTAAATTAGGCAGGTTACCTCTCCCTCAGGTTTATTAACGAGCCATCAAAGTTATTATTGACAATGCAATAGCAACGTAGGAACTCTCCTGGGACTTGTGGGCCAGAAGCTTGAAATGCAAATTTTTAATACTCCTACTTCAGTCATGCTCGAAGCCACAATCTCTGAGATATCAATAGACATGTTTTCCCGCTTGCTATGGCCTATCTGCTAGGTTTCACAAACATTACCGATATCAAAAGACTGAAATCATAATCCAGACAATGAAAGATCAGTTACACGCAATGCCCTAGTGAAACAAGGTGTTGGATCAAGTAACAAGTACCATATCCAGCACAGGCCTAAGAACATACAAAATAAAGATTACAAAACACTCCACCAGTGTAAAACGGTCCCTTCCAGCGGAGAGTTTCTACATTACATCAAGTCGGAGCTGGAAAGGAAAAACTCTAAAATATAATATCGTTTATTTAATTATGTTGTAGTTTCTCTTGTGCTACTCAATTTTTGTAATTGCCACATTGCTGGTAAGCATGCTTCCAAATATCTACATTTGATGGATGCATTTTCCTTTTAATTCCATATCCCAAGATCCCTGATTCGCATAAAGAAAAGTCATAAGATAATTGTAGGTTGGTTGAAATCAGTCTTGCGTATCCGCATGACGGTGTGGACTACCTTTTGGGTCAGTACATGGTAACCTGGATACACAGACACACGAGCAGGCCTGGGCCTGGTGGGTACACGGCCTTTGCCGGGGCCCTATTTGTGTCTGCCCCATTGCCCATGGGAGTTAGAGGGGTCATCGGGCGCAAACACGATTGCGCAAATACGCAAACAGCAGAGAAGTTGGGGTAGATCGACGATCAAAAGCATCGCTCAAGAAGCTAGCAAACTACGTGTACTGATGCTGCGCAACTACCTCCGAAGCAATTGTCACTGAAATACATCTTGTTACCCTCGCCAAAGGAGAGGATATTGCATTTGAGTCCGTTTGACTGTCTGTCTGTCTGTTTGTTTGTTTGTCCGCACAGAATAAATATGATTTTCGCTGCAACCGTTGTTCCTATTGACATCACCATAGGTGCACCTCCTCCTGTATAATTTCTTAATGATAATTATGACGTTGCACCTCTCGATCATGACGTTGCACCTCCATCTTGGAAAAACGAAAAAAATTGCACCTCTATATCTCCGAAAGCGCTGCATAGAAAAAAATTGAGACGGCTCATTGTAAAGAACTCTCCATGTGGAATAACATATGTTAATGATGATGTCATAGGTGCCTCCATTATGACCTCATAATTCGACAAGTACAAAACTTCATCCGATCAAGATGAAATTTCTTGAGCGTCATCCAGGGATAAATTGGTGGAGAAAAAATAATAATGATGACGTCATCGGTCACGTGGTTCAGCTACCATAACACAAAAGTTTGTTTCAATACAAAAGCCCTAAAAACCACTTAAAACACGTCCTGGCGAGGGTCTGCAATCTCTGATTGCTCTTTCTTGTTTCTCTTTCTGTTGGCCTTTCTCCTACATTCATGTGATAGGAATGAACATTATTTTCAGCAGTTTCGTTCCCAAACACCTTTCAAATACACTCAATTTTTACTTAGAACATGGTAAATGCAAACTTTGATCAAACAACATCCTCCATTGCTTTGCAGGTGCCAAAGTTTAAGCTGTTACAACATAATGTTATATCATGCATTTCCTCTTCCATGAAAATCTCCCCCAAAAAAAATCAGTACTGATTTCCTGTGGTACCTTATAATCCCCAACATCAGTGTCTCCCTTACCATCAAATTATTTAGAAAAAGATGTTCAGGAACGCCCAATTCCAATTGTTTTACTCGCAGGAGTACTTTTTGAAGTTAATTATCGACATCGTCGTTCCACATGAGACGATTGATGTGCATGAAACAACTGAACAGAGACCATAGGATGCGTGTTTGATAGTCAGCGGCGGGTCCAATCTGGCATCAGAGAAGTCATACTGCTCTGCCAATTTCAGTACATTAGTCATGGAGGGGAATAAACCAAGAAGCCTGTATTTCAGGCCATCAAAGCTTCCGATGTTGTGCTCGGCATGCATTCATCGAGACTCTAACACTCAATCAAACTAAACATACAAAGTTGTCTATGTGGCCACGGCAATGATTACAATAGCTCACCATGAGTGATTCTTGTAAGTCGGAGGAATAACAGCCTCTCGTCTTAGCTGGAATCAACAATCAGGTAGTTACACTCAGCAGTAATCACCCTCATTGTCATCCTCGTCGTATCCAGTACTAGATAATACGTGTTGTGTTTAGTGCTGGTAACTCTCCAAAGTTTGTCCATGCCTCTGTCGTCACCAGGCCGTATGCATTCACCTGCCAGCAAAGAGTATATTCTACACCAATGTCAGATCTGATTATGGCCACAGTAAAACACTGAAAAGATTTAAAGGGCTGAGTAAGACTGTGTTCAGGTGCATCATCCACGCAGGCCTTTGGTCATGAAAACACAGAGCAGTTGAAAAGGTTAACACATTCACGTGGTTAATAACGCAGTAAAGCAATCACGACACAGTACTTGATGAGTAAAAATGGCAAACGGTTGAGTCTGACTCACAAAGGCATTGATAGCATCATGGAAACTAATATTTTACCACCTTGTGTTACTATATTCAATGTGGTGACTCCTTTGATGTAAAATGACAGCTGTGCAATTTACACGTTTTCTGAGTTACAATATCAATGGCAAGACCCCGAAATGGGGCTTCATCCTTCTCATCGGTTACGTTATCATTGCTCCTGCAACACACAGGAAGTGATCTCGTCTTCCGCTCTTGCTGCAGCAACGGTTCTCTTTATCGATCGCACGCAGTCTGTTTTGTTTATCAAGATCTCTCCAGCTGCCCACTCATGTCAGAGAGTCCAGGACACTTATTTACCTTTACCACCACAATGCCTTCTTCATTTTGCAATTTTGTTTATCCACAGGGCCAAAACATCATGGAGCAATGACGCAGTCATTGTACACACGGGTATACGTATCCTACGGGCGGTGGTTTACTTTGGAACCTTTTTCTGTACAAGTGATGCTTGCAGTTCACCAAGTCCAGCAGCAACATTAAAATAGCAAGACATTCTTCTGGTAACAATATTACCATCACCTGCCTATGAGGTACTCCTTTGGAAGGGTTGTAGGAATGCCGTAGAATATATCAGGCCCACCAGAAAAATCTTTGCGTCTTGCTGACTCCTCACCTCTTCATAGTGGAAAGATAAGGAAACCTGAGAAGGTAGAATATTTCCAGCCACCCTTGAGGTCTCCTCGCTCGAGCTTTAGGTAGGCTCGATCACCCCTCTCCATAAGCAGCAACACACCATTACTTGCTGCCTCTCGTGTCACATCCTGGTCTCCCGCAAAGGCCGAGATGACAGCCCAGTCATTGAGCACCAAACTCACCTGAAAGGAAAACATATATTACTTCAACTTTATGGTTAGCATCATGTTCATTTGATCATATGGTGACCAGTACTCGGGACACTGGACCAGTATTCCAGAAGTTGTAAGGTTCAGAATGACTGAAAGTGACATTTGTAAAGTTAAGAGGCCCGCCATTATAGCCTCCAAGGCCCTGATCATATGATCAGTGTCCTGAAAGTCCACACCAAAGGGCTCTGGATGATGGCATAGCGGGGAATTCCAAATAAAAAAAGCAGTATCCTGAACAAGACTACAGATGGAGATGTGAGGAAACAGGGCGAATCTTGCTTCACCTTTCTTAATGAGGAAATCTTGCCCCACCTTGCTCTAATGACCATCAGGGAGAGGGTAGTCTTTCTGGTCTGGTCTACTGCATACCAAAAGGCTGTACAACACATCCTTTGTGATACCAAGCACAAGTATTTTGGGAATACCATTGATCATGCAAACATTATACTATTCCAAACTGGGAAGTTTCTTATAAAATGCAGAGTAAATTCAAGAAAGACTTCCGTTATCCGAAAGGATACCCCGAAACCTAACTGTATTTCCATTCTATTTTTGCCTCTGACGTTCTTAGCTTAAAATTACAAGGAAACACTCTGTCAATACAACAATTACAAGGCCAATTACAAGGCTCATTTTACAATTACAAGTAATTACCAATTACAATTACAAGTTTTTCAAAAATTACAAAGCCATTTATTATTGGCTAAAAATTACAAAAAGCACAATGTGGCGGATGTGACCACCTCTGGCTATAGAATGAGGGCAGAAACATGATGATACGTTAATGGTAAATGATGCTCCTGTCTGGTGCTCCAATAACGCCAGCATCTTCGTACTCACTTGAAACAGTGTCTGCGCTTGTGGTATACATCATCCTGCTTACCTTGTACTACATACCCTCATATATGGTACCTGTACAAAAAAGTGTCTGCCACAAAATGATACCGAATGTGAATATATCATTTTACAGCTAAGGGTTGGGGTCTAATTCATATTTCTGGATTTTTTTTCATACCACACAAACATGTGTATATATACACACTAGCAGGTGATACCCAGTAGGGGAGGGGTTTGGGGAGGGGGAATGGGATTATCCGCCACTTCCAGGTGCGTGAGATTTTCCCAGTGATAGTTTCAGGATGCGCTTAACGTTGAAAATTTATGGAGTTGTTGGCCTCGTGGTGGTTACCTATTTCTGTGCGGGCCGGCGGTAGCACTGTCTGAGCCCACATCCCAATATGCATTTCATAGCGGCCATTGATGGCCTCAAAAATGATGTAAAGGCCAATGCGTGATACCTTAAAACCTTGCCCAGGTTCTGAAGTACCAACACTCAAAATTTGGGTGTTGGTACTTCAGCAATGTGGGTGTTGGTACGCCACCTCTCCAGCTTCTGCTTGTGTTTATCACCTCCATTAAACATCTTTAATGAGCCTAGTACGACCCAAACCGCATGTCCTTTCATATTCAACCAGCTGCATGAACACCAAAACATGCACATGTGAGTAGTTGTGCAAGGACGTGATCCAACCCATCTCCAGTGTCAGCAAGGAGGTCCTGTCATAATCCGTCCATAACTTTGAGATATCACGTGATACATAATTTTTGTCCCCATCTCTCAATGTGAAGAATCACTTTAAAAAGATCGGATCCAAAACTTTACCAAAATCAAATCAAATTCGTCCTTGTCACACTCACAAACTGTCCACCAATTGTCCTCCGAATTCGTCCATAACTTTTTGAGATATCCTGCTCACAAACAGACATACAAGGGTGAAAACATAACCTCCCTTTGGTGGTGGAGGTAATTAAATAATAACGATCAATTACACATTCATTGTTGAACTCCTACTCACTATTACAGCATTGACATGTGCAGAGCAACATTGACAACCGGTATTTTTACAGTAACATTTACCCAGCAGCTTATGGATCAATTACATATTACAACTAGAACGGCACTCAGTAGAGCGCATACCTCCGCCAGGTTGAACAGTTTACGTTTTGTCTCCCACTGAATGGCCAGATCTGGATTCGGACCTGAACCAAAATCGAATCAGCTTGTTCTTGTCACCTAACCAACTCATCCACCTAGTTTTATCATAACCAGTCCATAACTGGTGAAAATAACCTCCGTCCACCTTCAGTAGCAACGGTTAATATGGAGAAAAATGATTAAGAATGGGGAAAAAGAGTGATGGTCAGGGAATAGGGAAAAATAGAGAAAGTGGGAATTGGGTGGGGTGGGGGGATACGTTTGGGGATATGGGGGGAGAGGGTGGGGGATATGGGGGGAGAGGGTGAGGTATAGGTGGGAGAGGGTGAGGTATAGGTGGGAGAGGGTGAGGAATAGGTGGGGAGAGGGTGGGGGGTAGTGGAAAAAGAGGGAGGGTGGGGAGTGGGTGGAGTATGGGAAACTGAGAGAGATTGTGGAATTGGAGAAAAAGAGAGGGTGGGGTAGGGGAAACGAGGAAGAGATAAAGAGAGGGTAGGGTAGGGGAAACGAGGAAAAGAGAAATAGAGGGTGGAGTGGATGCTGTGGTGGAGATCGGTCCAGCAGTGTTTCTTTCTATGATTTTCAGACGTACACACACAAGCATACAGTACATACAGAGAATTGCCTTATTTAATATGTAAACATTGTTATGTCGGTTGGGTAGGCATATATAGATTTAGGTAGATCTGCATTGGTAGGTGCTTCGTCTGTCGTGTTAGAGAATCTCGATGTAATAAGTTCTGTTAACCCGAATGTCGGATTAAGTGTGTACCTGTGATCATAAGAGGATGATCTGGTGATAGGTAGATAGGTGATAGGACTAAGCTAATTCCCCTGTGTGTCAGACCTGGTGATCATCCCTTGTCCCGTATGGCAGCACATCACACACATTAGTTAGGCCCAATAGCGCACCGCATTAATTAATCCCCCGCCGCCAATATGACTGACCATAAAGACAAGCAGGAAGCAACCACGTACTACAATGCCATGGCAGGGCAGCAAACATCGATCAAGCAGGCAATAGCCACGCCCAGAAGGACTCTTGATTGACAGGGGGAGGGGCGAGCAACAACCAGAGCACCGATTGGAGAGTAGAGAAGAACTTATGATTGGCCACCGACCAATGGCATGGGAGCAGGGCGCAAAGTGCTCGGCCAATGGGAGGGAATGGATAAGATCAGAAGATTCGAGAAGAGAGCTGACGTCAGAAGGCGATCAGTAAAACGACTCGCTGACCGACATTTTCCTCTCTTCACCTCTGCCTGTCTTCGCCTCCACTTTTCTCTTCCTTTGGCCCTCTTGCTCTGGCCTGTCCGATTGAGTTGGCCCCTCTCGCTTTGGTTTCTTCCCTGCCCGGACCTCCCTTCTGCCTTTGCATTTCGTTCCCGGTTGGACCTTTCCTTTGCGAACCGCGAATTGCCTGCGTTACGACAGACGTCGGGGGAACGTTGGAGCGCAGTCGATTCTCCTCCCTGGCGTTCACATGCGATCAAGGCTTGCCGCTGGAGCGGGCCCGACCGGGGCAAGCAAGTGGCTCGGTGGCCGAGCAGTGTGCGAAGGGGGCCTTATCGATGCCTTGTGGACAAGGGCGTGCCGAGGTCTGCTTCGCACCAACATCGGAGCCGGACGGAGCCTGACCGACATCACACATCCAGACAGATAAGACGCATCCACAAACAATGTTTTATTTGATTCATTCTTCCTGTGTTGTGTATTTGAAGTGAAGTGTGGAAGCGCTCCATTAGAGGGGTTTAGGTTTTATTGTCGTATTTCATTGTTCTCGGGTTCCGTAATAAATATTTATTTCTTGTACATTTTACCTCCATCTCAGGTTGAGTTAATTTCCACAGGGAGAAGACATCGTCGGGGCCGTGAAGGTAAGCCGTGGCATCCTCCCCCGAACCCTCTGTTCGTGTATCGATCCGCCCTTGAATTGGAAACGCCTCAAATTAAGCTCGATTCCATCCGTGGATGCTCTGTCTTAACTGAGAGCCATCCACACGACACTATGTTTAATATTCAATATATGAATGGGGCATGATCTGAGATGGTGTTGAACACGACTTGGAAGAATGAGATTTAACCCCTGCATGGAAGAATGAGATTGAACAGATTGAGGAAGCTCCACAGGTGAGAGAAAAGAGGAATGAATGAGTGGAGATGAGCAGCAAGTCTGGAGTTTGACTAGAAGTTAGTACGAGCAGACCCAACCCAACACGGGTTGGGTGGGGGGACAGAACAAGGGAAAAAAAGGGCAGAGGGTGCAATAGGCAGTAGAAAGGAGGCGGTATAAGACAAAGACCAATGTCCTGTCTGCGATGTGAGAGTAACAGGCCCATAGACTAAGCATCATCACGGGAGAATCCAATGATTTTGAGGGTCTCGGTTTCCATGCCATCAAGAAGGAAAAGGTATGAGACAGGGACACCAGCCCAAAGGGGAGAGAAGTACTCCATAAAAATGTGGATGAAGACCAAATGTAAGCTGATAAAAGTTCAGATTTGTCAAGGAAAGACTTTGCATAACGGAGGATGCCCTGGCTTGCTTTGGAGACAAACTTGGATACGAGGTTTGCCTGAGAATGAGAGAAGACATGGGGGTGTGGGTTGGGCGAGAGAAGGAGTGGGGGTCGAGTAGAGAGGAATATATAGATCATATGGAATAGGGCAGGGGGTCAAAATATTCAGGATTTAGCATATGCAATAAGTGTGTGACCTCTCAACATAATAACTAAGCCTGGTGTTGGTTTAACAGTTAAGGTAGCTGGCTCAAGATCTTGGGGTCTTGTGTTTGAGCACCTGTCGTGCCGTTAAATAACTCCAGGTGGGTTGACTCAGCCTGTTATCCTTCCGAGGTTAGCAAAACGAGTACCAGCTTACTGGAAACAGGTGGCACTGCATCAGCAGCACGGATGTGCTCCCAGCAATGATGCAACCAGCGGTCAAAGGCTGCATAAGAAATAATAACCTACATATTACACAAGAGTAATTCTTCAGTCATGATAAATTCAAACACGAGGCTCACTCAAGATTCAAACTTTAAAATATGACAATGAAGGAACTGCGCTCCAACGCGAGTTGAAAGAATTGACGCGACCAAAGACGGAATTCGTCCGAGTTGCTTTATTGAAACAAAACAGCTCAGGTATTCTGACAAGCCCGTTTTTCGGGCAACAATATATATACGCATTTATGTCGGGAAGTTTGCCCGGCAAAAGCTATACCGGGCATGCCCGGGTATCAAGGGCGAGCCTTGGAAAGGCGAGTCTGGACCTGCCCGGGCGTGTTTGGCTGCGGCCTGGCAAGTCGAGGCTGGGCATGCCCAGGCGCTCTGGGCGAGCACTGGAAAGGCGATAGCGGGCATGCCCGGACGCTCTGGGCGAGCCCTGGAAAGGCGATAGCGGGCATGCCCGGACGCTCTGGGCGAGCCCTGGAAAGGCGATAGCGGGCATGCCCGGACGCTCTGGGCGAGCCCTGGAAAGGCGATAGCGGGCATGCCCGGACGCTCTGGGCGAGCCCTGGAAAGGCGAGAGCGGGCATGCCCGGGAAAGACGAGACCGGGCGTGCCCGGGAGGTTCGGGCGTGCCCGGGAACAGTGAGTCCGGGCATGCCCGGGAGAGGCGCGTCTGGCCGTGTTCTGGCCGGTGCAAGGCGATTATGTACATCCAGCGGTAACCGCTACACACGCCCCTCCAGAATCGACCTGCACCGGCAGGGTCAATTTAAGGGGGGTCCGGATGACCCGGCCGAAGCGACCCCTGGAGGGTCGTGGGGAGGGGTCTGACGTGGTGGTGGGTGGTAGAGCGGGGGGAACTGTGGACGGGGGGCGGCCTCGCCGCGGAGGAAGGGCCAACCGTGGTGGTCGGTCGACGTCCATGTGCGCCGGTTTGAGGCGGTCCACAGAAATCCGGTCCGGCCGGCCGCCGAAGTCGACGATGAAAGACTTGTCGCCCCGTCGCAGGACCCGGAAGGGCCCGTCGTACGGCGGCCGGAGTGGCCCCCGGTGCGCGTCATGACGCACAAAGACGTACTCCGCTGTGCGAAGCGCCGGGGGGACGTAGGATTGGGGGCCACCGTGGCGGGACGTCGGCACGGGGGCAAATCGTCGGGCGGCCTCCTGGAGGTCCGAGCGCTGGCGAGCGGCGGACCAGGGACTGGTAGCGTCAGGCACGAATTCGCCCGGGACGCGGAGTGGCTGGCCGTAGACGAGCTCGGCGGCGGACACCTGGAGGTCTTCCTTGGGGGCCGTGCGAAGGCCCAAAAGGACCCACGGCAGCCGGTCGGCCCAACCGTCGTCCTGAAGGCCGGCCATGAGTGCGGCCTTCATGGAGCGGTGAAACCGCTCGCACAACCCATTGGCTTGGGGGTGGTAGGCCGTGGTGTGGTGCAGCGTGACCCCCAACGAACGGGCGACCGCGCCCCAAAGCTCAGACGTGAACTGTGGGCCGCGGTCGGACGAGATGTCCGCTGGTGCGCCGAAGCGCGTGACCCAGGTGGCGATGAACGCCTGCGCCACGTCGGCGGTGGTGGTGGAGGTGAGGGGCACGGCCTCCGGCCACCTGGTGGTCCTGTCCACCATGGTGAGCAGGTGGGTGAACCCCCGCGAGGGGGGCAGGGGACCCACCAGGTCCACGTGGACGTGGTCGAAACGCCGTTCAGGCACGGCGAAAGGTGCCAGCGGGGCCTGGGTGTGGCATTGGACCTTGGCTCGCTGGCAGGCCGTGCAGGCGTTGGCCCAGTCGCGGATGTTTCGTCGAAGGCCGTGCCAGACGAAACGCGCCGACACCAGCTTCTGAGAAGCTTTCCGGCCCGGGTGAGAAAGGCCGTGGATGGAGGCGAAGATGCGGCGCTGCCAGGAAACGGGCACGATGGGGCGAGGCTGGCCCTGGGAGACGTCGCAGAGCAGGACGGTGCCCGCGAAGGGGATGTCGGCCAGGCGGAGGCCCGTGTCCGCCACGCGGAGTGCCTGCACCGAGGCGTCGGTGGTCTGGTCGGCCGCCATGAGCGTGAAGTCCACGCCGAGGTGGACCGCGTTCGCGCTGGCCCGCGAAAGGCAGTCGGCCACGGCGTTGTCTTTGCCGGCGACGTGCTGGATGTCCGTGGTGAACTCCGACACGGCGGAGAGGTGGCGCTGCTGGCGGGCCGACCACGGCTCCGTGACCTTAGCCATTGCGTAGACCAACGGCTTGTGGTCGACGAAAGCCGTGAACGGGCGGCCCTCCAGGAGGTGTCGGAAATGGCGAACGGCCAGGAATAGCCCGAGCAGCTCGCGGTCGAACGTGCTGTAGTTTAACTCGTTCGGCCGGAGTTGCGGGCTGAAAAAAGCGAGTGGCTGCCAAACCCCGTCCACCCATTGCTCATGGACGGCGCCCACCGTGTAGTTGGAGGCGTCCGTAGTGAGGGCGATGGGCGCGTTGAGCACCGGGTGAGCCAGCAGCGTTGCGTTGGCGAGGGCCCGTTTGGCACTGGCGAAGGCCGCGTCCATGGCCGCGGACCAAACAATGTCATGCTTGGCCGGCTTGCCCCGGAGGGCCTCGTAAAGGGGCCGCATGAGCTGAGCAGCGCGGGGCACGAATCGGTGATAAAAATTCACCATGCCGAGGAACTCTTGGAGGGCCTTGATGGAACGGGGACGCGGGAACGTGGTGATGGCCTCGACCTTGGTCGGCAGCGGCACGGCCCCGGTCTTGGTGATGCGGTGGCCCAAAAAGTCAACGGTCGTTGCGCCGAAGTGGCATTTGACCGGGTTGACAATTAAGCCGTGCTCGCTGAGGCGACCGAACAGTGTTCGGAGGTGGAGGAGGTGCTCGGCGCGGGACGTGCTGGCGACGAGGATGTCGTCCAGATAGACGAAAAGAAACGGCAGGTCGCGCAGCACGCCGTCCATCAAGCGCTGGAACGCCTGGGCCGCGTTCTTGAGGCCAAACGGCATCCGCAAAAATTCGAACAGGCCGAACGGCGTGATGACGGCCGTCTTCGGGACGTCGGCCGCCCGGACAGGTACCTGGTGGTAGCCCCGTATCAGGTCAATTTTCGAAAAGATGACCCGTCCCGCCAAATGGGCGGAAAAGTCCTGAATATGCGGGATCGGGTACCTGTCGGGGGTGGTAGCGTCATTGAGACGGCGGTAGTCGCCACACGGGTGCCATCCACCCCCCGGCTTTGGCACGATGTGCAGTGGCGAGGCCCACGCGCTATCGGAGCGCCGCACGATGCCGAGGTGCTCCAATGCGTCGAATTCGGCCTTTGCCACGGCGAGCTTGGCTGGGTCGAGGCGGCGGGCCCTGGCATAGACCGGCGGGCCCGTAGTGGGTATGTGGTGCTCGATCCCGTGCCGCACCGCGACGGCTGAAAAAGTCGGCCGCGTGAGGGCCGGGAATTCCACGAGCAGGCGAGCGAACTCGTTCGTTGCCGGGAGGGTGCACGCCAGTTCGGTCGGCGCGGAGCTGCTCATTGTGCACGCCAGGGAGCTGAAGGTCTCGGCGTGGACAAGGCGACGTCGTTTGACGTCGACCAGCAGCCCGTGCGTGCAGAGGAAGTCGGCGCCCAGCAAAGCCACGGGGACGCTGGCGGTAACAAAAGTCCATTGAAAGCGCTGGCTGCCGAAGCAGAGGGTGACGACGCGTGGGCCGAAAGTGCGTATGGCCGAGCCATTAGCAGCGACCAAAGAGGGGCCGCAAACTGCGTCCAGCCTGTCCTGCTCGGAGGCAGGTATGACGCTCAGTTGGGTGCCGGTGTCGCACAGGAAACGCCGTCCAGACGCTTTGTCCCGAATAAACAGCAAGTTGCCCGAGTGGCCGGCGCTCATGGCTGGGAATGAACGCCGGCCCGGCCGTTTCCCGACCTGCCGAAAGTGCACGGGGGCCAGCACGTCTGAGCCTTGTGTCTGAACATGGCGTGGTAATAACACCACGCCCGGTCAGGTGGAGGCCCCGGCCGTCGTGTCGGAAGCGGGCGGTGCGGCGTGGCAGCCGCCAGTTGCACCGGCAGTTCGGCCTCCAACCGCGCAGGGCGCTCGGGCGTCGTGGGCGTCGCCTCGGACGGCGGCGGGCTCCAGGTAACCGCGCCGATGTGCTGGCCCGCCGAGGAGATCTTATCGGCTTCCCTGGCGAGGGCGCGGGAATCCGTGATCAACGTGCCAGCCAGGGCGAGGCGTACCGGGTTAGGCAGCTGACGGAGGAACAGCTCCCGGAACAGGAATGCCAGAGAGTGCTCGCCGAGCAACGAGAGCATATAGTCCATGCGCTCGGACGGGCGCGTGTCGCCGAGCTCGGGCAGGTCAAGCAGGCGCCGTGCGTGTGCTGCCGGTGAGAGGGCGAAAGCGCCGAGGAGGAGCGTCTTCAGCACGTCGTATTTGTCAGCAGCCGGCGGGTGCTGGAGGAGGCTCAAGGCGCGGGCCGCGGTGGCGGAACCAAGCGCCGCCACAACATGGTGGAAGCGGGTGTCGTCCGCGGTGATGCCTCGCAGGGCGAACTGGGAGTCCGCCTGGGCGAACCAAACAGCCGCGTGAGCCTCCCAGAAGGTAGGCAGTTTAAGCGTCACTGCCGTATCCATGTCGGTAGGTCACCAATGAAGGAACTGCGCTCCAACGCGAGTTGAAAGAATTGACGCGACCAAAGACGGAATTCGTCCGAGTTGCTTTATTGAAACAAAACAGCTCAGGTATTCTGACAAGCCCGTTTTTCGGGCAACAATATATATACGCATTTATGTCGGGAAGTTTGCCCGGCAAAAGCTATACCGGGCATGCCCGGGTATCAAGGGCGAGCCTTGGAAAGGCGAGTCTGGACCTGCCCGGGCGTGTTTGGCTGCGGCCTGGCAAGTCGAGGCTGGGCATGCCCAGGCGCTCTGGGCGAGCACTGGAAAGGCGATAGCGGGCATGCCTGGACGCTCTGGGCGAGCCCTGGAAAGGCGATAGCGGGCATGCCCGGACGCTCTGGGCGAGCCCTGGAAAGGCGAGAGCGGGCATGCCTGGGAAAGACGAGACCGGGCGTGCCCGGGAGGTTCGGGCGTGCCCGGGAACAGTGAGTCCGGGCATGCCCGGGAGAGGCGCGTCTGGCCGTGTTCTGGCCGGTGCAAGGCGATTATGTACATCCAGCGGTAACCGCTACAACAATTTATTTCTCCAACTTTTGGATTCTCCTTTTCCCTTCCTCCTCCAGACACGTACTATTTGTAGCGAAAGTGAACCAAGCAAAATATTGCTTCCCTAAGGGTTATAATCTTAAAATTATCCTTTGCTTCTCCTTTGTACTTAAAGAGCATTTTACTCTTCATACATTTGTTTAATTTCTGATCAAATAAATTTTCTCATAACCAGAAAGGAATGGTCCTGTGCCATTGATGTTAGTCCTTTCAAACTGAACACTGAAACAGCACAGATGTCAGTCCTTTCCGATGTAGTTTGAATTGTACAGACATTGGTAGACAATGGATAAATGCATCGACTCTATGGGATTTAAATCTGGGTTCTGAGAATCATATGCCAGAAAATAACACTAAACAGGCCAAACCAACACAAGCCAGTTGGTGATAACTTGTCTAGCACTGCAATCAACACAAACACACACATATACATACACACACACACACACACACACACACACACACACACACACACACAGCATTGAGCTTTTGTCTACTCCCCCACCCACCATATGTAGTCCATCTAATTCTGCTCTTCACTTGTCTTTCAAGACGACAGTTCACAATGCAGTCTCATTTTATAGCCTCACCTGCCTACCTCATGACCTTTTCATACTTGCCAATGTTGTTTTGTTTGTTTTTCCTCTAAGATGATGACCGGTATATATATATGCCAAGGTTTGGACAGGAATCGCTTGCCATGCAGTTACAATAGCCTGCTGCAATTCACGCACAGAGGTCGGCTGCTGGTCCAAGTTGTCGATATGACGTGTTATTTCTGCCCACAAGTTCTCTATCGGATTCATATCCGGGGACATGGCAGGCCACTCCATATGCTCTACACCACTGTCAGCAAGAAAGTGTTGGATCATGCGAGAACGATGAGGCCGTGCATTGTCATCTTGAAAGACAAAGTTTCCTCGAAAGGCTGCACGAGCAAATGGAAGCAATGTTTCTTCCAGAATGGCCCTGTACTTGAACTGGTTCAGGTTTCCATTCAGAACAACCAGGTCAGTTTTGCCCTCTGCATAAAAAGCAGCCCAAACAGTCACCCCAGCACCTCCAGCTTGGACTCTTGGCACTATACAATCTTTGTTGTAGGCTTCATGCACTTGTCTGCGCACTCGGACGCGGCCATCTTGACGATAGACCAGAAATCTAGACTCGTCACTGAAGATCACGTGATTCCAGTGTCCTGGCTGCCATTGACGGTGCTCTCTGGCCCACTGCAATTGGCGCTGGCGGTGTTGTCTGGTCAGGCGTGGCTTTCTCAGGGTACGCCTGGCACGATAGCCTGCTTGAACCAGTCGTTGGTTGACTAGCCTTCTGGATACATGCACATTTGTCAGTTGCTGCCACTCAGCCCTAAGCCGATTAGCTGACTTGGTACGGCCATTGCGGACTAACCGGTGCAGCTGGCGATCATCCCTCCTTGTGGTTCTGCGGGGACGTCCTGGCCTCGGTATTGGAGTAGGGACACCCCTCTGAGCATTTCGTTTCAGGATCTTTGACACCTGATCTTGAGTGATGCCATACTGCCAAGCAATAGCACGCTCTTTCATGCCGGAATTTCGTAAAGCCAGCGCTAAAGGACAAACAGCATTGTCGAGTTGACGGACCATCTCCAGGGGAAGCGGCAATAACTTTTGTAGACGTGCAGCAGTTGTTTTCCACTAATACAGAACGCAACAACCCTTATATACCCGATTGTGAAGCCAATCGTCAAATGTACCTGTCCGTACATTTTGTCACGCCACCTGTGATATAATCCTGTTATTGACTTCTTGCTGCGACAGACAATCAGTGACATGGTTCTTTTTACAAAGAAATCACCGAAGCGTAAAAGAAACTCACCAGATTGATATACCGAGTTCAGAAATTAAACCCAAGTCAAGAAAAAAAAAATGTTCCATATTAAATGCCAAGTCTATATATATATATATATATATATATATATATATATATATATATATATTGTTGCAGATATGAGGACTGTATTTTTTTTATTGTGTGCTTTATTATTATTATTGGTTATTCTGCGCCTCCTGCCTCCGGAGCTGTGTAAAGGTCAAAAGGGCGTCCCATAATTAGTCCACAAGCATACACGTCAGCCAATCATAGAATACCCCTGTTCGATAGTTATATCTTATTCTGTGTTTTAGGGTAAGGCTGTGTCTCCCATTAATAGAAGTACTCCATTGCACCAAGTGAAAGAGATAGATTCCCTTCATTCCCATTCCCAAAACCTCCATTCCCCCTTTTCGTCGATTGGAAACTACCTCCGCTCCAATTGCCGCCATTGACCACGAGGCAGGGTTGGGGAAGAAAGGCGGATCCCCACGAGTCGATCAGCTGCAGAACTAGTTGGACCTCCCTATCCCGCCAGCCATCCACCAGCCACCCACCTGCCATCCCTATCATCATTCCCCGTGTAAGTGTGCTCGTAGTCTGTCTTTTGTCTTGTCCCTGGGTAGTAACAATAAGTCTGTATGAGCTAGTATTTTCACTGTGTCACCTGCGTCTCATGTGCTTGTAAATAAACGTGACTGCTGTCTTTTTGCTTATGTGTGTGAATAGTAAATAAATTTAGTAGTATTTCCAAACCTTTCTTTGCCTTCGTTTTCCTCTTTGCATTCGGTCGCTTTAGAGTTTTCCCGATTGAATAGCGGTGGCGCGATCCGGCCAAAGTTTGGGGCAAATCGGGTATTAGTCGGGGAATAACTGTTCGGTCGCGGTAATACCAACCGCTCGGTAAATAACATCTTTAACCGCGTCCGTAACAATATATATATATATATATATATATATATATATATATATATATATATATATATATATATATATATATATATATAATATATATACATATATGTATATATATATATATACAGTTCCCGAAACTTCTTCCATGCACATCTCACTCGAGCAACCGTTGCCGAGTCTGATCCACCTTCTCCATTCAGCATGTCTCCGAGGTAGCAAAATGTTTTCACACCTTCCAGCCTCACGCCATCTCCAAGATCCAACTCAACATTTCCTCCATCTGCAGCTCCCTCTGTGCACACCTTACATTTGAATGTAGCTGCCACACTGGTTAATGACCCTCTCAGACCACTACATTTTTGATGAACCCACTCAGCACACATTGTACATTGAATGGAGTTCACTCCGACACCCTTCCTGCACACAGCACACGGCCACTTCCCAGTTCTTTCCACCTCACCACATGCTTTACCACTTGCCATCACCTTTGTCTTTCCGATATTCACCTTCAGACCTTTTGTCTCCATACATTCCTTCCACTTGTTCATCTTTTCCTTCAGTCCATCCATACTTTCCGCAATCAACACCAGATCATCTGCATACAACAACTCCCACGGTAAACCCTCCTTTACGGTCTGAGCCAGCACCTCCATCACAGCTACAAATAGTAGTGGACTTAGTACCGACCCCTGATGCACTCCCACCTTCACCTCAAACTCACCACTGTTCCCGTCCTTCATCCTTACAGCTGTGCGTGCTCTTTTGTACATTGCCATCACTACTCTGATCAACCATTCCTCCACTCCTAACTTCCTCAATGCCCATGTCAATACTTTGCGTGGAACCCTATCGAATGCTTTCTCCAGATCAACAAACCCAAAAAACAACTTCTTCCTCTTATCCATGTACTTCTCCTGCAACTGCCTCACAATGAAAAGCGCATCTGTCGTTCCTCTTCCTGGCATAAATCCAAACTGCATTTCGTCGATCTTCACTTTCTTCCTTATCCTCCTCTCCAACACCCTTTCCAATACCTTCATTCCATGCTCCAATAACTTTATCACTCGGTACGAGCCACACTCCAGAGGGTCACCTTTCCCCTTGTATAGAGGGACGAGGGTACTCAGTTCCCAATCCACTGGAATGCGGCCTTCTTTCACCACCAGATTACAGATCTCTGTCATTCTCTTCACACCCCAACTTCCTGCTGCCTTCAACATATCTCCCACAACTCCCGTCGGCCCTCCCGCTTTTCCACTCTTCATTGCTTTTATCGCTTCCTCAACTTCCTTCTCAGTTATCTTCTCTGCCGGTCCTAAAACTGGGTTACTCTCTATGTTGCCATCCCATTCATTCTCTGTATTCAACAGCATTTCCATATATCTTTTCCATCTTCCTTTAATTCCATCTGGGTCGACAACGATTTGTCCCACTTCATCCTTCAAGCAACTCACCCCCATCACATCACACCTCTCTTTCGCTATGTGCTTTGCAATCCTGAATACTGCTTTCTGACCCTCTTCCGAATCCAAGCGTTCTCCGAACATTTTCCTACATGCCTCCTGCGCCTTTGCTACCTCTTTCTTTGCAGCCTTCCTGGCTGCCTTATAACTTTCATGCTCTGCTGTTTCTGCTCCCGTACCCTTCGCCTTCTGCCACTCTTTGAACTTCTTCCTCTTCTTGTCAATCCTCTTTCCAACCTCAACATCCCACCACCATGTTTCCGAGTGCCTCGGTGGTCCTTTTGTCCATCCACATACCTCACCAACGGCTCCCAACAGACTAGCTTTCATTGACATCCAACCACTTTCAAGCTCAACCACATCATCCTCTACCCTACTCAGCCTCTCTTTTAATGCCTCCCTTACTGTCACCTCTTTCAACCTCCACACCTTCATTCTCGGTTGGTACTTCACCCGCCGAGCTCTCCTCGCACCTTTCACCCTTATGTCGCAGACAACCAAGTGGTGCTGTGAAACAGCCTCCTCCCCCGGGATCACCTTTGTGTCCCGGAGGTGCCCCCTATCTCGCCGACGCACCATCAGGTAGTCAACGGTTGTCGTCGACCCACCTGACGTGTATGTAACAAGCTTATTGTCCTCTTTCTGGAACTGAGTATTACAAATCAACAAATCAGCTCCATCAGCAAACTCCAAAATCCTTTCACCTTCTCCATTTCTCACACCATATCCGTAACCCCCATGAACTCCCTCAAAACCATCCATACTCCTTCCCACATGTCCATTCAGGTCTCCTCCCACCACAACAACTTCCTCATCTTTCACGTTTTCCTTCAGCTTCTCTATCGCACACCAGAACTTGTCCTTCTCTTCATCGCTTCGACCAACCTGCGGAGCATATCCCGAGATGACGTTCACCAAGAGCTTTCCAATCATCATTTTCACCATCATCAACCTATCACTCACTCTAGTCACACTCACCACACTGTCTACAAACTCCTCAGAAAACAGGACACCAACACCATTCACGCCCTCCGGGCACCCTTGCCACACAAACTTGTATTTCTGTCCCTGCCTACCCTTCACCATTCTCACACCACTTCCCTTCCATCTCGTCTCTTGCACACAACATATGTCCACTCTTCTTCTGACCAATACTTCCACCATTTCTCCTGATCTCCCTATCATTGTCCCCACATTCCATGTCCCAAACCTCAGAAACCGATCTCCACTTCGGGCTGCACCCTGCCCATATGTACTTGTGATTGTCATGGTTCTCTTTTTGAGGCAATGTTTTTATGGCCGGATGCCCTTCCTGACGCCAACCCTCTTAGTCGTCTCTTACGACACGCAGGGATACGGTGTACCTATTCTGACCAGGGTACACACTGGGAAACGTTTAAAACATGTAAATTCTGGGGGGGGAGGGGGGGGTGGGGGGGGCGTCAGCATCACGGCTGCGGTTTAAACATATTCCAACAATATCCAAACAGAACCATGAAAACCATGAAAAACAATCTGGGAAAAGTCTCCAAGCGAGAACGTGGATTTGAGAAAGAAGGAGCAGAGGCGGCAGAAAACGAGATACAGGGGGCGGGGCACAAGCCGAGACGAGGAGGAGAGCGAACAAGCACGTGTCCGGGAGGAGAGAAAGAATCAATATAGAATTCTTTGTCTCAGGAGGTGAGGTGAGGGGGAGAAAACAAAATAAAAGAAACAAGCAATACAGCGAAGGAAATAACCCAAACCGACAAAACACCGACGGGGGGAGGGAAGCCCCAAGTCACCAGGCCGCGCACGAGGTACGACTCAGAAAACGATTAACTACACACAAGTTTGCACGAACCACAAACCAACACCAACTAGAAACACACAATAACACGTACACAGCAAAATAACCAGTGGAAATTTGACAAAGACAAGAATGGGAAAACACTCAAACTTCGATGCCGTGGAGAGCTCGAAGCACGCCTCACTCGCCCGAGGAACCGGAAGCTGGATCATGCCGTGACAATAGCCTGCTGCAATTCACGCACAGAGGTCGGCTGCTGGTCCAGGTGGTCGATTTGATGCGTTAATTCTGCCCACAAGCCCTCGATCAGATTCATATCCGGGGACATGGCAGGCCACTCCACATGCTCCACACCACGGTCAGCAAGAAAGTGTTGGATCATGCGAGCACGATGAGGCTGTATACAGTATATATATATATATATATATATATATATATATATATATATATATATATATATATATATATATATATATATATATATATATATATATATATATATATATATATATATATATATACTGTATATAGACAGGTGTGTGCCTTTCCAAATCATGTCCAATCAATTGAATTTACCACAGGTGGACTTCAATCATGTGGTAGAAACATCTCAAAAATGATCAAGAGAAATGGGAAGCACTTGAGCTAAATTTCAAGTGTCATAGCAAAGGGTCTGAATACTTATGTAAATGTGATATTTCAGTTTTTTCTTTTTAATAAATTTGCAAAACTTTCTAAAATCCTGTTTTCTCTTTGTCATTATGGGGTATTGAGTGTAGATTGATGAGGGAAAAAATGAATTTAAACGGTTTCAGCATAAGGCTGCAACATAACAAAATGTGAAAAAGTGAAGGGGTCTGAATACTTTCTGAATGCACTGTAGGTATGTGTGTGCGTGTGTGTGTGTGTGTGTGTGTGTGTGTGTGTCTCACGATACAAAGCAAATAATCACTCGTCCTCACTTTCAGATCAGCCTGGTGTTGGCTTAGCGGTTAGGGTGCTGGCTTGGGATTCTAGGATCCTGGGTTGGAATCCCGGTCGATCGCTAAATTAACGCCGGGGAGTTGACTCAGCCTGTCATCCTTCCGAGGTCGGCAAATTGAGTACCAGCTCACTGGTACATTCCCTGTGTGTCGCAAGAGGCGACTAACAGGGTTGGTGGCAGGAAGGCCATAAAACATTGCTTCAAAAAGGGGGCCCACGGTGCCCGAAAAAGGCCAACCCCTGCTCTGCGGGGGAAAATGGCCTCCAAAGGTGGTTTTTCTTTCCTCACTTTCAGATCACAGTGACTACCAATGCTAAGTTAGATATCCACCAGATTCTGGGGAACATTTTCATTACCAAGTAGGAAAAATATCCTCCAGGAAAGTTTAGCCTTGGAACCCAATTCTTATCAACAACAACAAGAATAGGGCCAATCCTGGTCGCTCAATCAGTCTTTTTTTAAAATATTGGTGAAAGTGTCGGCTTTCACTAATATCGAGTGGGACAAAAAAAAAAATCAGAGTTTTTAGATTTTCCAGGAAATCTGAGGCTGAGCTTTCTGTATTTTGGTACAAATCACACCCTGACAACCACGTCCTAGCTTAGGGGACAGGCCATGGTTTCTTTTTGATGTTCCATTTCTCCATCACAAATTGAGGGTTTTGCTGCTTCACCGCATGGCACCAGCACATGTGCAAGGATCAATGTTTTGGGGAGTACGAGACTAAGTGGCATTGCAATTCTCCCGTATCAATTCCTCCCACCCACACCCACACCTATTTCCATGTGGAATGAGGAACTAGTCTTTCTGGTGAAGGCTAGTGTCGATCTGATGAAGGATTTAACGTCCGAAACGTGCGCTTCTTCTTGCTTCCCAAGGCAAGCATAGCTCGATCAACGTCCTGGTGATTCCATCCATAACACTATTTTCATGACTACCATTTATAAAATGGCCGAAAAAGGGATCACACGGATACCCAAGGAAATGGTGGTGGTGCAAAGACAACTTCGAGGATGTATTTTCACAAGTTAAAGTTTCAAGAATATGTGAAGTCAACATAACAAGGAAAGCGTTAAGAGTCGATACAAAGCAATGAGATAATTATTTATCTTTGTCTTTCGTCCAGCAGGTGCAGCATACCCACCATGACAGTACTCTTGAGTCTCATTACCTTTAACTATTTCCTGTTTTTACTTTTCACTTCTCATTTTACAACCCAGCAACAACTTTGCAGATACTCGCGTCGATCAAATGTTAAAGATCGATGCAGATTCATAGCCACATTATAGCTAATGGACCAATGCGGATGCAAATCTCAGATGTTTAGATCTCGAGTCGCAGTTTGGGTTAAAAACATCGTGTTCTTGCAATTTGAAGGAACCAGCAAGTTGCCCGTGGCCGCACGCGATTCTAAACGAGGTAGGGATGGAGAGGGCAAAAATGCAAATGGCGTCTTCTGTCATCGAGCCGGCAAGCTGGGAGCAGCAATTCACATTCATTGCCGCATCTGATGCAATTTAAATGCTCTAATGGAGGTGACGTGTTCCATTTGAAACTGATCAATATGTCTAGTCTTTTTTGATGCGTCGGGCCGGCAATAAAAATTTGTACTGGTTTCAAAGCCGATGACCAATTGCAAATTAATAGTAGGATGAGGTTTATTACGTTTCACTTTGAATGCTTGCAAAATTCATGATTAACATTTGTCTGAACAACATAACACACACACACACACACACACACACACACACACACACACACACACACACACACACACACACACACACACACACACACACACACACACACACACACACACACACACACAATTAATTGCACAGTATCGGTTGTTCCTAAACTTGAATATTATTGAAAGGATTTCGGTAAATTATGTTGATTTCACAACATGCGATATTTAACTTTATTTAAATTGTAAACCTCAATACATAGTTCCTCTACCGAAAGCAAGCACCTTAACCTGTAAGCAACTGACTGGTTTTCCGACTGCACGGATCATTAGCTGGGCACCGTTCTTCCTCGACGTTTCGATCCTTCCAGCCCAGAACCTCTCCAAAAAGCGAATCCATAGGAGGTGATAGGACCATAGACTCAACTTCATCATGCGACATTCCAATAATGTTGGTTTTTACGGCATCATGCTGAGCAAGATATGAGGCAGGGGAGCTAGCCCAGAGAGGAGAGCAGTACTCCATCAAGCTGCGGGTGAAGGACTTGCATTTAGATAGGTTTGGGGTTAGCTGTTATGGTTAGCTGTTATGGTTAGCTGTTATGGTTAGCTGTTATGGTTAGCTGTTATGGTTAGCGTTAGGGTTAGCTATTATGGTTAGCGTTAGCAGTTAAGGTTAGGTTTAGCTGTTAGGATTAGCTGTTATGGTTAGCTATTATGGTTAGCTGTTATGGTTAGCTGTTAGGATTAGCTGTTATGGTTAGCTGTTAGGGTTAGCTGTTATGGTTAGCTATTATGGTTAGCTGTTATGGTTAGCTGTTCGGGTTAGCTGTTATGGTTAGCTGTTAGGATTAGCTGTTATGGTTAGCTATTATGGTTAGCTGTTATGGTTAGCTATTACGGTTAGCTGTTCGGGTTAGCTGTTCGGGTTAGCTGTTAGGGTTAGCTATTATGGTTAGCTGTTATGGTTAGCTGTTATGGTTAGCGTTAGGGTTAGCTATTATGGTTAGCGTTAGCAGTTAAGGTTAGGTTTAACTGTTAGGATTAGCTGTTATGGTTAGCTGTTATGGTTAGCTGTTATGGTTAGCTATTATGGTTAGCTGTTAGGGTTAGCTGTTAGGGTTAGCTGTTATTGTTAGCTATTATGGTTAGCTGTTAGGGTTAGCTGTTATGGTTAGCGCTAGCAGTTAGGGTTATGGTTAGCTATTATGGTTAGCTGTTAGGGTTAGCTGTTATGTTTAGCGTTAGCAGTTAGGGTTATGGTTAGCTATTATGGTTAGCTGTTAGGGTTAGCTATTATGGTTAGCTGTTGGGGTTAGCTATTATGGTTAGCTGTTAGCGTTAGCTGTTAGGGTTATGGTTAGCTATTATGGTTAGCTGTTATAGTTAGCGTTAGCAGTTAGGGTTATGGTTAGCTATTATGGTTAGCTGTTAAGGTTAGCTATTATGGTTAGCTGTTGGGGTTAGCTGTTATGGTTAGCTATTATGGTTAGCTGTTGGGGTTAGCTGTTAGGGTTAGCTATTATGGTTAGCTGTTGGGGTTAGCTGTTATGGTTAGCGTTAGCAGTTAGGGTTATGGTTAGCTATTATGGTTAGCTGTTAGCGTTAGCTGTTATGGTTAGCATAGCAGTTATGCTTATGTGTTACAGTTAGGGTAAGCTTTTGGGGGTTCGTATAAGAGTACTCGGCAGTGTCATTGCAGAAAGTTTAATTTTGTTCATCTTGTCAATAAAGTAGCAACTTGTATATGAGAGCAAGTTGGATTCATGTGTGCATTCTAAAAAAGAAAGTTTTTTGTGCATGTTCAAAGTTAATCAGCATGTAATCTGGGATTACTTTACCAGTCTTGGTCTTACGTCTGAAAACACTAATAAGATCGAGATTGGGTTCGGTGAAACACAATTTGAGCAGGTGGGCCAAAGCACAAAGCAATGTGTATGTAAAGAGAAGTTGAACAGAGAAAGTTTGTTCAACCCCAACAAACTTTTCAGTTCTCAGGCCATTTGAAAGCTGTTTCTCGGTGGTTTGTGCACAGCCTTCACCCCATCTGTTATTGCCTTCCCTGACTCTTGCCGTGCCGACAGACTGCTAATAGGCTCATTACATTAGGTGATTCACACAGGTAGTCAGTGAGGCAGATGTAGGATTCTACAGCAGAAGGGACAGAGGCACCTGCAACATGGAAAGTTAGTTATTTCCTCGTCTTCCTTTACATTGCTTGCCTTTTCGGTTATGAATAGTTCCGTTTTGATTTCTCACTTGTAAGGTTTGATAAGAATGTTATTGTATGTGGGAGGAGTTGGGGAGTTGGAGGGGGTGGAGGGATTGGCAGGGGGTTGCTCGATGACCATTTGACCTGGTACTGAATCATTCTTTTGTATATACTTTGCTAAGGCTCGTAATATAGCACACACACACACACACACACACACACACACACACATTGACGAGACAAGCACTTAACACAGCCACTGAGCTTGGGGGAAGTGCCATCACTACAGTCACTTCCTGGGATACTCTGGGTACCAGCGCCGCTTTTCTAACCATACTCAGCAGGGCATTTCCTCAAGAGGAATTGCCAACCGATGGGGATTGTCCGTGCTCTATCGTTTTCAAGCAAGGAAGCAGCACGTACCACTTTTAAAGTCTTTGGTTGACAATTCATTGACTTGACGATTCATTAATTCCAGAACCTGAGCTACACGCAATCTTCATACCAAGCCGAGCATTAAGCACAACCTTTAACGGTGATTCTTTACAACGTTATGAGGTTTTTGGTTCACGAGTCATCAAACAGAGTGACCACTATATTCGTCATGGGTATGTGTCTGTGTGTCTGTCTGTCCGCAGCATAACTACCCGATGATATCATCCGATCTTGATGAAACTTGGGTGGGAGGTTGATATCATGATCTAGTTGTGTCCTGCCTAGAGTGGACGTATTGCACCCATTGTGGGCGGAGCCACGCCCTAAAAAGATGTCTTTTTAGGGGGTAATCGAGTTCAAGCTACATCTTCTCCGAGGGAGTTGGTGGAATCTGACAGGGGTTTCGGTATTTGGTTAGGCCAATGCCATGTGTCTAGCCCCACGTACCTCAATTTTTCGTTTTCGCCCCAAGGTCAAGGTCACAAGGTCACGAAATTTAGAAAAGTCGATTTTTGATGGTTTTATTACATTGTTCACTTCCTGATAGGGTGAAATGTCGTACATGATCTTATATTATCACATACATCATAAAATACAAGTTTTCCAACAAATTTCAGAATCTTCGACCTTTGACCTTTGAAGGTCACAAAGGTCAAATTTTCAAAGTTGTCGGAATCGAACCTAATTTTCGGTATTGTGCAGCTAACCAACCTCCTAACTGATTATGGTCCCGATTTGATGCATCAATCGTCGATGATCGTGACGATCGTGACGATCGACTTTATAGTCCGTCCTTTGTCATTGAATACCGCTCGCTCGTGAACCATCGTCGTCTCCTGACTTGTATGTTTATTTATTGTAAGGGAAGAGATTTGCCTTCAACATTATTACAATTTTCAATTGAATATAAACTCATTGAAGGATATTTGTTTTCCTGGTGGTACATTATTTATTTTAAATCATAATAACTTGCAGGAGCAAAGTTATGAACATATTTGATAGACATGAGTGTGTGTGTGTGTGTGTGTGTGTGTGTGTGTGTGTGTGTGTGTGTGTGTGTGTGTGTGTGTGTGTGTTTTAAGATGCAATGACACTGCCAAGTATCCTTATATGAACCCCAAAGGGCTTACCCTAACCCTAAGACATAACCCTAATTGCTAACGCTAGCCATAACAGCTAATCCTAACAGCCAACACTAAAAGCTAACCCTAACAGCACACCCTAACCTATCCTACTGCAAGGCCTTCAGCCACAGCTTGATGGAGTACTGCTCTCCCCTCTGGATTGACTCCCTTGCCTCATATCTTGCTCAGCATGATGCCGTGGAACCCCACATTATTGGAATGTCACATTATGAAGCTGAGTATATGGTCCTATCACTCTCACATCGCAGACAGTTTGGTGGTCTCTTTGTCTTCTTCGGGGCCTCCTTTGTAATCCTGCACCCTCTGCTCTTTCCGTGTTTTTCCCACCAATTTTCTGCAGGTTGCACACGGTGCAGGATGCACACACATGGTATGGCCACCAGTAACCCCCTTCTGATAAAACTACCTAAATCCAGGATCACTGCTACCACCTACACTCATTTGTTTCTCTTCTTCCCGAAACGTGGAACCAACTTCCATATTCTCTTCAATCCTATTTTTCCCACCAAGTCTTCAAGAGTTTGCTGAGGGTTTGCTCTTGTATCCATTCTGTGGTCAGCAAAGGACAACAACAACAGGCACGAATATCTAATGTAAAGTGTTGAACAAGATGGTGTAAAGAGCGTGCATCCCAAATGCATCAATGGCGGTAAACTTCTGATTCAATGGGTTTCTTCTCCAGCCTTTTAAAACTTTATTTCTTTCAATTGAATTACATATTTGAACACTGTAGAACAAATCGCCTTGTTTGCACTTAAGAAAAACCTTCTGTTTAACAGGAACAGCACACCCGCAGACTCCGGGAGGGGCAGGAAGGGCCATTCCTCTTTGGGGTATATAGATTACGGTCTCTCTATGATCGGGTCTCAAGAACATTGGGTGTGTGTTCATTTACCAAGTTTCTTGTGAAGAGATTGTCAAGTGGTTTAAGCATTTGAGCAAGCACTCCATTCAAAACCAATAAGGAACGGCTGGCTTGGCAAGCGCTAGCTAGCTGATAGGTAAAGAGCACAACCCAAGCTTCTCCCTTTCAGTTTCGTATGAAACAGCAGGAGCGAGTTTCGAAAGTTCGCTACGAAAAATGCCACGATAGCGGCAGAAAGGGCCATGTTATTAACCCAACAGTTGGGGGTTATATAGAGTACAGTAGATCTTCGCTCAGTTCTGTAAGTAAATCTTACTTCACGGATGTCGGGATTCCTCCAAATTTCTTAATTTAGTGTTATAAAGAGCATTAGCGACTGTTTAAAAAGATAAGCATATGTATTTGTGGGGTATAATATTTTTACTTCCTGTAGAAGCTGTTGCTCCCACAGAAACGCCATTATATATTAACTACAAGCTATTTATACACATTATCACTGCAGGAAAAACGCCTTGGGGAAGTGGGACATTATTAGAATTGATATTGTTTTGTAATAACATTAACAATATGCGATTATCATTAATTTTGTTATGAAAAGCGTCTTTGGAAAAACGCCACGATAAATCTTCTTATTTGAACAAACGCCACGATAAAGCTAATTTAACATTGATATACACCTCAACATACAACGCCATTCACAGCAATGGCGGGGAAAACCCGCTCGGGGGAGAAAACCCCCTTGGGGAGGGGGGAAATGAATGCGCTACAACCTTCTTTATGTAGCCATTGGTCATCCTGTCAAGTTTGGTTGAGATTGGATAAGTATCGACGGCATGTATTGGCATCAAAAATTCATCAGACAGACAGACACAAATGGCGTATTTTAGTATGATCGTAAAATTTGGCGTCTCGACCAATGACATGTGCTACTCGCGCTCTCTGTGTGGGGAAACATCGAGATTCAGACATAATGGTAGTGCCCAGAGAAGCAGCACCTGAGCTTTAACTTTGTCCCAATAAAAAGAGAGGGGTAACCATTCCCTTGTCCTTTATCTCGAGATTGTGTGAAATAAGGTGTTCATTCATTCGTTTATCTTTTCATTTTTGTAATGCGTTGAAGAGCAATGGTCAGACAAATTGACGCTCTGAAAGATTCCGAACAGGAACTTTGTGTAGAGTTTCTTTGTATTCCTTATATGAACCTTACATGAACCCCAAAAACATAGATGAACATAGAAAGGCACTTCTGAATGATCATAACTAATAGAACTAGAACAGCACTCTGTAGAGCGCATACCTGAGCCAGACTGAAGAGTTCACGTTTTGTATCTCACTGAGAGGCCAGATCTGGATTCGGACCTGAACCAAAATCGAATCGCCATGTTCTTGTCGCATACCCAACTCATCCACCAAATTTTGTCTGAGTTTGTCCACAACTTTTTGAGATATGCTGTTCACAAACAGACAAACAAACAGATAGGGGTGAAAACATAACCTCCATCCACCTTCAGTGGTGGAGGTAATAACAAAAATGATACAACAAGTTGGTGAAATGAGATGCACAAAACGAAAATTATTAACCAAACAATTTAATATTTCGCACTTTTCATTTAAAGTAAAAACTCAGAAATTTACAATGAGGGAAAGGGTGAGAAAAGTAAGAATGAATAAAAATCAACTGTAAGGAAGATGGAATTTTAAGCGATTTAAAAATTGTAATCGTTGAGGATGTTCAGAGTATTGAACATGGACAAACGTGGGAGAGTTCCCCGGTTGAGTTGCAAATCTGAAAAATGCTCGATCCCCAAAAGTCTTTGGCCTAGTAACTAGCAGGAGATCATCATTGTTAGAATACAACGTTAATCCAGCAGCGTAAGGTGCGATCAAGTCAGAAACGTAAGAAAAAGCCAATTGATGCTTGCTTTTAAAGGTTAGAGGTATTTTAAAATATATCCGTTGGTGTTCTCGGAGAGAGTGAAGCGGTTTGTGGATTGGAACGATGTGATCAAATTTACGAGCTTGACCTACAAGCCTACCTGACATGTTCTCGATACGTTGTAAGAGCTTCGAGCTTTAGAGAAGAGACAGGTAGACCTGATGACAGTGAGTTTCACTCATCCAAGTGCAACGTTACAAGAGCAAGAACCAAAGTTTCAGGAATCTTCTGATTTAATCTTGAGTGGTTTTCGGCAACATCGTGCAGACACAGACTTAAGCGGTATGTAGAATATAGGAAAGAGTTGAGTTCACCATGTCACCTGCATTTGAAATCGGGGAAGCAGAGTATCAGGTTGTCATCCTCAAATACAACCAGGTGGGGGTGAAGCTTTTAAAGGAGGTGTAAAGGGGGCAAAGGATCAGTCTTCGCAGCATCAAGTTTGAGAAAATTACTCATCATCCGCATTTGCATTTCAGTGAGACAGGAAATCAGAATTGCAGAAGAGAGCACATCATTAGGTTCAACGGACAGGTAGATATGAGTATAATAGGCATAGCGGCGTTTCAGAAATTGCATAAAATTGCACCAAACGAATGTGATAAATAGAAAACAAGAATGGATCAGGAACAGATGCCTGAGGAACACCGTTTCTGATGGGTATTCAGCAATGTTTCAGTTGGTGTGTGATCTATAAGACAAGACAATAAATGATCCTTAAAAGGGTTTGATTTGAGTTCTAGTCGATCAGGTCAGTCAAAGTTGTTACTGTTGTTATTGGTCGCCTTGAGGATTAGATGAATCTTTCTATCCTACCTTAGGTCATGGCCATGAATCCAAAGACTTGTTATTCTAAAAACATGGGATCAATGAAAACATCCAAAACTGAGTAAACCATCACAATAACCTGAACATTCCAGAGAGTCCCCACCAGAGTAATACATCTTTTGCCCAATCTGAAACTCGTCTTGAACGAGCTCATCATACTGTGATTGTAGCAGGTCCGAGTGAAGACACTCCCTGCGAAAGTCACGTGAAGCTGGAAGCAAAACTATGGAAGCTCCAAAGATAAACTCTAACAGTGCCCTTAGCACTTTGAACTGTGAAAGACAAGCACGGTGTTTGTGTAAAATGGTGATGCCCACCAATCACAATGATGAGGCATACTTTACATGAAGGTGAGTTGAAAGGAATTTTTGTACCAACTATGAAGGAATGTTCCTGTGCCAGAGAAACTCAGGAAGATGTCAGTCCTCTTGGATGTAGTCACAGACTTTATCCGGTGGTCGGTGAGTGAGTTTCCACATGTCATTGGAATGGCCATGTATTTGATTCTGAATCTTTGGAAAGGTTGAAACTCTTCCTCTTTGGAGGAAAACAGCCTCATAGACAAGTTCGCATTATGATCACGAGACATTACCATCTGGATAATAACTCCGCCCTTTCCCCCCATTCCCCCCAAAAAACAAGAATAAAAGTCTACCAACGATGTAGCTGGGCTTGGATCTGCGGAGTGGAGGATCTGCTGTCCCCCTGTCATGTGACCAGATCCTCAGCTCTGATAGGTGGACGTTTGTGAGGGATAGACATACATACATACACCAGATGGTCAAGCACTGTTCCAGACGGCATTGCCCTATGGGCTACGCCGTAAAAATATGGCTGCCAAACCACGTGACCGATGACGTCATCAATTTTTTTTCCTTCAACCAATTTATCCCTAGGTCACACTCAAGAAATTTCATACTTATCGGATCCAGCGTTGTACTTGTCGATTAATGACGTCATACTGAAGGCACCTATGACATCATCATTAACATATATTATCTCGCATGGGGAGTACTTTACAATGAGCCACAATTAAATTTTTTCCATGGAGCTGCTTCGGAGATATAGAGGTGCAAAGTTTTTCCGTTTTTCCAAGATGGTGCCAGTACCACATGATCTATGATGTCATAATTATCATTAAAAATTCTACAGGGGGAGGCACTCCTATGGTGAACGTCTCATGTCAATGGGACTAACAGTTGTAGAGAAAACGAATTTTAAAGGGAATAAACCTGCAAAATGCCAGCGGAAGGGACATACACCAGACGGACAGACAAATGCTGTTCCAGATGGCACTGCCCTACTGGCTACGACATTTAAAAAAACTACAAATAAATTATACAATGTGCCAAAGCCCAATCAATATATGTAATACTAGCGGAGCCTACCTGTCGCTGACAAACCAATTAGTCGTCCTGTTTGCCAAAATTAATGTACCCGTGCAAAGAGTGCTTTAACCTCAGTGTTTCCCAGGTAAAAAAGGGAAATTGGAATACCCTCTCCCACCATCATCAGGTGGCGCTACACGATATACATTTACATTGAGAATTTATGCCCACACCCAACCGCGTATGAGGCCACGGCCACATAGCCTATGGTACCCCCCTCCCCACACAAACTTGTATTTGTACTCCGAGTTTGGAGTTTTTTTTAACTTAAAATATGTGGTCATGCATAGAACACAAACAGAGAGAGAGAGAGAGAGAGAGAGAGAGAGAGAGAGAGAGAGTTTTGCTTTTATAGGTATGGATGTAACATACAGGATCAATCATGATGTAATTCCTCCTTCAGACAAATTAATTCAAAGTATTTGGACACAGATTCACCATATGGCCTCTATTTGGACCGCCTGTTGAAAATCGTGAGTACAGACCAACCCTAACACCCCAAGTTCAGCACAAAGCAAATCTTTGAATTGCTTTGTTAATTGCAACCTGTTACGTGTTCCTCCCCGACCCCAAGGTCACGATGTACCTCCGAGCCCCGAGAGGAGCCACGGAAGAAAAGTATGTTATTCTGTGTCAGAAATCGATAGTGAAACCACACCAATGATTATCACCAAACAAATATTGTATTAAAAATCACACAAGAATAACGGTACAACAAATAGCAATCAAAAGTACACTCAATACATTTTATGATGGTACCATCAACTAGCATAGGATAACTCACGGTGTCCCCAGTGAGTGGAAAAACCTTCCCCAATGGCTCTATATTCCCGTCCTCAAGACGAAGTTGACTCCCGTGCGGATGGCAAGGGCAGTCGCACCGCAGAAGCAGCTCTCGGGCGTAGGCGGTCGAAGCGACGCAAAAAGTCACGTGGTCCAAAACAAAAGGCAAACTCGCGGCGGAATGGGAAATCCCAAAGGCGCCCTCCAGATGTGAACGGCCCCGGTTCAGTCAGCGAACTGCCACTTAAACTTCAAACTCAGCGTGGCGCACACACATCTCCGACAGACGACAGGATGGTGAAAAACTGATGCGTAGCCAAGACCATTTGATGAGGAAAGCGCGAGTGTCAAAATGGCCGATGGCTCTTACTTGAGTCGACACGACCCAGCGAGGATTCTTCAGAATCGCAACGCCCAAACCTGACCATGCATGTTTTTCAATCCCCAGCGATAACACCTATCGCAGGAACTCCTTTCAAGGAAACTCAAAGTTCACTCGCGACTTTCGTTCGACAATGCTCGCTACAGAGCTGGAAGCTACCCGCTTCTTGTCTGACTTCACTCGCCGTGCCCCCGCCTTCTCTTCCTCTTCTTCCTCCTCGTCGTCGTCCGGTTCCGGTTTAATTTAAAACATTAATTCTTTTTACCTTTTGAAAACAGTTCATAAACAATAAACCTTTTGAAGACAATAATAGTACATAGAATCCCTGGTACATAGAATAGAATGCCTGGTGTTGGGCTAGCTGCTAGGGTGCCGGCTTTAGGATCCTAGGATCCTGGGTTCGAATCTCGGTCGATCGCCGAATTAATGCCAGGGGGGTTGACTCAGCCTGTCATCCTTCCGAGGTCGGCTAATTGAGTACCAGTTCACTGGTAATTCCCTGTTTGTCGCTGAAGGCAGCAAAAAGGGTTGGCGTCAGGAAGGGCATCCGGCCGTAAAACATTGCTTCAAAAAGGGGACCAAAAAACAACAACTACCACGGTCCCCGAAAAGGCCAACCCCCGCTTTGCGGGGAAAAATGGCCTCTAAACGGTGGTTTTTAAAAGTACATAGAATCAGAAATATTTCAAGTGTAGGAAAACCACCACAGTGGAAATGAAGAAACCGTAACACTTCCCCCCCTCAAGAAAGAAAGTTTGAACACAGCGAGAACTTTCTTTGCAGGCAAATTCTCTAAACAAACAAAAGTACACTCACAACCCAAATCATCAATTCCCGTGAGCAACAATACTCAATATTCCCCAAAAATAAAGCAACAAAACTTCGAACAACCCACAGAGATTTCCAAAGTTAATTCACTCTGGACAAAGCATCAGCAACGACATTGTCCCTGCCCTTACATGTTCAATTTCCCCATTGAACTCTTGCAAAGCCAAACTCCATCTCATCAACCTCTGATTTTTATTTTTAGATTCGGTTGAATGAAGGTTAAGGGGTTGATCAAAAATCCAAAATCAAGCAAATCGATAGCACTTTTTCCCGGGACGCCGAGCTGAGAACCAGGTTTCATGGTGGTTGGGTGGTGAGGCCTGGAAGTATTCACTACATGGACGCCTTTAGGGACGAGGAGTTCACGGTTAATCCGTGTAGGAAAGTTCACTACATGGACGCCTTTAGGAACGTGGAGTTCACGGTTAATCCATGTAGGAAAGTTCACTACATGGATGCCTTTAGGAACGTGGCGTTCATGGTTAGTCCGTGTAGGAATCTTGGCTCGGCTGCTCCACAGCATTCAGTGCTTCAACTCTTCCTAACTTTCATAATAATCACGGTTGGACCGCTTGTCGCTGTAGTCTCGTGAATAGCGGTCTCCTTCTCGGCCACTACCCTGATAAATCATTCCTTCAGGAGCTGCCGTAACTCTGGGAGCCTCGATAGTAATATCGATTGTGGCCACCACCAAAACTACCTCCACATTGTCCTCCTCTGTAGCCCCCTCCACACCTATGAAATGCCTTCTCCGCGGTTATGGTCCGACCCTCCAACTCCTTGCTATTCAGATCCTTTTCTGCATCTCTGGCATCCTTTGTGTTTTCAAACGTGACAAAGCCAAACCCTCTTGACTTTTGCGTCTCCCTGTCTTTTATCAGCAGCACTTCCAAAAGTGGGCCATATTTGCCGAAGACAGAGGCCAGAACATCTTTCCTTGTTTTGAAGTTCAGTCCACCTACAAAGAGCTTGCCAACATTGCCTCCATCCCTGACTTGTGTTGTGTTACTTTCCATACTAAGCTTTTAAACTAACATCGGGTTACCAGAAACTTGACCACCGGCCAAATCATTCGCGATAACAAAAGATACTCCCTCTACAGGAAGAGTGGCTTGTAAACCTACGGTGACCGGTCCTGACACCAAATCAGACTCTAAATGGATGACATGAAGGGGAGCTTTAACACAGCCACCAACCCCCTGTAAATGAACACTAACACCAGTTGCCGGCTTCTCTGACAATGGCAAAATGCCTTCAAGCATCAAAGATTGATGTGCTCCTGTGTCCCTCAATACCCTAACCGGTTTCTGGTTAGTCGAGTCTCCATCCAGTGACACAAACCCCTCTGAAATAAATGGTTGGTAACCCTTTTGAGGGCGATTTCTCACATTTGCCATTGCATTCGGAGTTGTACTAGTGTGACTCTGCTCATGATTTTCCCTTTCCATAGCATGACATTGAGACATCACGTGTCCAGGTTTCTTGCAAAAAGCGCAAGTAGGCCCGGGGGAAAACCTCATGGTCTGCCTCGAGCCCCCCGGAAGATAGGTCTGTCTTGGAACTGTGGTCTTCTGATTTCTAAAAGTCGTGGTATCAGAGTTGTCCTCATAGTCATCTCGAGGCCGCCCCCATGAATTTTCGTTCTCCGCACCGGATGTACCATAACTCCCCTGGCGAACTCTAGGCGAGACGCTAGGTTTGTGGAACCCCATCCTGTGTGTTAAGGCATCGTCATCTGCCACGGTTGCTGCCTCATACAACTTTGGTACCTTCCTCTCATCCAGATGTACTTTAATGTCCGCGTGGACACACTGTTGGAATTCCTCCACCAATATCAATTGTCGCAATAGTTCGAAGTCTTTCCAAACCCCTTTTGAATCACACCACCGATCGAACATGGTTTCTTTCATTCTGGCAAACTCCACATGGGTCTCACTCTCCCTCTTCCTGGCATTCCGGAATTTTTGCCGGTAAGCTTCAGGGACCAATTCATAGGCTTTGAGAATGGTTTTCTTCACTATCTCATAATCTGCACATTGGTCAATCGGTAAAGCCGAATAAATATCTTGAGCTTTACCCACCAGAACACTTTGCACTAACATGGTCCAGGACTCCTCAGGCCATTTTAGCATTCGAGCCACTTTCTCAAAGTGTAAAAAAAAATTGGCTACCTCCTTTTCATTGAAGGGTGGAACCAGGCTCACATGCCTACCAACATCCCAGGTGTTCTGACTAGTTGTCGAACTAGCCGGCATGGATGGTACCTCTCCCCGTTCATTCATTAAATCCAGCTCTTTGCATTTAATTTCCTTCTGAAGCTCCATGTCACATTCCCTTAACTCCCTTTCGACTTTTCTCTCCTCTGCTTTTCCCTTTTCTCTTCTCTCTTCGAGTTCCCTTCCAGCTCTCCTTTCCTCTGCTTTTTCCTTTTCTCTTCTTTCTTCGAGTTCTCTTTCCTGTGCTGCTCTTCTTTCCTCGAGTTCTCTTTCAGTTCTCCTTTCCTCTGCTCTTTTTTTTTCTAAACTTTCCTCGAGTTCTCGTTTCTGTGCTTTTAACCTTTCCTCGAGTTCTCGTTCCTGTGCTTTTAACCTTTCCTGGAGTTCTCGTTCCTGTGCTTTTAACCTTTCCTGGCTCAGCAATTGCACCTCCATTTTCCGGAGCTCCATATTTTCTTGTTCCTTGGGTAACCAATCCAAGGCTACCTCTTTCCATGTTCCTAGTCCCACCAGAGATTCTATCACCAATATCTGCATCTCTGCTTTCTTCATATTAGCTCGGACCTCCAAGTTAAAATGTCTGGCCAATATCAAGAGTTCCGATTTTTTTAATGCTTGGAACTGTGCCTCACTAGGGGACGCCGCAAACTTTCCTGCATCAAACACCATGGTGACTATCCGTTAACACCTGTTAACCTTCACACAAAAATTCCCCGATTTTTTGAAAAAATTGGGAATGTTGGAAAAAATTCCAAATTTGGGAATTCTGGGAATGTTAGGGAATTCTTTCCCGGACGAAATTTAGGGAATTTAATCCACAGTATGAGATTTAGGGAATTTAATCAGCAAAGCCGAGCCACCAATTTCTCCACAGTACGAGCGCCTAATTTCAATCTGGGTCAATCCCGAACGGATGTTATTAGGGAATTTTATCCCGGACGAAGACCCAATTTCGCGTCCACGAGTCAATTGGACGAGCCCCCAATTTCTGTTACGTGTTCCTCCCCGACCCCCTGGTCACGATGTACCTCCGAGCCCCGAGAGGAGCCACGGCAGAAAAATATGTTATTCTGTGTCAGAAATCAATAGTGAAACCACACCAATGATTATCACCAAACAAATATTGTATTAAAAATCACACAAGAATAACGGCACAACAAATAGCAATTAAAAGTACACTCAATACATCTTATGATGGTACCATCAACAAGCATAGAATAACTCACGGTGTTCCCAGTGAGTGGAAAAACCTTCCCCAATGTCTCTATATTCCCGTCCTCAAGACGAAGTTGACTCCCATGCGGATGGCAAGGGCAGTCGCACCGCCGAAGCAGCTCTCAGGCGTTGGCGGTCGAAGCGACGCAAAAAGTCACGTGGTCCAAAACAAAAGGCAAACTCATGGCGGAATGGGAAATCCCAAAGGCGCCCTCCAGATGTGAACGGCCCCGGTTCAGTCGGCGAACCGCCACTTAAACTTCAAACTCAGCGTGGCACACACACATCCCCGACAGACAACAGGATGGTGAAAAACTGATGCGTAGCCAAGACCTTTTGATGAGCAAAGCGCGAGTGTCAAAATGGCCGACGGCTCTTACTTGAATCGACATGACCCGGCGAGGATTCTTCAGAATCGCAACGCCCAAACCTGACCATGCAGGTTTTTCAATCCCCAGCGATAACACCTATCGCAGGAACTCCTTTCAAGGAAACTCAAAGTTCACTCGTGACTTTCTTTCGACAACGCTCGCTACGGAGCTGGAAGCTACCCGCTTCTTGTCCGACTTCACTCGCCACACCCCCGCCTTCTCTTCCTCTTCTTCCTCCTCGTCGTCGTCCGGTTCCGGTTTAATTAAAAACATTAATTATTTTTACCTTTTGAAAACAGTTCATAAACAATAAACCTTTTGAAGACAATAATAGTACATAGAATCAAAAATATTTCAAGTGGAGGAAAACCACCACAGCGGAAGTGACGAATCCATAACAAACCTTATTTAAGATTCATGACTTTCATGGATAAAATTATTTAATTTCCCCAAGTACTTGCAGAAGATTACTGATATTATTATTCTGTATGTGGCAAGTGGCTGTCTGAAAGGATTGTGCAGAGGTAGCACATGTACCTTTGGCGGTCTATATCTTGATTCCTTGATTTTATTCAAAATCAAAAAAAGAAAAATGTTTTTTTGGGGTTTTTTTTTTGGGTAATTTAAAAAAAATAAAATCATTAAACGATCTTGATTCCTGAACCGACTAAACTATCCGATTGGTGTTTTGCAGACAAGGCTTTCCATCACAATATACCCTGTCTCTCACATGAATGTTAAGCTGAGGACCAATCTGCGAGCTTTCCTTGTACATTAAAGATCCCACAGAGTCTTTCACCAAGAGGAGGCAAGCCATCTCCCGCACACTGAACAACTTACAAAAATTCCTGCCTCCTTCAGTCAAACGTCAGGCAAGCATGCCAGCCAGTTCCTGAAAGATTGGGCCAAACAACCCCCTACGGTAAACCCCACAATGTGCTGGTAGCATCACTGTTATGGAGTGCCGCTGTTGCGCTGATGCCCCTGTAGGTTAGGAAAGAAATTCTTTGCAATTTGTTCCAGATGCTGACGATAACTCACCTACAGCATCTGTGTGAGTACTAATTACCAATGTGTGCAAAATACTCGTTCTATCTGATACAAAAGAAGAGGTTTTTCCCACGTTAATTGTTCTTCATTTAATTGGGTTCCACTGGTTAAAACTTCCGTTCTGTCGATTTGCTTTCAGAACAGATAAGGGTACCGGTGAGTCTTTCCTCCACGGGAAACGTGAGCGTGTTGGGCATGCTGCGCTCCGCAAATCTGAAGTGCTCTTTGCAAGAGCAGCAATACTCATGGGACAATGTACCTAGATTATAATTCACAACAACTCAGTAAGCAATCTAAACCAAAGCTCGCTAATTGTCTCCATTTTGGCCCAATTTATCATCACTTGCATTTTTATGCTGAGATTCACACGTTACCTGCAACGTTGTTTTTCTCAATGTTTTCATAATTTGCCATTTCCTTCGTTTTCCCAAAAGAAACACCTTGTTTTGATCTCGAATCACCAATAGGTGACTCTCCTGGTTCGTGTTTAATTTCCAATCTGTTTCTCCTGCTAATGAAAACATTCATTTTCAAGAGTATCCATTATTTAAAAAAGTACTTCTACACGCTCACTTGGCAATCGCACACTAGTCTTTTGTGGGGTGGTCTATCCCAAGATGCTGCTCTTCAGATAAATCTTCAATAAACTTTGGACCATCCGTTTGGTATTCCAGATGGGAACTTTGAAACATCGCTGTTAAAAGACTGTAGTTGATACAAAGATGTGCATCAGTGTGCTGCTGTTCAGTGTCCCCGTTAGCAGTAGTTGGACAAAAAATTGACCCCATATCGACCAATGAAATGTACCGATTGCGCTCTCGGCGTTGGGTAATATAGAGATTCAGATAAAATCACAACTCGTGTAAATATAGATCGTGCTCAGAAATACAAAGCAAGAGTTTAAAAGACCCTTCCCATGTCCTTTTTTTCAAGACTGCATGAGGTAAGATAGTCTATGGACTCTATAGTCTATTATTTAATAGATTAATCTCAATTGAATTGACTAGCAATGGTATCCGCCCTATGGGCGGGGCTTCAATTGGGAAGCCCAAATGAAAAGGCAAAATATCAGAAATTGAAGGCTTTTTTTTTGTAAATGATTCATATAAACATCCGTTGAATCATATCACACGCAAATCATCAAAATCTAAACAGTACATGGCGCCCATTTTGAAAAAAGATTGAATTCTGCAAAACGGAAGCGGCCGCTACACGTCTTTCTCAGTTGCACATTTATGTGTGAAGAGTGCGCGCCGAATCTGTAACACGGAAGCGGCCGCTACACCTGTTTCTCAGTCGCTTTGCACACGCTGCCGTGTTCCTTCGGAGCCGCACGTTTATATAGAAAGAGTTCGTCAGGAGTCGATCTACTCTCTCCTGGTACGTAGAATAAACAGTATTTGTAGAATTTCAACAAAAGCCACATCACTGTTCATATCGGTAAATATTATTCCATCGTGTTTGGAAAAACTGTAAAATTGTAAAATTGGAAAACTTGGAAAAATTGGAAAAACAATATAGCCTATTTTACTCCCAGGGGTCCCAGGAATACCCACCCAAAATGTCGTTGCGATCGGTTGAACCGTTTTTGCGGTACCTTCGAACTGACGGACGGACATTTGGTGAATTATAGTAAGATATTTCTATCCAAGTGCTTATAGACACTAATTATACGAGAGGAATTAAAATTTTCTACATATTAAAGGTTTGTGAGGGATTGAGAGTCCAAGAACAAGGAAAGGGCAGAGCAGATTAGGAATTCCTCAATGTAGTCTTGGACTGCTTTTTAGGTTTCCAGATAAGCTCGTGAGAGGGAGTGCAGTGTTACACCTCTTTTGAAGTAATGATCCCAACATGGTAGACAAAGTGGAGGTGGGAGAGCATTTAGGGACAATGCACCTTGTCTTGCATCATGTGTGTGAGTATTCTGTTTAGAGTTAGAGTTCAGGATAATGGAGAAAGACTGTCAGATTTCAGGAAGGCAAACTTAGAGGGTATGAGAAGAGAGTAAGATGACGTAGATTGGGACAAACTAACAGGAGACCAATTACATCCGATAAATGGGAAACCTTCAAGGAGCAAATGTGGAGGGTAAGAGTGTCTCATCAAAAAGGAAACGTGCTCTCAGTGTTGGTTCATTCATCTATAACAATGTCAATTTTGCTCCATTTAAAAATACTAGGGCATTGCCCATACTATATCTATATCTAAAATTATATCCCCCCCCTCTATTTACATGAAATGGTTTGGTCCAAAGCGAACGGCTTGCGAGTACGGTGACAATCCCCCCCCTCTATTTACATGAAATGGTTTGGTCCAAAGCGAACGGCTTGCGAGTACGGTGACAATCCCCCCCCCTCTATTTACATGCAATGGTTTGGTCCAAAGCGAACGGCTTCCGGAGTTTGGTAAAGAAATCGCCATCGCGTGCACAAACGCGCAGGAAAGCGAATGAATCGCAAATTCGTTTTTATTAGTTTTAAAACATAGTTTAACGCCAACATAGTTTGCAAACGTGAAATAAATGAATACGCTCTCAAATGTGCCATCCGAGGCAGAGTGTGTCCGCCACGTTCGGCACACGCGATAGTTCGCTGCTCTCTGATTGGTTGAATCGTTTTTTGGACATAGCTCGGTAAGTAATTGTCCGATTAATATGAAACCTTGAAAAGGCACATCCTCGGGTCCCCAGCAATATACCTGGCAAGTTAAAAGTATATCGGACCCGTGGTTGTCGAGAAACAGCGGTCACAGACAAACGTACAAACGTACAAACGTACAGAGATTACTGGAATTATAGATAGATATATATATTTGCAAATAGTCTCCTACTTTTGCAAATTGCCCTTTGACTCAAATACTTAATGAAGGCCCAAATATTTGGGTGTATCAGATGAAATTCAATAGGATTCAAAGATGGTGAATCATAGGCGATGCAACAAAACAGGAAAAATAAATACACTGAGAATTAGGCAACAGACTAAAACTCAAACAGATCATTGGGGCCTAGATATGGGAAAAGGATTTCAAATGAGTAACCATTACACAAATGTTGAGGATGTTCAGCTGCCCACCTGCATTTATATGAACCTGTTTCTCTTACTCATTCAATTTAACCAGCCCAGGTCATTTCCAATTCCTCGTACTGTTCCTTCACATATTTACCCTCGCCTGAGGAGAGGGTATTGCATTTGAGTCCGTTTGTTTGTTACTTGGCAAAAAAAGTAAAATAATTTGCAAGTATGTTGATCACTCCGGTTTGTGTGTGTGTGTGTGTGTGTGTGTGTTTGTCTGTCCGCTCACTTATACTTGCCTACAGGTCACAATTTTAAACCGATCTTCACGAAACTTCACCAAATGGTCGGGTTCGTGGTCCGACAAAATCATATATATATTTGAGGTTAAAAGGTCAAAAGGTCAACATAGGTCAAAGGTCAACCACTTTTTTCAAATTTCTAAAATCCTCAATTTTAATGCGATTGACTTGAAATTTGAATCGGATTTACATATCGGCTAACTGAATTCAACCAGCAACTATTTTTGAGATCAGCATAGGCCAAAAGGTCAACAGAGGCCAAAGGTCAACCACTTTTTTTCAAATTTCTAAAATCCTCAATTTTAATCCGATTGACTTGACATTTGAATCGGATATACATATCGGCCAACTGAATTCAACCACCAACTATTTTTGAGATTAGAATAGGCCAAAGGTCAACCACCTTTTTCTCATTTCTAAAATCCTCCATTTTCATCCGATTGACTTGAAATTTGAATAGGATTTTCATATCAGCTAACTGAATTCAACCACCAACTATTTTTGTTAGCAGCGAAGGCCAAAAGGTTAACATAGGCCAAAGGTCAACAACAATTCTAAATTTCTAAAATCCTCAATTTTCATCATATTCACTTGAAATTTGAATGGGATTTAAATATCAGCAAACTGAATTCAACCACCAACTATATTTTTGATCACCAAAGGCGAAAAGGTCAACATATGCCAAAGATCAACAACAATTTCGAATTTCTAAAATCCTCAATTTTCATCCAATTGACTTGAAATTTGAAGAGGATTTACATATCGCCTAACTGAATTCAACCAAAAACTATTTTTGAGATCAGCATAGGCCAAAAGGTCAACATAGGCCAAAGGTCAACCACGTTTTTCGAATTTATAAAATCCTCAATTTTCATGCGATTGACTTGAAATTTCAATAGGATTTTCATATCAGCTAACTGAATTCAACCACCAACTATTTTTGAGGTCAACGTCGGCCAAAAGGTTAACATAGGTGAAAGTTCAACCACTGTTTTAAAATTTCTACAATCCTCAATTTTCATCTGATTGACTTGAAATCTGAATAGGATTTGCATATCAGCTTAGTAAAACCAACCACCAACTATTTTTGAGGTCAACGTCGGCCAAAAGGTTAACATAGGCCAAATTTCCAAAATTCTCAATTTTCATCCGATTAACTTAAACTTTGAAGACGATTTTCATATCAGGTCACGGAATTCAATCAATAATTCTTTTTGAGGTCAAAAGGACGCTCTACTGAGTGCCATTCTACTTTGTTCTGTTTTGCCAAGTGTCGTCTATGAGTGATTTTTCATCTGTCTGTCTGTCTGTTTGTCTGTTTGTTTACCCACGCAGAATAAATATGATTTTCTCTGCAACCATTGGGCCGATTCACAGGAAATTTTCACCACAGGTGCAACTCCACCTGTATAATTTTTTAATGATAATTATGACGCCATATATCACGTGGTTTGGCCACCATCTTGCATAAACCGAAAAAATTTGCACCTCTATATCTCTGAAAGCCGTGAAATTGCTGAATTGCTTAACGTGAAAAAGCTGAATGCCTCAACTCTGTGTTTGTCTCTAAATCTTGTGTCCCAAACCCATCCCTCTCTGTACCCACCGTACCCAGTCGTACCCAGCTGCTCCTGGACTCTGTGTCCTTTCCTCCTGACAAGGTGGAAAAGTTTCTGTCAACACTCGACTCTGATTCTGCAACTGGTCCTGACGGCATCAGCCCACGGGTCCTAAAATCATGTTCTTCCGCTCTTTCACTCCCTCTCTCTGTTCACTTCACCCTCTCTTTTGCTCAAGGTCATCTGCCATCTGCTTGGAAATCAGCCAACATCAACACTTTGCACAAAAAAGGTGCAAAAACAGATCCTAGCAACTACAGACCAATCAGCCTTCTCCCAATTATCAGCAAAGTCATGGAATCCATCATTGCTTCAGATATGAAATCTTTCCTCTTCTCCAATGGCTTGATCTCTGACCATCAATTTGGTTTCAGACATGGTCACTCTACTCTGGACATGCTGCTTCTGCTTTCTCAACAATGGATGGAGGTCCTCAACGCCAAACAGGAAATTAGAGCTGTCTCCCTTGACATTTCACGTGCCTTCGATACGGTCTGGCACCCCGCTCTGCTCACCAAACTCTCCTCCTTTGGTATCCATGGAAATCTCCATGCATGGCTGGTGGACTTCCTCTCTAGTTGTAGTCAACGTGTGGCCCTGAATGGGTTTCTCTCATCTCCTCTTCCTGTTCAGGCTGGAGTTCCCCAAGGCAGTGTTCTGGGCCCTGTGCTTTTTCTGGTCTTCATCAATGATCTCTCTGACTCTCTTGAAAATCCTCTCTATCTCTTTGCTGACGACTCTACTCTCTGTCGCTCCATTCCTCATCCCTCAGATCGGCAGTCTGCAGCCTCCTCACTCTCTGCAGACCTGGACAAAATCACAGACTGGGCAAACAAGTGGAACATGTCTTTCAATCCTGACAAATCTCACACTCTTACGATGTCTCTCCGAAAAGACCGACTGGACAACCCTCTCATCCACTTTCTGAATAATCCTCTCCAAGAAGTTCTGTCACTCAAGCTTTTGGGTCTCACTATCTGCCATGATCTTTCCTGGGAAAACCACATTTCAAATCTGGCCTCCAAAGCCAGTCGCCGACTGGGCATCCTCCGTCGTGCAAAGTCCTTCATTGGTACACCTGAGCTCCTCACCACTTACAAGGCTTTCATCCGCAGCTCTATGGAATACTGCTCTCCCCTCTGGTCTGGTGCTCCTGCCTCACACCTAGCTCGTCTTCACGCTGTTGAAACCAAAGCGTTCAGAATCATTGGAATATCCTGCGATTAAGCCAACTCCAAGGGCCTTTCACTCACTCACTGCAGGCAGGTTGGTGGTCTTTCCGTCTTCTACCGACTCCTCTCTGGCCTTGCCCCCCCCCCCCATCTCTCTCTGGGCTCTGTCCCCCAAATATTCCTACAGGTCGCACAAGATCTGCCTGCAACCCTCTTATGGTTAAACTGCCAAAATCAAGACTTTCTGCTCACCTTCACTCCTTCATTCCTCTTTTCTCCCACCTCTGGAAGAAACTCTTTCACTCTCTTCAATCCCACTCCACCCTCCAGGTCTTTAAAACAGCTGTTCACCACCATCTCTTATCTTCCTCCCATCCAAAACCTTGATCTTTTCTACCCCCGCCAATTTCGCCCAAAATCCTCCACTTTTTTTTTAAATACCAACTTCTGTCCTGGAAGTCCTTTGTCTCCTTGTGTTTTATACCTCTCCCCCCCCCCCCCCTCCTCCTTCCCACGCCTCCTCCCCCCAAGCCCTCTCCCTCCCACACTTCTGCCTGCTCTCAAATGTTGTGTTTGTGTGCTTCCCCTTCTCTCCCCATCTTGTTTTCCGCTCCCTCTTTTTATATATTTTGTTTGTCTGGTTGATTTGTTTGTGAAATAAATGTTAGCTCTTTCACGAGCCTCGATTCAGTATCCAAAAAAAAAAAGAAAAAAAAAAAAAAAAAAAGCGCTGAATAGAAAAAATTGAGAAATGGCTCATTGTAAAGAACTCTCCATGGGAAATTAAAATATGTTAATGATGATGTCATAGATGCCTCCATTATGATGTCATAATTCGACAAGTAGAAAACTTCATCCTATCAAGATGAAATTTCTTGAGCGTCATGTAAGCATAAATTGGTGGAGAAAAAACAAATAATTATGACGTCATTGGCCACATGGTTCGGCCGCCATCTTGGAAAAACCGAAAACATTTGCAACTCTATATCTCTGAAAGTGCTGCATCAAAAATATTGAGACATGGCTCATTGTAAAGAACTCTCCATGTGGAATAACATCTGTTAGTGATGATGTCATAGGTGCCTCCAATATGACATCATAATTTAACAAGTACAAAACTTCATCCGATCAAGATGAAATTTCTTGAGCATAATCTAGGAATAAATTAGTGGAGAAAAAAAATAATGATGACGTCATCGGTCACGTGGTTCGGCCGCCACATTTGTTTTAGCACAAAAGCCTTAAAAACCACCGAAAATACATCCTGGCGAGGGTTTGCCGTCTCTGATTGCTATTTCTTGTTCATTCTTGTATTTGACTATTCATGGACATGCGAAGTGACAACAGCTGTAATCTTAACAAGGATTAATCTTCAGAAAAAGATATTGCATTGAATTATTGGAGTCTATTCAACCATATAGCCTGGTGTTTTGCTTAACGGTTAGGGTGCTGGCTTGGGGTCCTCGGATCCTGAGTTCAAATCCCAGTTGATCGTCGAATTAACACCAGGTGGGGTTGCCTCAGCCTGTCATCTTTCTGAGGCCGGTAAATTGAGTACCAGCTCACTGGTAATCGGGGCACTGCATCAGCAGCACAAACGTGCTTCCAGAGAAATGATGCAACCAGCAGCCACAGGCTGCATACGAAACAGCAACAACATTCAACCATTTTCTTTGGACAAAAAACATCAATAAACTGAAAAAGTTCTGTCAGTGATGAGTCAGGTGTGTGTGTGTGTGTGTGTGTGTGTGTGTGTGTGTATGTGTGTGTGTGTGTGTGTGTGTGTGTGTAAGTGTGTGTGTGCTTAGGTGTGTGTGTAAGTGTGTGTGTGTGTGTGTTTGTGTGTGTATATCCACGTGACCCATTTTCTATGTGGCCTTTCCTTTTCGGCTGCCCATTATTTTTGTTTTCGATTATCAGTACAAAAAAGGAAGATGTGCACACCCTCCATCCTCATGAAATGTCCTTCCTAGTCGTCTACTTCATTCTCTGCAAAGACAACTCGTCCCATGGTTCACGTTACACGTTTGAAAGACTGTGGTAGTGTTTCATGGATGGACAAAACGAGTCGATTTTTTTTTTTTTCTTGTTAAAGCAAACGTGACACTGTTCATTCACTTGCCAATTTATGTAGCTATCAGCCAGGCGTGATTATGTGCAGA
>NC_136270.1:59965949-60170949 GCF_964187855.1 Myxine glutinosa | reverse complement strand
TGGCTTTAAAAAGGCCAGTGCAAAATGGGCATTTTGACCAAAAAATTTGACCATTTTGACCATTTTGACCAACTTCAAAAAGACCGAAAACGCAAAAGAAACTTACCACTTCTTTGAAATGTAATAAAATTGTAACAGTTCAAAATAAAACAAACCAACAATTGCTAATTGAAACATTGGCATTTTATTGATGACATGTCAAGTTTTTGACCAAGATACACCATCTCATCAGTTTGTTCTACAGTACAGAACAGCACAGGGTGCAATGTCAGTCCCCTTTCAATAGCGTGTGTGGCCACCATTGTTTTGGATACAGGCAGTGCATCATCGGCGTATACTGCCTACCAGTCTTTGGATGGATTGCTGCTGGATTCTGTCCCACTCAGTCCTCAATGTCTGAAGCAGCTCTGCCCGTATCCTGGCCCTGCCAACTACGCGTCTCCCAAGCTCATCCCACAGATGCTCTATGGGATTCAGGTCAGGGGAGAGCGCAGGCCACTGCATGGTGTTGATGTTCTCGCCTTGGAGAAATGCAGTGGTAAAGCAGGCAGCATGGGGCCGAGCGTTGTCATGCTGAAAGGTTCTCAGTTCTGGGTGGTCTAGCAGGAATGGCAGCAGATGAGGTCGCAGGATGTTATCCACATACCGCTGGGCGTTAAGATTCCCATCCACAACCACCAGTGGCGTCCTGTACCGGCCTGATATGGCGGCCCACACCATCACACTTGGGCCACCCCACCTGTTGGCTTGACGCACGCAACAATCGGCATATCGCTCGCCAGTTCTTCTCCAGACACGCTCACGCCCATCAGGACTGTCCACACAGAACCTTGACTCATCGCTGAAAGCGACCTCGTTCCACTGCGCCAAGGTCCACCGCTGATGCTGCTGGCACCATCTCTGTCGGTTGCGGCGATGGGCAGCCGTCATCACGGGGCCTCTGTATGGTCTTCTGGCAGTCAGGCCATAGTCATGCAGTCGTCTTCGTGCAGTATCATTGGAGATCCGTGGGTTTGCACGCCCCGGAGTTTCTGCCGCAGTGCTGGATGCTGGACGGAATCGATCCCGCAGGTGACTTCGGACCATCTGCCTGTCCTGCCTTGCAGTGGTGACTCTTGGCCTCCCTGATCGAGGTCTGTCATCTGCAGAGATGTGGAGGGTGTCTCTGTCCACCAGGGCCGATATCGTCTGGTGTGAACAGCCAAGGTGACGTGCCACCTCACGGTAGCTCAGTCCGCCTTGCAGCATGCCCAGGGCACGCTGCTGTTGATCCCTTGACAATCGTGGCATGTTGATTGAAATGCCCATTTTGCACTGGCATTTTTAAAGCCAATATCAAGACATCACGTGCAGCTCATTAAAATCATCCCGTACCCCTTGGCTAATCACTGACAGTCAAAACGGCTGTTCAACAGCTGTGCTATGAAGTGACCATTGAAGGTTCAAGTGACCATAAGTGACTGTTTTGTCTGACAGTGAGGACACTATTGTCCACAAATAAGTTCACACATTTACTACACACAGTGTTATTGTTTACATTTAAAGGTTTCAAAGGTGGTAAGTTTCTTTTGCGTTTCAGTATATATATATATATATATATATATATATATATATATATACATACAGACTTGGCATTTAATATGGAATATATATTTTTTTCTTGACTTGGGTTTACTTTCTGAACTCAGTATATCAATCTGGTGAGTTTATTTTACCCTTCGGTGATGTCTTTGTTGAAAGAACCATGTCACTGATTGTCTTTCGCAGCAAGAAGTCAATAACAGGATTATATCACAGGTGGCGTGACAAAATGTAAGGACAGGTACATTTGACGATTGGCTTCACAATCTGGTATATAAGGGTTGTTGCGTTCTGTATTAGTGGAAAACAACTGCTGCATGTCTACAAAAGTTATTGCAGTTTCCTCTGGAGATGGTCCGTCAACTCGACAATGCTGTTTGTCATGGAGTGGTGGCTTTACGAAATTACGGCATGAAACAGCATGCTATTGCTCGGCAGTATGGCATCATTCAATGTCAGGTGTCAAAGATCCTGAAACGAAATGCTCAGAGGGGTGTCCCTACTCCAATACCGAGGCCAGGACGTCCCCGCAGAACCACAAGGAGGGATGATCGCCAGCTGCACCGGTTAGTCCGCAATGGCCGTACCAAGTCAGCTAATCGGCTTGGGGCTGAGTGGCAGCAACTGGCAAATGTGCCTGTATCCAGAAGGCTATTCAACCAACGACTGGTTCAAGCAGGCTATCGTGCCAGGCATCCGCTGAGAAAGCCATACCCGACCAGACAACACCGCTAGCGCCGATTGCAGGGGGCCAGAAAGCACCGTCAATGGCAGCCAGGACACTGGAATCACGTGATCTTCAGTGACGAGTCTAGATTTCTGGTCTATCGTCAAGATGGCCGTGTCCGAGTGCGCAGACAAGTGCATGAAGCCTACAACGAAGATTGTATAGTGCCAAGAGTCCAAGCTGGAGGTGGTGGGGTGACCGTTTGGACTGCTTTTCATGCAGGGGGCAAAACTGACCTGGGTGTTCTGAATGGAAACCTGAACCAGTTCAAGTACAGGGCCATTCTGGAAGAAACATTGCTTCCATTTGCTCGTGCAGCCTTTTGAGGAAACTTTGTCTTCCAAGATGACAATGCATGGCCTCATCGTGCTCGCATGATCCAACACTTTCTCGCTGACCATGGTGTAGAGCATATGGAGTGGCCTGCCATGTCCGCGGATATGAATCCGATAGAGAACTTGTGGGCAGAATTAACGTGTCAAATCGACCACTTGGACCAGCAGCCGACCTCTGTGCGTGAATTGCAGCAGGCTATTATCACTGCATGGCAAGCGATTCCTGTCCAAACCTTGGCAAATCTCGTGAACAGCATGCCTCAACGTGTACGTGCTCTCCTGAATGCTCGTGGGGGTTACACGAAGTACTGAACTGTAATTTTACTGTCCGTAATCCCAGTCGTAATTTAACTTTTGTTTTTGTTAAAAAAAAAATTGGCTAATGTGCAAAATAAAGAGATACTTCTGGAAAACGTACAGACGTTTAACACAGTACTGTCCATGAATTGAGTTCGATATCAGTTTACATCACTTTCAAGGATCAATTTATTTGTTTCGAAATGTCAAATGTGGTTTTTGTTTCTTTTAAAGGTCACATTAACAAAATCTAGAATAATTTCAACATAATTCCAATGAACTTTTGGTTCTAAGACATCTTGAAAAGTAAGTTCACCCCCAGAAAAAAAAAATTCCATATTAAATGCCAAGTCTGTATATATGTATATTTATACACACACACACACACACACACACACACACACACACACACACACACACACACACACACACACACACACACACACACACACACACACACACACATACATAATAGCCTGACAGATAGAGATGGGCAAGCCCTCATCCTGATGAGTACCTGATTCAATGTTCATTGAGACCGTCTTCTGAGAACTGTGCATCGACATTTTGACCCTTAAGAGAGAGACAGAGAGGGAGACAGAGAGAGACAGAGAGAGACAGAGACAGAGACAGAGAGAGAGAGAGAGAGAGAGAGAGAGAGAGAGAGAGAGAGAGAGAGAGAGAGAGAGCGAGAGAGAGAGAGAGAGAGAGAGAGAGAGGGGCAGAAATGTATACTAGTAAAATTCCTGATCAAAATGTGAGGAATATACCATATTCCTGCACATAAGGCATATCACATTGTTTATTTGAACATGAGCATGCTCACTACTCAGTTGAGATCGTAGTTTTTCATTTTGAGGATCATGCAACAATTTTCAAGTGCTCTGTTTTCCTAAATTGCTGAAGGACACATCCGCCAATGATATACATGTTTATTATTCTTGCACATGTGAGATGTGCTTGTTTATCACCACCACAAATCCTGATTGATAGCACTTCTTACAAGCAGCCAAATTCCCATGTGCCAAAAGGCTTGTGCTTCCCTTTGCCAAGTCTGCAACGCCTGCATCTCACTCGACTGTGCTGCTTGCACTGCAGTATAAATACCTTAAATCAAAATAAATACAGCTTTGCTGTGTGTACATCTTCTCTCCTCTATCCCCTGGCCCACCGAAACCCCTTCGTAGTTCTAAATCTTTCCTCTTTTCATTCCTGCCCATTCACGTCTTACAGCTCTCCACTCTCTCCATGCTCATCTCAACACCATGCACAATCTCGATTTGCCAGCACTGATTCAATTATGCTAAACGCAGAACATGTTCAGGCTAATGAAAGCTGTGAAGGAGCTGGGGCTCCCACGTCGATCGGAAGAATGGACGCGACAAAAAGCTGGAATTCATCCGAGTTGCTTTAATCAAACCTAACACTCAGGCACTCTGAAAAGCCCGTTTATCGGGCAGCAATATATATACATATTATCCCGGAGCGTTTGCCCAGGAAAGGCGAGAGGGGGCGTGGCCCAGCGTCCCGACCGAGGCCTGGCAAGTTGAGCGCGGGCCTGCCCGGGCGTCCTGGACGAGCCCGGCATGGTGATCGCTCCGCGTCCTTGATAGGTGCAAGGCGATTGTGAAAACCCAGCGGTAGCCGCTACACACGTCCCCCCAGAATCGACTTGCACCGGCAGGGTCAATTTGAGGGGGGTCCTGATGACCCGGCCGAAGCGACCCCTGGCGGGTCGTGGGAGGGGGTCCGGTGTGGTGGTGGGCGGTCGAGTGGGGGGCACCGTGGACGGGGGGCGGCCTCGCCGCGGCGGAAGGGCCACCCGTGGTGGGTGGTCGACGTCCACGTGCGCCGGCTTGAGGCGGTCCACCGCAATCCGGTCCGACCTGCCGCCGATGTCGATGACGAACGACTTGTCGTCCCGTCGCAGCACCCAGAAGGGCCCGTCGTACGGCGGCCGGAGTGGCCCCCGATGTGCGTCGTGACGCACAAAAACATACTCCGCTGTGCGAAGTGCTGGGGGGACATAGGACTGGGGGTCACCGTGGTGGGATGTTGGCACGGGGGCAAACCGTCGGGCGGCCTCCTGGAGGTCCGAGCGCTGGTGAGCTGCGGAACAGGGACTGGTAGCGTCGGGCACGAATTCGCCCGGGACGCGTAGCGCCTGGCCATAGACCAGCTCGGCGGTGGATGCCTGGAGGTCCTCCTTGGGGGCTGTGCGGAGGCCCAAAAGGACCCACGGCAGCCGGTCGGCCCAACCGCCGTCTTGAAGGCCGGCCATGAGCGCGGCCTTCATGGAGCGGTGGAATCGCTCGCACAACCCGTTTGCTTGGGGGTGGTAGGCCGTAGTACGGTGGAGCTTGACCCCCAGGTTGCGGGCGACCGCGCCCCACAGCTCGGAGGTGAACTGTGGTCCGCGGTCTGACGAGATGTCCGCCGGTGCGCCGAAGCGGGCGACCCAGGTGGCGATGAAAGCCTGCGCCACGTCGGCGGTGGTGGTGGAGACGAGTGGAACGGCCTCCGGCCACCTGGTGGTCCTGTCCACCATGGTGAGCAGGTGTGTGAACCCCCGTGACGGGGGGAGGGGGCCCACCAGATCCACGTTGACGTGGTCGAAACGTCGTTCGGGCACGGTGAAAGGTGCCAGCGGGGCCTGGGTGTGTCGGTGGACCTTGGCCCGTTGGCAGGCCGTGCAGGTGCTAGTCCAATCGCGGACGTCCCGACGAAGGCCGTGCCAGACGAATCGCGCCGACACCAGCTTCTGGGAAGCTTTCCGGCCCGGGTGGGAAAGGCCGTGGAGGGAGGCGAAGATGCGGCGTGGCCAGGTGACGGGCACGATGGGGCGAGGCTGGCCTTGGGAGACGTCGCAGAGCAGGACAGTGTCCGCGAAGGGGATGTCGGCCAGGCGGAGGCCCGTGTCCGCCGCCCGGAGGGCTTGCACCATGGTGTCGGTGGTTTGGTCCGTCGCCATAAGCGCAAAGTCCACGCCCAGGTGGACCGCGTTCGCGCTGGCCCGGGAAAGACAGTCGGCCACGGCGTTGTTTTTGCCGGTGACGTGCCGGATGTCCGTGGTAAACTCCGACACGGCGGAGAGGTGGCGCTGTTGGCAGGCCGACCACGGCTCCGTGACCTTGGCCATGGCGTAAACCAACGGCTTGTGGTCGACGAACGCCGTGAAAGGTCGGCCCTCCAGGAGGTGGCGGAAATGACGGACGGCCAGGTGTAGACCGAGGAGCTCCCGGTCAAACGTGCTGTATTTGAGCTCGTTCGGCCGGAGCTGCCGGCTGAAAAAAGTGAGTGGCTGCCAAACCCCGTTCACCCATTGCTCATGTACGGCGCCCACCGCGTAGTCGGAGGCATCCGTGGTGAGGGCGATGGGAGCGTTGAGCACCGGGTGAGCGAGCAGTGTTGTGTCGGCGAGGGCCCGCTTTGAGCTTTGGAAGGCCGCATCCATTGCTGCGGACCAGGCGATGTCGTGCTTGGCCGGCTTGCCCCGGGAGGGCTTCGTAGAGGGGCCGCATGAGTTGAGCAGCGCGGGGCACGAAGCGGTGATAAAAATTCACCATTCCCAGGAATTCCTGCAGGGCCTTTATGGTGCGGGGACGCGGGAACGTGGTGATGGCCTCGACCTTGGTTGGCAGCGGCACAGCCCCGTTCTTGGTGATGTGGTGGCCCAAAAAATCAACGGCTGTCGTGCCGAAGTGGCATTTGGCCGGGTTGACGATGAGGCCGTGCTCGCTGAGGCGCCCGAACAGTGTTCGGAGGTGGAGGAGGTGCTCGGCCCGGGACGTGCTGGCGACGAGGATGTCGTCCAGGTAAACGAAAAGGAACGGCAGGTCACGCAGCACGCCATCCATCAAGCGCTGGAACGCCTGAGCCGCGTTCTTGAGACCAAACGGCATCCGCAAGAATTCGAATAAGCCGAACGGCGTGATGACTGCCGTTTTAGGGACGTCGGCCGCCCTGACAGGTACCTGGTGATATCCCCGTATGAGATCAATTTTCGAAAAAATGACCCGTCCCGCCAGACGGGCGGAGAAGTCTTGGATATGCGGGATCGGGTACCTGTCGGGGGTGGTAGCATCATTGAGACGGCGGTAGTCGCCACACGGGCGCCATCCACCCCCCGGCTTTGGCACGATGTGCAGTGGCGAGGCCCACGCGCTATCGGAGCGCCGCATGATGCCGAGGTGCTCCAATGCGTCAAATTCGGCCTTCGCCACGGCGAGCTTGGCTGGGTCGAGGCGGCGGGCCCTGGCGTAGACCGGCGGGCCCGTGGTTGGTATGTGGTGCTCGATCCCATGCCGTACTGCGACGGCCGAAATCGTCGGCCGCGTGAGGGCCGGGAACTCCGTGAGCAGGCGAGCAAACTCGTTCGCCGCCGGGACGGCGCATGCCAGCTCGGTCGGCGCGGAGCTGCTCAATGTGCATACCAGGGAGCTGAAGGTTTCGGCGTTGATTAAACGACGCCGTTGGACGTCCACCAGCAGTCCGTGTGCGCAGAGGAAGTCGGCGCCTAGCAGAGCCATGGGCACGTTTGCGGTTACAAACGTCCAAGCAAAGTGTTGGCCGCCGAAGCAGAGGGTGACGTTGCGCGGGCCGAAGGTGCAGATGGTCGATCCGTTGGCCGCAACCAAGGAGGGGCCGCAAACCGCGGACTGCCTGTCCTGGTCAGAGGCGGGTATGACGCTCAGTTGGGCGCCGGTGTCGCACAGGAAGCGCCGTCCGGACGCTTTATCCGTGATGAACAGTAAGTTGCCCGTGTGGCCGGCGCTCATGGCTGGTAATGAACGCCGGCCCGGCCGTTTCCCGGCCTGCCGAAGGTGCACGGGGGTCGGCATGTCCGGGCCTTCTGTCCGAACCTGGCATGATAGTAACACCACGCTTGGTCAGGTGGAGGCCCTGGTCGTCGTGCTGGAGGTGGTCGGCTCGGTGTAGCGGCCGCCAATTGCGTCGGCAGTTCGGTCGTCGACCGTGCCGGGTGCTCGGGCGCCATGGGTGTTGCGTCGGACGGCGGTGGGTCCCATGTCGCCGCTGCGATGCGCTGACCTGCGGCGGAGATCTTGTCGGCTTCTCTGGCAAGGGCCCGGGGATCTGTGATCGTCGTGCTTGCCAGGGCGAGGCGTACCGGGTTAGGCAGCTGACGGAGGAACAGCTCCCGGAACAGGAATGCCGGAGAGTGCTCGCCGAGCAGTGAAAGCATGTAGTCCATTCGCTCGGAAGGGCGCGTGTCGCCGAGCTCGGGCAGGTCGAGCAGGCGCCGTGCGCGTTCCGCCGATGGGAGGGCGAAAGCGTCGAGGAGAAGCTTCTTAATCGCGCCGTATTTGTCAGCGGCTGGCGGGCTCTCGAGGAGGCTCAGGGCGCGGGCCGCGGTGGCCGAACCGAGCGCTGCTACCACATGGTGGAAGCGGGTGTCGTCGGCCGTGATGCCTCGCAGGGCGAACAGGGAATCCGCCTGTGCGAACCAAACCGCCGCGTGAGCCTCCCAGAAAGTAGGCAGTTTAAGGGCGACTGCCGTGTCCATGTCGGTAGGTCACCAATGAAGGAGCTGGGGCTCCCACGTCGATCGGAAGAATGGACGCGACAAAAAGCTGGAATTCATCCGAGTTGCTTTAATCAAACCAAACACTCAGGCACTCTGAAAAGCCCGTTTATCGGGCAGCAATATATATACATATTATCCCGGAGCGTTTGCCCAGGAAAGGCGAGAGGGGGCGTGGCCCAGCGTCCTGGCTGCGGCCTGGCAAGTTGAGGGCGAGCCTGCCCGGGCATGCCCGGGCATGCCCGGGCGTCCCGACTGAGGCCTGGCAAGTTGAGCGCGGGCCTGCCCGGGCGTCCTGGACGAGCCCGGCATGGTGATCGCTCCGCGTCCTTGATAGGTGCAAGGCGATTGCGAAAACCCAGCGGTAGCTGCTACAGCTGCCCCATTAAAATGCTCTCCTTCTGAATGGATGCTTTCATTATACCAATCGTGTAACTTCTGGAAATATTTTAGCAATCCACTTTTTTGATCTCTTGCAAAACAAGGGTCTTTTGTGAGTAAAGTGCTTGTTTGAGAACTTGAATTCCTTGCTCCATGAGAAACTGCCAGTGCCGGATAGACATCACAGTGTGCATCGGAGTGTCCTCATGCTGTAGCACAACTTATTGTGTGGGGATGTTCATTTGTTCTTAAGTGACACCAGCTTGTTTTTGATGCTTTTTTCGCTCCTTCTCCATCAGAAAAATTGATTTATGGTCCATAAGTCTCTCAATTAGATCGAAATAACTTGAAACGTATCATTTTCACAAACGATTTGTGCAAGCGCACTTTCTCAACAATCACGAGAACTCCTCATATGTTTGTGAACTACCATCGAAATGTCCACATATGCCTGTTAAACATGCCATTTAGCCATCTTCACAAGTTGAAAACAATTTCATGTTCATTAGTTATATACTCATAGTTAACAGAGGTTATGAGAAAACCGACTTCATACTATGAACGTCACACCAAATTTGCATTCAGAAGTCATTTGAGAAGGGCGATAGAATACTGTTGCTTGCGTTACGTCTTTCCAAGAACATACACACGTAATCGTACTATTGATACAAGTTGCGAACTAGAACGGAACTCGGTAGAGAGCATATTCCCATATCCCACCCATAGATATTGTATCCCAATATCCCACCAACAGGTCGGATCTGAATTCGGACCTGAACCAAAGTCTAATCGACTTGTTCTTGTCACCTAACCATAGTTTTGTCATAATACATCCACAACTTTTTGAAATATCGTGCTATACTGTATATCGTCTATGGCCCTATCTCTCAGTGGTGAAAAATCACTTTTGAAATTCTCTGATCCAGATATTCACCAAAATCTAATCAATTTGTCTTTGTCACACACGCAGCATGTCCACCAAGTTTCGTCCAAATCTGGCTATAACCTTTTAAGATACCCTGCTCAGAGTCAGACAGACAAACAGACAACGGTAAAAACAACCTCCCGTCCACCTTCGGTGGCGATGATAATGATCAAGTGATTTCATTTTCTATTATAAAGTGCATTCCATAAAAAAGTACAGTTGATTTAACCATTTATTGAGGTCCGCTTCTTTGCTATACGAGCTTCCGGTTCTTCAAAACACACATGGCAATATGGACATTATCATTCATCATCTGAGGATGGAGCACCTCAAACAGCATTCAATCATATTAACATGAAGATCATTCATAAACACAATAATTCTTTCATTCTCGGACTCATCAGCCAGGAGATGGTGGGTGGAAGACCATCAGTTAAACAGTGCTATACAATTAGGCAGTGGTTGTGGTGGAGTCCCATAAGTCCTTTGACAGAGCACAGGTTGCTCACGATACATTGTGAACGTTTCTAATACTGGAATTGATCCTTGATAGGTCACAGCTCCATTGCAGGAGTGTGGAAATTTTCCAATAAACAGCCATAGGGATCAAACCCACACCGTGAGTGGTTTTACCCACTTTACTGCCAAGTGGCTCGTTTCATCACTTCCTGCCAAAAGAATCGGAATGGATGATAAAATTTTATAAAGTCCTTTTCATGTACACATTATAAAAAGTTATAGATCAGAGAGGCCTTCTGAAATAAAAAATGTCTTCAGCTCGATCATGAGTGGAAATAAAATTTCAAAGAGCAAATAGACAAATGGAAGAAGTTCTCGAGCCGAGGAAAACGAATTAAAAAGTCAATGATCACTGATGGATTTCCTGATCGACAGAAACCACCCACACCCGTTTACCTCAGATCCACATGTTACACATTGGCTGGCCCTCAGGTAGTGAATGTAATATTGGGTGGCTGTTGTGAACAAGGACCAAGTGTCTGACCATAGGATATTTTTGCTTGCATGCGCAAATTGTGAAGGGATTGTGAAAAATAATTCTCTTTGTCTTCAAGTAATTTGGTAAAATTCAATCATTTTATGGACCCCCGATTACACAGACACCACTTTCTTGTCATGGTGCATGGTGTGGACTGGTGGAGTGTCTATAAATCAATTTGATCGTGGACTGGCTATCCTGAAACGGCCCAGGTGTCCAGATACTTTAAAAAAGAAGAATGTTCCAGGCAGCTTACCAACACGCCAAGTTTATGTAACGCATAACTTTCATCATCATACTAAAATACGCAATTTGGTGTCTGTCCGTCTGTCGATTTTTGACCGCGATACATTTGGTCGTTACTAATCTAATCTCATCCAAACTTGACAGGAGGACTAAAGGTCACACAATGAAGGTTGTAGCAAATTAATTTGCCCCCCTTCCCCATGGGGGTATTCCCTGCCAATGTGGATGAGTGTTGAGGTGTATATCCATGCTAAGATAGCTTTATCGTGATGTTTTTCCAAAAAGACGCTTCTAATAACAAAACTAATGATAATAGCATAATATTAATGTTATATAAAAACAATACAATACGAATAATATCCCACCTCCCCCAAGGGGTTTTTCCTCCTTGAACAAACACCATGTTAATGTGTATAAATAGCTTATCATGGCATTTTTGTGGGAGCAACTCAACCAGAAGTAAAAACAAGTACAGATACATTCAAAGTACACCGCCCCCATGCCAAATAAATAAATATCCTCCAGCACGGGGCACTGACGGGGCGCCTTCGGCACCCAGCAATACCACCATGCAGCTCATAGAGACTGTATTGGGAGGGAGAGGTATACAATAATTGATTGATTAATTCCATAATTAAAATCAATTTACAATGATCATGAAATATTTTCTTAATCAATTGGCTAATAGCATACCTAAACTACCAGTGCTTCAATCAAAGCTATAACTTTTAGAAAATTAATTAAATAGGTCATTAATCGGGGAAAAAATAATTAATTAATTAATTAATCAATAAATAATTAATCAATTAATTGATTCATCAATAAATCAAAAATATCCTTTAAACTAGCTAACTTGGTCACATCACTTGGTCACTATTGTGTCCAAATATTAGCTTCCTAGCTCAAAAGCTGCCTGAGATAATGTTCAGAGGAGAAAGGAAATAAATAAGTTCTTAATTAATCGATAATAATTAAGTAATTGATCAATTAATTAATTAATCAAAAAAACAAAATGTACCGTCTTTGCCAAAGCACTTGCTCACTATTGTGCCGAAATTTCAGCTTCCTAGCTCAAAGGATGGCTGAGATATCGCCCGGACAAACAAGAAAACAAGAAAACAAACAAGAAAACAAGAAAACAAACAACCAGAGTGAAAACTGAGTTCTCCCTTTCAGCACGCATCATTGCCAGGCCTCTTCAGTGCCCAGCAATGACGTTATGCAGCACCTGGAAATTGCATAGGAAAGGAGCGGTATACAATATTATAAACCACAAACGCTTATGATTAACTTTTAAAACAGTCGCTAATGCTGTTTAACACTAAACTGAAAGAAATTTGGAGGAATCTGGACATCAGTCTCTGCTTATCATGTCGACGAACTCGCCTGATCAAAGATCTACTGTAGGCGATATACCCCACAATGGTTAACAACAGACCCTTCCTGTCACTAACGTGGAGTTCTTCCATGGAGTTTTTCATGGTATTTTTTCCAAAGCTGCTTCTCATTACCAAAGTAATAACAACACCTATGATAACAGCATAATATTATTGGTATTACGAAACAATATCCCCCCAAACCAAGGTGTTGGTTTGTGACTTGCGATAGTTCACGCCCTCAGCCTTTCCCCAACCCCCCCTCCCCCCCTTCTCCCTCCACCCGACCCGACACCCTCACGGAAGTAAATTTTATTGTCGGGAATTTAGAATGGTGAGGCATGGCTTGATCCTTTCAATGACCTGATCTAACATAAGTAATAGTGATAATAATTTGCAATACTAATACGGATAACAACATGACTCCCCCTGCCAATCCGGTAGTGAGCGGGTGTGCTAGTTAATCTAAATCACTCAAATATGACGATAAAAAAACGTGCTTCATCACATGAGACCAAACATATTCACTGCAAAAAAAAGGAAGTGAAACCACCCAACTGACCCCAGTGAAGATGAGCAAAACATGGATGGAGCATAAATATGCATTTGTAAAATGAAACTTGTTTCCATCACACCAGCACTTTTCCCTAACAAAGGAAGTGAGCACATTCTACAGGTTTCGCTATTTAATGAAGCATGCACAAAAGAAGAGGCCATTGGGCCTGTCCAATATTCCCAACAAAATGATAGTTATAATAAAAATGGATGATATGGTAATGTCTGAAATCGTTCACTTTGGTCCTGAAATGTCGATGATGACCCTTAAATGGAATGGTGGTCAGTCCAGTGTTGCTTCTGAGCCCCAGAAGCGTTCACCACTTGGCATAGCCGGTGGCCAATTATCACTTCTAAGATAGTTGGAAGCCTTACAATAAAATAAAAAAGCACTGATGGCCACTTGATACCAAAATGTAACCAGAACCATTGTGATAAGTTTAAAGTGCATCCAGGAACTCAAAATACCAGCTGCTAAGGAGACAGCATGGCCATCTTTACTGTCAATTATCTCCAGACTAAAATGAAGAAATATTCTTAGTGGTGAAGGCTCATGTCGATCTGCATCGGTGTACAGGTAGAATAATGGATGAAATCAACGGAACATTGATAGAGGTATGCTAACCACCTTGGGAAGCAAGGGGAAGCTGACGTTTCAGGCATTGACCTTACGGCGGAGCAAAAGGAAGACAATCTCATCACGGGAGATACTAATAACGTTGAGTTATACATTCCACAGAATCCAGGAGAGACTGACGTGATGCTGGGGCGCCAGCCCATAGGGAGGAGCGGTACTCCATGAGCTATGGGCAAAAACCTTTGTGGGCTTTGAGTAACTCTGATTTTTTAAATACTGATTTGGAAAGCTTAGGAATGTCAGTGCGGAGCTTCCGCTGAAAATATCAAGCACTTAGCTTGTTTTTAACCCAAAGCATGCAGCAGGAAAATAAGCATACCATAATGATAATCCCATGAGGAAACAACCATCAAAACAAATAAACATAAAGACGTAAATTATGTGCATACCTGTATGGTTTGTCGGTTGTACACCTTGACAACATGGAAACCAAAGCTGTAAACACCTTTTCGAGGAGCCACAAATGTTCCCGTCTCCTTGTCAAAACAATTCCCAACATTCACCATCAGCTGGAATCAGAGTGGATAAAAAGGAGGGATCATCAGAGTGTTGATTATTGTCCCATGACTGTAAAAGGCAACACATGATTCTTACAAAAATATGTTCACTTAGAAAGGGCACGATAATTTTTTTAAAGGCAGAATTATATAAAATACAGTTTTGTTAATAATTATAGAGTATAATACATGGGAATTCTGTTGCAGTGAAGTTATAAGAAACATACAAGGAACAGAAACAACTGTGGATATAACAACTATCTGGGATTCCTCATCACAGTGGTTGTACCCCTCCCCCTTCCGGCCCCCCCAACGCAAGTCAGGGGTCAATTTTTTCCCACTTTTCCCTCCTGCCCGGATTCCTCAGAGTAGCGCGGCCATGGTCAGAGCGCCAATCGGTCCCCATGGATGGCCCACTCCCTGTTTCTGTTTCTCTCTTTTTTACACACACACACACACACACACACACACACACACACACACACACACACACACACACACACACACACACACCCACACATACACACACACACACACACACACACACACACACACACACACACACACACACACACACTCTCTCTCTCTCTCTCTCTCTCTCTCTCTCTCTCGGTCCTGGCTTCATGAAGGCACAGGCACATCATCTTGGATGTGTGGGATCTCTGAGTCCCTCCTGGGAGATTGATTGGCTGTCTCTGTGTCACAGGCCTGTTTGAGAGAACTCTCAAGGGCTACACAACAATAACAACAACAACTGCAGATATTCCATCAACAACTGCAGATTAAACTGGAACAGGTTCACAACAGGCAGGTTATGAATGAATGAAAACCCCCTCGGGTACTGAAATAAGTAAATGCAGGGTCATGTCCCAAAGAGAAGAGGTGTCAGTCAGAAGAACGACAACGTAGGGGAGAACGGGGTAAATACGGACATGGGGTAATTGCGGACAAGGCTGTTACAGGAATTTCGCGATAGCTGGCGCTGTTCCGTCATCACTCGTGAGTGGCCTAGCAGGTAACAAGGTAAATACCAGCTAACTTCTATTATTTCCCTCATTTAAAGAGAAGTAGTCAGTCAGAGAGTTAAGTACACCCCCTAAAATGTGTTCCTAGATTTTGCTGTTTGGGTTTATTGCTGTCAGTCGTTTTGGTTAATCATCGATTTTATTAGAAACGTGTATTCAGTTTGAAGCATGGTTTACGTACATACAGTGTCAATTGATGTAATGAGACAGTGTTGTTTGGAGGAAAGTATCGTGTGTCAAAGGTCAATGTGGGGTAATTGCGGAAGGGTGTCCGCTATTGCCCCATTCATGTTTTCTGCGGTCTATATTGAATTCTAATGCATTTAATGTTAATTGCACATTTAATTTTTAATGTTAATTTAATTTAACACATTCACCCCTGATAACTTCCTTGTATTTGTGCGTCTTACAGTTAAAATTGTCCTTTTGCAGAAACATGTAGCTACCAACTCACCAATTGTCTGACTGGAACATTGATGGGTTCCAGATCAAGAATGAAAGTGTTTCACAAATCTCGTTTGTTTTGTATTTCGATTGTCATTTGTTTTCTAAAGTTTCATTTTATTTTGGTGTGTGATGAAGGCTTATTAAAATTGTTTATGTGTATTGGTTTAAAAGACCTTGTCCAATAACTTCATCAATTTAAAGAAAGGAAACACAGTCATTAGTGCAGGACTTGTAACTCGAGTGATCACTTCATTTAAAAAAATAACAATATACGACAAACAAATATTACACATTTCAATGTTAATCTATAGACGAAAATATTTCATTGTAGGCCTATTGGGAACATTTCATTGTAGGCCTATTGAGAAGATAACTACTTAGCATCTCTGGTGTCTTAAAAGGTCGTTTAGCCTGTTAGAAAAGGGGAGGGGGCTTATGCAAGACCCTAAAAGTCGACTTCTTCACTTGTCCGTAGTTGCCCCACCAGGTGTCCAGTTTTCCCCGCTAGCGGGCGGGGAATTGCGGACACTTACGAAAATGGTTTCTTAAAGATAACTTAAATATAGAAAAACGTTTTAGGTATGTATCTATCTCATATTGAGGGGATGCCTCATATGTATCTGCTACCATGTTAATTTGAGAGTTATACTACTCATTGTGCAGATACAGAGGTTTAAAAATCTGTGTCCGTATTTACCCCGTTCTCCCCTATTGAAAAGGTTGCCAGAGTGAAAGGAGTTGCCGAGCACCGTTCTCTGCAGCAGCCTGTGCGCACCTGTGGTGAATGCTACAGCAGTGCCGCCATTACCAACAACCACATACATCTCCCACCCTCCATTTAACCCCTCATTATTTTTTTATCTGCCCACAGCATCCAGTTCATTCATTAATTTGGAAATTCCCACCATCCCTCTGTATATCCTCTCTTCTTCACCAGGTTTGTGGCAGCAGGTAGTGTTTAACTCAAGCTTAGTGTTTTCTATGTCAAGGCTCCATACAAATTTGTGTTTTAAGTGTAATATGTTATTGCAGTACCATGGTTGTTTTATTGATATTTTCGATTATTAAAAACGTGTTTGTAATTATTAGAGTGGAGTCGTCCACCTGTCTTGCCATTTACAACAATATGGAGTTGTTAGTAACTGTGGGCTGCCATCCACTCAGGCCCAAAATTAACCGATCACCACTGCGTTACCTGGGGTCATACCCCATGCATGCGGGGTCTCGAAGCAACGCGCTTAATTGAGTCCACTTTCCCACACCCTGTGCACAGGACAGTATTTCCAAGTGATAAATGACTATGGCACACTTACTAGAAAGAACCCAAGTAAATTACATTACTGCCAATATAAAAAAATAGACAATCAGTTGGGTCCGGGCCGAGCTAGACACAGCGATGAGAAGAGGCTGAATGGGACATAATTTTCAATGTATGAATGGTTTCCCTGGAAAGGTAGTGGCAGCAAAAATAGCACATCTGATTAAACTGGAATTATATAAGTATGTAGAAGCATCGGGGATAGAGGGGTACATGGAAATTGGTAGAACTGATAGGTTACCTTAGGATTTGGGTATGGATTGGTGATTGCATGCCTGTGTCACGATTGTGATGCCTATGAGAGGGTCTCATCACAAGGTAAATGTGCTGTTAGTTTTTGTTAATTTCTCATCATAATTTTAAAATAGTCTTTAACCCTACAACTGACAAAATAAATAAAAATGTGTATACTGGATATATATATATATATATATATATATATATATATATGAATGTAAATATCTATATATATTGTACTTGCCCCTATTCTCCTCCCTACTCCCCCACCCCTGCTCCTCTCCAGTGGAATTAAGTTGATATATCGAATTATTATTAATCTGTCTGTCTGTCCCGAAAGTACTGCCTCAGTTTTAAGGCTAGCCCTGCTAAACTTTCTGTGGAACGTTTTGGGGTCTCAGCGGATGCCTGAAGATGGATGGGAGGTTTTATAAATTACAATACAATTATTTTGAGATTCCACCTGCACAAAACTACTCTCTCTGCATGGAAAATTATTCGCGGGTTCAGCATTAACAGTTTCGCCATTTACCGCATGTGGAAACATTCGCTGGTTCATCATTGTCACTATTATTGGCTTCTTTCATCATCATTAAAGGTACAATGATTTTACACAGTATTACACGGTTTTGGGGCCAGCCCCACCAAATTTTCTGTGCAGCCTTGGGATCACTTCCTGCACATGTCCTATAGTGCGTGGGAGTTTTCATAGAATTTTAAAAAACTTTTTTTGAGATTTTGAGCATCCACCCATACACAGCACAAGTACCTCACTAGTAGATTCATTAATTGATTGATGGACATAATGTGGCGTTGATATACACAAGCATGATGGAAATGCGTGTCAATGAAGCGTTGCACGTCCCGTTCAAATTGGTTGCGTTTGTTCTTTTCTTTGTCTTTTTCTCCAATCTTCTCCTTTTTTCTCATTTCTCAAAAAACTTCCAGCATGAATATTTCACAATACAATTAATTGTTAATTCTGATGAAGCAATTTTAACCATTTATACATCATTCATATAACCTCAGCTTGTCTGAATTATTAATGAACATTTGCTTCGTCATCAAAACAACATAATGAAAAGCTGACCTTAATGGGTATGAAACACCAAATTAGGGATTGGAACCTATCAGAATTTTAAATATCGGAAAGGATCGAATCCCCATGTGATAATCCAGGGACAAGCCCAAAGCTATCAGACATTTGGTAACCATTTATACTTCAACTTCCTTCTTACCTGAAGATTAATAAGACAAGTTTGCACAACCTTGTTATACCGTTGTTAATTTTGCTCCTTCCTTGTGGGATAACTTTACCTATGTCCCATTAACACATTCGCTCTCTATAATGCATGGACTTGATCATGTGCATGTCAAATAGGAACACGTTTACACTCGTATGTGTGACTACATTGTGTGAGTTCATTGGATAATTTTTAAAAGCTTTGGGATACAGTGTTGAGGCTCATTGGGGAGCGACACAGAACAGATCGGAACATGACAGGATGAAAGGAATAGTTGAAGGAGAGGGGGCACACTCACCAACATCAGGGTAGAGGGACAAAAAGGGACAAAAAGATGAACGAATGAGTGGAGGAGAGCAGCAATTCTGAACTTTGAAAGTTTCACCAGAATGGAGTTACTGGCAGATCATGTACACCCAACAGAACATGTAGATGTGAGGGGGGACATAGCACAGAACGTGTAGAGGGGTGCAAGACCAGAAAGGAGGCGGTATAACACCGGAAGACCACCAAGTACCTGTTGAAGACACAGACCAAGTTGACAAAGTTGACAAAAAACCCAAAAAGATTAAAAGCAATTTCACTTATACAGTCACATGAAAAAGTAAGTACACCCCATGTAAAGTTTTGACTTTTTCAACATATTTCAACATACAGCTATTTGATCTTCATTTCAATAATATTGATAGATAAAGGTGATATAATATAACAAATATCATGAAACATTTACATTTTGTAGTCCATTGTATAATTTAAATAAACATAAATGCAAATTTCGCATGTGGAAAAAGTAAGTACACCCTTGGCTCTAATAGGTGGTATTGCCCCCTTTGGCAGAAACAACTTCAAGTTGGCGTTTCTTATAACTGTCTACCAGTCTCTGACATCGACTGGGAGAAATTTTTGCCCACTCCTCCATGCAGAATTCTTTCAGCTGTGCGATGTTTGAGGGGTTTCTTGCATGCACAGCTCGTTTCAAATCCCCCCACAACATCTCGATGGGATTTAGATCCGGGCTTTGAATTGGCCATTGCAGAACCCTCCATTTCTTTCTTTTCAGCCATTCCTTGGTGGATTTACTGGTATGTTTAGGGTCATTGTCATGTTGCAAGGTCTACCTTCGGTTGAGCTTCAACTCTCCGACAGATGGCCTCACATTATCCTCAAGCACCCTCTGGTACAATGAAGAATTCATAGTGGATTATATGATGGTGAGCTGCCCAGGCCCTGATGCAGCAAAGCTGCGTCAAACCATAATATTTCCACCACCATGCTTTACAGTTGGTATCAGGTTGTTGTGGTCAAATGCTGTCTTTGGTTTTCGCCAAACATGTCTTCTGGTACTGTGGCAAAATAGCTCTACCTTTGACTCATCTATCCAGAGCACATTGTTCCAGAAGTGCTGGTCTTTGCCTAGGTGTTCATTGGCAAACTTTAGTCTTGCCTTGATGTTCTTTCTGGACAGCAACGGTTTCCTCCTGGCACACCTCCCATGTAGATCAAATTTGTGCAGCCTCTTTCTAATGGTAGACTCGTGCACTTTGACATCAACAGTGGCAAGAGCTACCTGTAGGTCCCGTGATGACATTCTGGGATTCTTAGAGATTTCTTTCAGCATGTTGCGCCAGTTGTGGTCTGCTCTCGGGCTGAACTTGCTGGGGCGGCCTGGCCTGAACAAGTTTGGCAGTTGTTTGGAATCTTCTCCACTTGTAGATGATCTTCCGGACAGTCTAATGATTCATTTCAAATTGTTTGGATGTCTGTTTAAATCCCTTCCCAGACTCGTAGGCATCTATAACCTTCTTTCTGAAGGCCTCAGAGAGTTCTTTTGATCTAGGAATGGTGACGCCACACACTTCAACAACAAAGAGCAAACCAAACTAAGGTTTAAATAAGACTAAGTTTTAACTTGACTGAGGCTTGACTTGATTGAGGTTTAACTAAGACAGGTTCCTCCAAGATCCTCTCCAACGATGTTCTAATTATTTCCACCTGAGCTGGTGCACCTGATTCTAATTTTAGGTATTTGAAGTAGTGATAAATGTAGGGGTGTACTTACTTTTTCCACATGCGAAATTTGCATTCATGTTTATTTAAATTATACAATGGACTACAAAATGTAAATGTTTCATGATATCTCTCTATATTATAAAAGAACGTTTTTGTTTGTTTGTCTGTGCAAGCTAATCTCCTGAACGGTGAAAGATAGGAGGAAAACTCCAATATAAAAAATGTCGGGATGGGCCCCGGGAAGGTTTTAGCCTAGGTGGCGAGGCTGGTCGAGGCCCATTTCACAATTAAAAGTTAAGCTGAATTATAGTCGTCAATCTTCTACGGCCGCGAGTAAAAGCTGAATTGTTGTAGTAAATTCATTCAAAAGGAACTAAAAATGTCGGGACGGGCCCCAGGAAGGTTATTGGCTAGGTAGCGAGGCCTGTCGAGGCCGCTTCGGCCAGGCTGGGCCCATTTCACAATTAAAAGCTGAGCTGAATTGTCGTACTCAATCTTCTACGGCCGCGAGTAAAAGCTGAATTATAGTAGTAAATTCATTCAAAAAGAACCCGGGCAATGCCGGGTGCTTTTGGCTAGTTTGTTATATTATATCACCTTCATCTATCAATATTGTTGAAATGAAGATCAAATAGCTGTATGTTGAAATATTTTGAAAAAGTCAAAACTTTACATGGGGTGTACTTACTTTTTCATGTGACTGTAAGTGAGAAGATATTTTCAATAAAAGGTTCTTTAACCTTCTCGTGCACTCATTCTGTCTAGGAAAACCAAATGGAAGGAAAAGTCAATTAAAAGATACTGACATATACCAATTATTTGATTGTCCTTAGTAATATTTCATTACTTTGTGCATTTCTGCTCCATTCAGGGGCATGTTCGCTCCAGCGCCCCGGTGTCATAGAAGCAGTTACAAGGCAGAAAATGCATTGGGTGGTTTGCAATTTCTTTTCCAAGTGGTCATAAGAGTGGGAATTTGGAAATTTGGAAGAGGATGGTACACAATGGCTGACTCTTTTCAAATTAGGGTCCACCAACAAATGCTAGTGGATGGGTCTTCAACGCCTGTGCACACAATTATGCGACACCTTGCCAGTGAAGCGTTAAGATGGCAGGTTACACTTAGGTCGGGAATTGAACCCGGTCTCAATAGCTCAGGGGATATGTGCACTAACATACATACATGTTAATAATGGCATGCCCCATCTCTCGATTACCATTAGTTGTTCATGTTTGAGCATAACATGTGGATTCTCAAGAACTGGGCCAAAGCACTCAAGACTACGCATGTCTAGAACCCTAAGGAGGCCGGGCGATACCTCCATTAATTTCCATTACCATCCCTTCACTAAACCTGCCAGCATTTCTGACAACATCCCACTTAAAAGCCCCATAAGACCAATGATCTGGTCAGAAACCACAGGACTAAGGGAGCTCTACCATATGCCAAGGACATAAATTACTTGGTAAGCAAGTACATCACCCGAATACCCATGTGGGTGGCATTCCAAGCACAGGCTCAAGAAGCAAGCAAACCTTCTTATTAACTGTGGATGGATAAGGATTTGTGGGTGATCCCAACTGACCAACAAAAGCATGTCTTTGATTCTATCGATGGCAGACAACAGAACTAAAAGCAGCCGCAATAAGGAACAACAGATACTTTTTCCTTTGTACAAAGTCAGTGCTTGTGCCAGCGCTAAGGTCCATTTATATGGAAGAAAACTTCATGTATAACCTTCATGAGCAAATTAAAAACAAAGATTTGAATCTTTGAATTCTCCTTAAGCACAGGATGGTGCAGAGGTAGTGCACCTGCTCTTCAGCCAACTAGTCGGGGTTTGAATCCTGATTATAGGCAGGATGTTGCATCATAAAGTATGCCCTCTCTCAGATGGACATACAGCCGGGCGTCCTGTCTTTTAGCATAAGTTGGTGGACATTATAGATCCCATGGTGTCGTCCACGAAGAGTAGGCGAGTTATTGCTAGTACTCTGAACCTATGACAAAATCCAAATCACCTACAGTTGAATATCAGGACAATATGCAAATGCTGTTCAACTTTCAAGTCAATCAGATGAAAAAAAAATGCCAATTTTAGAAATTTGACCTCAAGATGACCTTTGACCGCAAAATCAATAGGCTTCTTCTTTATGATCAACTATACCGTTTGGTGAAGTTTTGTGAAGATCAGATTAAAATTGTGATCTGTAAGCAATTGGCAGACAAACAAAGACAGACAGATAGACTAACGTACAAGACCAACCAATACACCTGAAGAAAAATCTTCGATTTTGCAAGTAATAAAATGACCAATAATATTCACCAACAACTGGGAGGTCAGCAAGATTATGGATATTCAAAAAAGGCTCACTGGAGGGGGTCACAAAGAAGAGGTCAGTTTAACTGGGATTGAGAGCGAGTAAAAATAAATGTCGAAGACAAAGACTAATGGCTTTAAGAAGATTGGAAATACCTGATCCTTACGGAAGCGACCAGGGAGGGTAGTGGGAGAGGAGGAGGGAGGTATGTGTATGTGTATGTGCACACCATTCTACATAATTGGGTTACATTTGTATTCAGTCCTTTTAACCTCATTTATACATTTTCCCTCTTGCCTAGCAGTAGGATATAAATGGGGGTTCTGAGGCACATTAAATTTAACATTGAAGTCAATGGGGCAAATTAAGGAAACTTATTGACTCACACCTCCCTCTCTCATAAAATTACTCCCCTTTTTCTTTCAAAAAATTGCACCCCTTTTTACCCTCACCTGAGGAGAGGGTATTGCATTTGAGTCCATTTGTCTGTTTGCCCACACAGAATAAATATGATTTTCTCTGTAACCGTTGGGCCGGTTGACAGGAAAGTTTCACCCAAAAAATTGCACCCAATCTGGTGCATCTCCACCTCTATAATTTTTTTATGATAATTATGACGTCATAGGTCACGTGGTTCGGCCATCATATTTGTTTCAACACAAAAGCCTTAAAAACCACTGAAATTACACCCCCTTTTCTCTCAAAAACTGCACCCCTTTTCTCCCTCCTAAGCCCCGCCCACTTTCCCAAAACCTAAACCTTGCCCATGGCTTGAAATGCCAGGCATGCCAGGCTTGAAAAATTACACCCTTTTTCTCCCTGCATTTAACTTATTAGCTCCCCCCATTTTTCATTATACTCATACAGAGACCCAACGAATATTTGTGTTTCATTTTTAGGTAATAACTTAATTCTCTTAGAAGAACAATCACCATCTAGAATAATGACAAATGTTGTATTAGAATTTAACTCTCGGTTTAGGTATCGCCGTTGAGCTGATATGAAATGATAAACTGCTCTTAATGTTCTTGTTTGAGCACCTCCCGAACCACATACCATTTTGAGATTATAGTAAATTCTTTTCCCATCAATCTCTTGGCAACCATTAAAGTTTTCAGTCCACTCAAGGATGTTGCCTCTTCGAGCCTCTAACTTAATCGTATTTAAATTTATTCGCTTATTTGTTTTATCTACTCTTACTCCTGTTATTTCTTCAATAATACTTATTTGATATATCTCACATTCATGATGTTTTCCATTTATATACCAAGGCTGTATATACCTCGACTGTTTAGTTTGGTTAATGCTTGGTTCTATCATTTGTATATTAGTAAAAATGGTGGCGGTAGCCCGTTAAAATCCCTAACCCCCCTTTTTATCTAATCACTTATACATATATATTTATCTTATCACTTATACATATATATTTATCTTATCACTTATACTTATATATATATATATCTTATCACTTATATATTTATCTTATCACTTATATATTTATATTATCACTTATACTTATATATTTATCTTATCACTTATATATTTATCTTATCACTTATACTTATATATTTAGCTTATCACTTATACTTATATATATATATATATATATCTTATCACTTATATATTTATCTTATCACTTATATATTTATATTATCACTTATACTTATATATTTATCTTATCACTTATACATATATATTTAACTTATCACTTATACTTATATATTTATCTTATCACTTATATTTATCTTAACACTTATACCCATAAGTGACACTATCAATTCCATTTTCCAGAATAAACCTCTTATCATCAAAAGCTCCTCATGCCTTCTTATTCACCTCCTCTGTATATAATTGATGTTTATAACTTCTTAACGTATTCATTTTTCGATACTCTTCTTTCTTTAAAGTTAAACAATTATAATAATTTTCAAAGTTTATTGTTTCTTTAATAACATTTTCCTTTATTCCTTTCAACTTTTTATCACTCTCTTCAATATTATTATCAATATATTTATAAGCATAAGCCTTTGACCTCAATCCCACAAATTCACTCATTACCTTACCCCCCCCCCCCCCCCCCACCCAATTCATCCTTAAACTATCCAATAACCTTTTTATTTTTTGAAGAAAACAACTTATCACCTGGCTTGTAATTACTTGTATCGTATACATCAATATCATCAATCATATCTGAATAAACATCTTCCGTATCAATTTTCAAAATAAAACTATCTGTATCCATATAAAGGAGATTAACATCATTTTGGTATTTCTTCCTTAAGTTATTGTAAAAGTAATCATACATTAATGACTTTGATAAATCAAGAATTGATGTTCCAATATAAATAGGCTTATCCATTTCAATACTTTCTTTAACCAAATGGATAGCACAAAAGTTCTCTGAAAACACCTCTGCTCCTTGAAAACTGGGTCTATTAATTAATTTTGTTGCTTGTTTCCAAGATGTATGTCGCAAGTCTTATGTTTTGTCTATTCCTAACATTTTCCATCGTCTTTCCAAATACAGCATTATTCATCAATTTATAAAAGTCCTTCTCAAAATCTGTCTTTGCCTCTGTTCTTCTCTTTGTATTAAAATCAATATATGTTTTCAGCCAATGACTTTGGTTAAACTTTAAAACTCTATGAATCTTCTTCACTCTTAACCCTGCTGATAAACATTGTCTCAAGTTCATAATTTCCTTTATTATATAATGTCGTAAGTAATTTTTCTGTTGATTTACCTTTTGTATTAAATGATTGTTGATAATCACTTAACCATTCTTTTCTTGGTCTTTCTTTATCAGGAGCATAAGGTAGATCTTTGTGTTTAGTATGTTCTTCAAGATATTTCAAATCAACCTCAAAATAATATCCAATTTTAGCTTTATCCAATTCTTTTTGTGTAGAGATAACGGTATCCTGTAAAACCTTTTCATAATCTTTCTCTTTAACCCACCTAAGTTCTCCATAAGGTGGGGCTTGAGACATAGCCCATCCATACAAATTGTTAGTATCATAATACATCAAATAAGATCTATCTTTTGTAGCATCATAATTAGAAAGATATTTGTTGTTAGCTTTAGCATATCTACTCGAACATACTTGAGATATTCCTCCTCGTTTAGCCTTTTCTATCATCAAAAGCATATCTACATCACTGATCAAATCCAAAGCCTGTTTAGTCATTTTAACATAGCACTCCAAGCTAAACCAGGAGCAGTGTAATAGTGAGCGTAGTCTAATCCATCGGAATTTTTATTATGACAGACACTTTTAAAGTTTCAAATACATCAGCCAATAGTAAGACATCAGTTTTAAGATACAAATCATGATACTCTCCAAGGTTCTTTATTATAAACTTTTTCCAAACATTTTGTGCTTGAGTATAATCTTTATCAGTTATATGACTTTTATTTAATTCGTTATAGAAATTTTATTTTGAGGGAAGTTGTGTTTCTTTAAATTAGAGCCTCAAAATTAAAATTAAAATTCAAAATGTAAATTTAAGCCTCAAATGAATCCATATAATCATATGGATATATCCCCTTTTGTGATAAGAGTTCAATCTCTTCTTGATTTGTGAAATACTCTGAAAGACTCGGAAAGTTTTTAATATTTGATACCAAGTTAGATAATGGACTTGTCATAAACTTGAATGAGTCAACAAATCTTATATTAGTTATAGGAGATGTTTGAATTTTTTTTGTGAATGAAATGTATTTCTGATCCGTGTTAGGAATTGCTGAAATGTCTCCAGAAGTCTTTGAAAGTTCATTTCTAAATAGATGTGTATCATAATGTGCGTTGTAATGAAGAAAGACAGGAATGAAAGAGGGGAGTTTATAATTAATATTAACTTTAACTTTGATGAGCCGGACCTCTATATTTACCAGTGAGATGACAATGATCTCTAACCTTTAGACCTTCACCAATTTCCTCCTCACAAATATGACAGACAGACTTTGGCTGCCCAAATTCTGTTTCTTCTTCTTTTGTTAAGGACATTGTGTTTGGTTTCTCTCATTATCTTGGTTAATCGAACACAGTCTCTTTCTAGTCATTTCACAAACTCCTCTGGGGCATTTGAGCCTCTATACTCCTCTACCTTGTTGTATTCATCACCAACGGATGATTTGATATAATAACAGAAACCACAAGGACTATGTTTTTGATATTTACTCGTGTATGATTTTTTGGGATTTGGAGAAGCATTATCTATTTTTTCAAGGGTACTTTCAAAGTCAGCATATATCACGATTGGATGTTTTATAGTCTTGTTGAAATCTTTAAATGATATGTTTGAACCTACTTTTGGCATATTAATTACGGTGGATTTATGATCACTACAGTATTTTGAATGTTGGTTTAATCTTTCTTCAGTATGAAAGAAGTTAAGACAACGTTTACAAAGATATGTTTTACATTTTCTTTTGACTGCTTGTGAGGTGATTAATCGAGACAAATTTTTGATGTAAGCATAATGTGAATTTTCTTCTAAACTAAAGCAAAGAAGGTCAATATGAGTTTCATCATTTTTATAGTTATCAGAAATTTTTAAAATCTGAACTTTGTTTGTTTTTGTTAGTCCATAAACATTAACAAATAGATTATTCATTTCCTCAAATTTTAGAATATCAATCAATGACATTGGAAACTTTAAACCTTTAACATTTAACGTATTCTCATATTTCTTATAATGTGATACTCTCTCAGGGTTCCAATGTGGGGGATGAAGGTGAGCGAGAACAGGCCATAGGAAACATTTATTATCTTTGTTTTAAATATTAACAACCGCTTTTTAAAGTTTTATAACCCTCGGTAAATCAATGTAAGAAGAAGCTTTAAGAGGGTCTGATTTCAGAATGTGTATATCTAAGAAAATGATTTTACTAATACTATATCCACTACCTACAATTATATTATCTACGTCCTGCTCCTGTTTTACAAGTTCACCATAAACACCTGATGATAAGAAATCTTGGAATAATGTGATAAAGTGAGGGTCTGTTCTCATATAGGGGGTTTCTTCAACACTATCTTTTACCTTGCCCATTTTTACTCCCACATAAAACTTTAAAGTATTCATCTCAGTCAACGTATCTTTTACAAGTGTTTCAACAGCAGGTTTAACCATCTCAACCGCCTCAGCTATTGATTTTGGTCCTGGAGTTCCAAACTCAAAAACCCTTATCTTAATACAGACTTGGCATTTAATATGGAATTTTTTTTTTTTCTTGACTTGGGTTTACTTTCTTAACTCAGTATATCAATCTGGTGAGTTTCTTTTACACTTTGGTGATTTATTTGTTAAAAGAACCATGTCACTGATTGTCTGTTGCAGCAAGAAGTCAACAACAGGATTATATCACAGGTGGCGTGGCAAAATGTACGGACAGGTGCATTTGATGATTGGCTTCACAGTCAGGTATACAAGGGTTGTTGCGTTCTGTATTAGTGGAAAACAACTGCTGCACGTCTCCAAAAGTCATTGCCGCTTCCTCTGGAGATGGTCCGTCAACTCGACAATGCTGTTTGTCATGGAGTGGTGGCTTTACGAAATTACGGCATGAAACAGCGTGCTATTGCTCGGCAATATGGATTCACTCAAGGTCAGGTGTCAAAGATCCTGAAACGAAATGCTCAGAGGGGTGTCCCTACTCCAATACCGAGGCCAGGACGTCCCCGCAGAACCACAAGGAGGGATGATCGCCAGCTGCACCGGTTAGTCCGCAATGGCCGTACCAAGTCAGCTAATCGGCTTAGGGCTGAGTGGCAGCAACTGACAAATGTGCATGTATCCAGAAGGCTAGTCAACCAACGACTGGTTCAAGCAGGCTATCGTGCCAGGCGTACCCTGAAAAAGTCACGCCTGACCAGACAACACCGCCAGCGCCAATTGCAGTGGGCCAGAGAGCACCGTCAATGGCAGCCAGGACACTGGAATCACGTGATCTTCAGTGACGAGTCTAGATTTCTGGTCTATCGTCAAGATGGCCGCGTCCGAGTGCGCAGACAAGTGCATGAAGCCTACAACAAAGATTGTATAGTGCTAAGAGTCCAAGCTGGAGGTGCTGGGGTGACTGTTTGGGCTGCTTTTTATGCAGAGGGCAAAACTGACCTGGTTGTTCTGAATGGAAACCTGAACCAGTTCAAGTACAGGGCCATTCTGGAAGAAACATTGCTTCCATTTGCTCGTGCAGCCTTTCGAGGAAACTTTGTCTTTCAAGATGACAATGCACGGCCTCATCGTTCTCGCATGATCCAACACTTTCTTGCTGACAGTGGTGTAGAGCATATGGAGTGGCCTGCCATGTCCCCGGATATGAATCCGATAGAGAACTTGTGGGCAGAAATAACACGTCATATCGACAACTTGGACCAGCAGCCGACCTCTGTGCGTGAATTGCAGCAGGCTATTGTCACTGCATGGCAAGCGATTCCTGTCCAAGCCTTGGCAAATCTCGTGAACAGCATGCCTCAAAATGTACGTGCTCTCCTGAATGCTCGTGGGGGTTACACGGAGTACTGAACTGTAATTTTACTGTCCGTAATCCCAGTCCTAATTTAACTTTTGTTTTTGTTAAAAAAATTTTTGGCTAATGTGCAAAATAAAAAGATACTTCTGGAAAACGTACAGAAGTTTAACACAGTACTGTCCATGAATTGAGTTCGATATCAGTTTACATCACTTTCAAGGATCAATTTATTTGTTTCGAAATGTCAAATGTGGTTTTTGTTTCTTTTAAAGGTCACATTAACAAAATCTAGAATAATTTCAACATAATTCCAATGAACTTTTGGTTCTAAGACATCTTGAAAAGTAAGTTCACCCCCACAAAAAAAATTTCCATATTAAATGCCAAGTCTGTATGTCCCTTAAATGCTCCATCAGAGTTTTTAATGGAGTATCCAAACATATTCTTGTGTTTGCATGATTGAAGGTGAGACTTAAAGCCTCCCTTTTTAATGTCCTTATTGCAGACATCACAGTGTATAACATTAGACACAGGAGGTATTTCTCCCGCATTTCGTCTATGCCTTTTTGTTTTTAGATGACGTGTCAAAGCACGCTTATGATATTCATGATTACAAACGTCGCAAATTACAAGTTGTATTCACCATATTTATATAGTAAAACTTTACTTAAACTAAACAATCTCGTGGTAATTTATAGATACTTTTTCACTAAAAATAACATTTTCTTGATGAAAATCTCGTAATTTATAGATACTTTTTCGCTTGAATTAAAAATCAGTTCTTGGCACAGATCCAAATTAGTATGGATCCTTGGGGGATAGTGTTGAAGTATTTGAACCTTTTTTTTTCAATTTTCAGAAAAAACAGTTCTTGACATCCAAATTAGTATGGATCCTTGGGGGATAGTGTTGAAGTATTTGAACCTTTTTTTTTCAATTTTCAGAAAAAACAGTTCTTGACATCCAAATTAGTATGGATCCTTGGGGGATAGTGTTGAAGTATTTGAACCTTTTTTTTCAATTTTCAGAAAAAACAGTTCTTGGCACAGATCCAAATTAGTATGGATCCTTGGGGGATTAGTGTTTCAGTATTTGAACCTTTTTTTTTCAATTTTCCGAAAAAAACAGTTCTTGGCACAGATCCAAATTAGTATGGATCCTTGGGGGATAGTGTTTAAGTATTTGAACCATTTTTTTCAATTTTTGTCTTTTTCAAAAAAAAATTCAAAATATTTTTCAAAATGTTTTTCTAATATAATTTTGTTTTTTCAAAATTTATTTTTAATTTTTTCAATTATTTTCAAAAAAAAAAATTCAAAATTTTAAAACTTTTCTTTCCCAAAATTTTCTAAAAAAATTTCAATTTTTTTGGCATTTTTTCAAATTTTTCCTAATTTTTTTTCAAAAATGTCCTCCAGCTTGGACTTTTTCAAAAAAAAATTCCAAAATTATTTTCTGCTTTTTTTTCAAATTTATTCTATTTTTCATTATCTTTGTCTTTTGTAATTCTTGTGAATAAAATGATCCCAAGATTTCTTCTCCATTTAAATCATAATTTGTAAGTCAAGGGACTGTATCCATTACATCAATGATTTTAAATAATTCATTAGTCCATCTCTTTGTATAACCTTTCTCAAAATGGCTTTTCCATCTGTATATTCTTACGATATCACCAACTTTGTGAACTTGGGTTTTCTCAAATTAATCTCCTTTTCATATTCTAATTTTGTAAATGTTTCCGATGGTTTTGATTTTGTTGATGAATGTATTATTGATGAATTCTGTATTATTGTAATTATCTACAATGTCCTGAATTATAGGTACCCATTGTTGAGAACCGAGTTGTGTGAATTTTTTATATAGTCTCTCTTTCAAAGTGCGATTAAAACGCTCAGTTGTTCTGCCTTTCCTTCATTAAAGGTGCTGTATAATTTAATACCATTATCTTTAAGAAATTTTATGAATATTTTGTTGTAGAACTCTGTTCCCTCATCAGTCCATAACTTCTTTAGTTTTCTTTTACTAAATATTCCACTGAAAGCTAACATAAGAGTTATGTTAAGTTAACCCATTTTGTTTTTCAAAGGAGCAACCCAAGCATATCTACTCCTCAAATCAATAACGGTTAAAGCATACTTGTATCCCTTATCATTATTTAGTTCAATTAAATCAGCGGACCAGATTTGGTCGGTGCCTTTAGAATAAACCTTCCTTCTTTTAAACTTTGTGATTACTGGTCTATGTAATTCATTAGCCAAAAGCAACTCAGTCTTGATGTCATCATCAGAGCTTAATAGTTTTTTGAGGGTGAAACACCTGGATTACCAACCCCAAGTCCCAACCTCAATTTAGCACTTATCAATTTTTTCACGATAAACCTATCAACTTTCTCTCTCAGCGTTGGATTTTGTGTCAGACAAATTATACAACATTTCTCTGTCGGCTTTATGTTTTTCAGTCAACGTAGTGGTATTCCCATAAGCAATATCATGCTTCATACACACTTCATCAACCGAGCCTGGTGTTGGCTTAGCGGTTCGGGTGTCGGCTTGGGATCCCATGGATCCTGGTGTTCAAATCCAGGTAAATTGCTGAATTAACACCAGGGGGGTTGACTCAGCCTGTCATCCCTCTGAGGTTGGCAAATTGAGTACCAGCTCACTGGTAATTCCCCGTGTGTCACAAGAGGCGACTAACAGAGTTTGCGGCAGGAAGGGCATCCGGCTGTAAAACATTGCTTCAAAAAGGGGACCACGGTGCCCAAAAAAGGACCAACCCCTGCTCTGTGGGGAAGAATGGCCTCTAAAGGTGGTTCTATACACACTTCATCAACCCTATTTAGAGGTTTAGACCAAGGTTTAGGATTGTCAGCCTCATCTAATCTTTTATCCAAGTTTGTTCCTGGACCACAGAAAGAATACCCTGGAAGGTGTAATTCCCCTGGAATTCCAGTTGTTGTAAATTTACTCCCTGACAAAAACGTTGGTATATCTCCCCCACTTTTATGCTTAGAAATGAATTGACACTTTTTAGAGCCACACACTAAACATATCCCCTTTTCATAAACTCTATTATTTTTACCTTTAACATACGATATATTTTTGGTATTAGTTTTCTTCTTACACTTAACACAATAACTCATTTATTTATGAGAAAAATTCCTACAGAGTACGAAAACCTTTTTGGTTTTCAACATACACATTTCTATCTTGATTTTTAAAACATAAAGAATCCTTAGGAATGCCTTCACTCTCTTCTCCATTTATTTACAAATAAAACTAGCTAAAGTCAATAACACCAACATCATCAACCACATAATCTTTTCCTTCTTCTTCTTTATCCCCACTTTCTCGTTTAAATCTCCTCCCCTGAAAGTGATGGAACAGTTATTCTTGAAAATAATATTTCCATTAGACTTTTCATTTCTTTATTTTCCTCCTCAGTGCGTTGAGTTGGATTTATGTGCTGTAATACCTTCAATCTTTTATTAATCTCACTGATTTCCATCTTTTTATATTTTTCCTCCCTCTCCTCCTCTCTTTTTTCCCTCTCCTTTTCTCACTCTCTTCCTTCTCTCTTTCCTCCCTCTCCTCCTTCTCTCTTTTTTCCCTCTCCTTTTTCTCACTCTCTTCCTTCTCTCTTTTCTCCCTTTCCTCCCTCTCTTCTTCAACTCCTTCCTCATCCGTTGCTACCCTTGAGTTTGAGCCCCAAAGAATATCAAACATATATTCATCTGGATTTTGAGATATTCTTGTATCTGTAATTATTTTTCTCATAATAGGATACCAATACGATTTGTTGATGATTTCTGAAAGAGTTTTATATGTCATAACTTTGAGAAGTTCATTTTTATTAAATATTTTAATCAAGTCTCCATTTGTGGGTTTAGCAATATCAGTATAAGGCCAGTTCTTAATTACAAAATTCCCATGTATATGTTCCAATTCATAAGGTATGTAAAACCGAGCACCATTTTCTTGTAGGTATCCCTGAATACAAAAATTATAATTCTCTTGTAGTCTTCTCCCTGCCATTTATGTATCAGAAATATATGTGAGATTAATATTATGACATTAATCTATATTATAATGACATTAATGATGTCATTAATGACATTAATCATTAATTAATATTATTATGACTTCTCCCTGCCACCCCATCTTCCCACTACCAAATCGGTTTGTATTCCTCGGCTTTCTATATTTATCTCATTACCTTCCTTCTTTGTCATATAAACTATTGTTTTGCTGTCATATAATTTTCTATTCTTGAAATCATGTATTTGTTGTTTGCTAATTATACTTCCACATAAATCCTTAGCCTCACCAAGCAGATAATACTCTTCTTTACGAGACTGATTAAAATCATGTAGGTCTTCTAAGTTTATTGAAAAAGACCAATTATACCCTAAATCAGGCATATCATACCACCACTTATGTATTCGCATATTAACTATATGTCCTTCTTTATAAAATTCAATTGTAAGCAGATAGTTAAATTTAATGAGGAAAGGTGTATGGTCTGTATAACCAGGTGTTGTGGTTGTAAATTTTACTTGTTTAACAAAACGTGCTGTTTTATTTAAAGATATATATTGCGATAAATCATTAAATCTAATTAAGTCATTAGCATAGGTGGGGCTTGGATAATTGATTAATTTATACGTATTTTTCATGTTAATATTTTTTGTTATATAATATTTTTTCATTCAGCCTGTGCCTTTGTATAATAATTTGATAAATCAATATCCTGAGGGGATTCTCCAAAGATAGAACCATCTTTTCCAACATACTGTAAGTCATTTATATTAGATTTAAAATGACATCATAAAAATTTTCATTATTGTTGAGTTGAAATAATACATATAAACATAATTGACCACAACATTTAGAATTAATTTCTTGAACTTGAAATGTTTGATAAACACCATTCTGTAAGAATTGTATTACTTCAACAGGTGGTGGCATACCATAACTATCAAAATAATATTTATCCTGACTATTATGAATACAAACCCAATGAGAACCATTCTGTGTGTCTAAATTCATAAAAATATTCTTTGTATTCTTGGACAACTTTGTTAATTCATCTCTCATACAAATAACCACATTATCAATTTTATGAGTGTCGCATCAGTATTATTTGCAGCCTTAGTGAATTTAAATTTACACAACAAGAAAACTATCAGCTAGATTCAAGTAAGTTTGTTGATTATTTATTTCAAAACTTTTTGTTCCATTTGAATTCCAGTCTGTTCCTGTTATTGCATTTACCTTATAATAGTCTTTCTTTTTAGTAGAGTTTGAAATGATAATCGTATCATCCAAATCATAGATACTATCAATTGCTTCCATACTTGTATTTATTTAGTAAAAAAATATGCAAAAACTTTTGAAATCCTGACCCAAGTATTTGAATGATTTTTTTGTCGTTCTTGTGAAGTTAGTTGAGTTTGGCCTTTTTTAATTTCTTTGATTGCTTGTGTGGAAGTGTAACTCAGTGTAACTCATTGGTTGGAACTGGTAACGAACCAAGGTACGAGCAGGTGGTCATAAGAATGTCAGGAATGCATCTCGCCCTGTCGAAGCTGGGAGTCCTGTTGTGTAGCTTTAGCACGACCCCGGGCTAACACACATTCCCAAGCCCGTACTATTGTCTTTCATCGGGATGCAAAGAGGATGAAGCAAATTCCCAGCAGGGAGGAGCGAGTTGGTGCCAGGAAGGCAAGCAGGATGACTGAGTAACATTGCTGCAGAGAAGGGATTACGATTTCAGCACACAGAGGATTAACTGAAGTTTGCCCATATAAACAGAAGAGACTTTGAGTCAAGGAGCACTCATCCTCAGAAGCCCTGCCCGACGGAATGAACGCGTATCACGAGTACGGCGCTGCGGAGAAGACATCGGCCATGAAAGAGGGACTATGCGGATAGAGTTACCTGGTCCATTGAGTTAAACGGTAGTTATTTGGTATTGGAATGAAGTGAACAACCAGTTAATAAAGTTGTGATCTTTTGTAAACCTGTGACATCATTGGAGTCTTGAGTCTCACAACACTTCCACGACAATCTGGAGGCACCGCTGGATTTCGAGTGGACTTCGCCAAGGTAAGCATGGCGTCTTGGGGATGGTCCATTATGAAATACGAACCTGTGTTTAATTCTGAACATGGTGGAGGATGTGTGTGTGGGGCTTGCCGCGATATAGGTAACATAACGACAATCCAAGGAGTGTAAACGTATTTTTGTCACGACCGTCCGAGGTAAAAGTCACGGATGGAACGTTTTAAATGATTCTATTATTCGTGTGTTTGCGAGGATGCGTACGTTATACGCTGGGTGTTAAGAGCCTTACTCTGGTCTGCAGGCAAATCGGCTCATGAAGTGCACCATGAGGCGATTTGTTTGCCGGTTCGGTAAGGTTCGGTAAGGTCCGTACACGTGTACAATCGTGTACACCCGTTTTAAATAAATAAATAAATAAATAATTTTTTTTCAGTTTTCCCGCCATGTCTAAAACTCGTTTGATCAACGTATAAATTAATGACAGACAACGCCATCTCATGCCGGTCCAGAATTATTGTGAAAGATGGCGATTGGATGAAAATTGCATACCGACACTCCCTCACTGTCCCTCATTGTCCCTCATTTCCATTTCGGCTACCTGTCTCTTGCCCCCGCTCTTTCTTGCGAAATGAACGTTCTTTGAACAAGTGGAATGATTTAGGAATGTTTAGAGGTCATTGCAATATTAATTACTTGTGATCATTTGTGAAATTTCATGAACAGATATGTGCAATGGATCTAATTTGAGTGAGTATGAGAAAATTTGGTGCAGGATTCGTGGAATGTACAAGGCTGGTACATGTGTTTAGCACTTGAAGACGTACCCCTGAGCTGCCCGCTCAAGGTGTGCGATTAAGGCGGCGGACAAAGAAATTATTATATACAGATATTTTTTCTCAGTCAAATTGGATGGGAAAAATGCACTTTTATATTTTCCCCCATTGCAATGTGCTTATATTTTGGAACGGCTAGGGGGATTTAAATAAAATAAAAATGAGTAAGCTTTTCAGACATGCTTCACGGTTAAATGAAAGACAATAATTAAGCGCTTTGGGGAAGGCAATGGCAAACGACCCAATGTCGTACACGATATTTTCAGCACGATCATGGATTTGAGAATGCATGTAACTTGCAGTGTTGAACAAATTAATACAGAGAGAAAGAGATAGACAGGGAGAGAGAAAGACATAGAGAGAGAGACAGAGAGAGAGAGATAGACAGAGAGAGACAAACAGACAGAGAGACAGAGAGAGAGAGACAGAAAGAAAGAGAGAGAGACATAGAGACAGACAGAGATAAAGATGATATTCAGACAGATAGAGAGAAACAGACAGACAGACAGAGAGAGACAGAAAGTGAGAGAGAGACAGACAGAGAGAGATAGACAGAGAGAGACAAACAGACAGAGAGACAGAGAGAGAGAGACAGAAAGAAAGAGAGAGAGACATAGAGACAGACAGAGATAAAGATGATATTCAGACAGATAGAGAGAGACAGACAGACAGACAGAGAGAGATAGACAGAGAGAGACAGAAAGTGAGAGAGAGATAGACAGAGAGAGACAGACAGAGAGAGACATAGACAGACAGAAAGAGAGACAGACAGAGAGAGACATAGACAGACAGAGAGATAGACAGACAGAGAGAGACAGACAGAGAGAGAGACAGACAGAGAGAACCACAGACAGAGAGAGAGAGATAGACAGACAGAGAGAGAGATAGACAGACAGAGAGAGACAGACAGAGAGGGAGAGACAGACAGAAAGAGAGAGAGATAGACAGAGAGAGAGACAGAGAGAGAGAGACAGACAGAGAGAGACATAGACAGACAGAAAGAGAGACAGACAGAGAGAGAACATTTTTGGGAACGTTTTGGGAACATTCAAATGTTGGGTTTTGCTAACGTTTCCACAACGTCGCCACAACGTTTCACTTTCGTTGTTGCAACGTTTTGCTCCAACGTTTTGGGAACATTCAAATGTTGGGTTTTGCTGACGTTTCCACAACGTTGTTTCAACGTTTTTCACATTACTTTCCTGCAACATTGAAATAATGTTGTTGTAAAACATTTCCACAATGTCGCTACAACGTTTCACTTTCGTTGTTGCAACGTTTTGCTCCAACGTTTTGGGAACATTCAAATGTTGGGTTTTGCTAACGTTTCCACAACGTCGCCGCAACGTTTCACTTTCGTTGTTGCAACGTTTTGCTCCAACGTTTTGGGAACATTCAAATGTTGGGGTTTGCTGACGTTTCCACAACGTTGCTACAACGTCTCACTTTCGTTGTTGCAACGTTTTGCTCCAACGTTTTGGGAACATTCAAATGTTGGGTTTTGCTGACGTTTCCACAATGTCGCTACAACGTTTCACTTTCGTTGTTGCAACGTTTTGCGCCAACGTTTTGGGAACATTCAAATGTTGGGTTTTGCTGACGTTTCCACAACGTCGCTACAACGTTTCACTTTCGTTGTTGCAACGTTTTGCTCCAACGTTTTGGGGACACTCAAATGTTAAGTAAATCGGATAAGAATTCACGAGTTATTTAATTATTAGCGATTAATGAAGTACTTATTTAATTAATTACATTTCTTATTACATTACAGTAATTACATTACAGTAATTACCTGAAGTAATTACAGTAATTACAGTTCCGGTAATTACAGTAATTACAGTAATCATTACAGTAATTGCAGTAATCTTATTACAGTAATTACATTACATTAACTCAGGCACCTTTTGAGTAAGGAAGCTGATATTTGGACATGACACTGACCAAGTGATGTGGCTGTCAAGGAAAATTTTGATTTATTGATTAATCATTTAATAAATTAACTCGTTGATTTATAAATGACTTATTTAATTAAAATTCCTCAGAGATACATCTTCGGATGAAATACTTGCAGATTGGTTATGCTATGAGCCAATTGATTAAGGAAAATATTTTGTGATGGCCATATTGGCAATTTCGTGGCCATATTCGTGGCAACTCAGTTAGTGCCACTGCACCTTTAAAATGCATCCCTGCGTTCATTTTTCGATCGATTGAGTTGAAATTTTGAACAATCGGATCTGGACTGTCGTTGTTAACGACTCTAGCACGCACCCGTCCAATCAGGATGGAGCGGTATGGTCCCCGGATCATCACTGCCCGCAGTTTTAATTAGTTTTACTTTTTCTCTTGGTCATATAATTTTGAAGACATGCATGTCATGATATAGGAAATGTTTGTTCTGTTGAACGGAATAAATGCTGTTTATTTGTGTGGGTGTGTATTTTTGTGTATTTTGTATATATTTTCACGGCTAATTCCAGTTAACATCCTGCAAAATTTGCTCGTTTTTCTGGCCGAGTCGAAATTGCATTGAGTTCCTATGGCATGCGCCATTAAAAGCGCTGTGTAATGGTTGAGCTCCCTTTATTTCGTTTTGGTCATGCGGATGAGCAGACAAAGTGACGAATGCTGCGGCTGGAGCAGTAGAAGCGATGTTTTTTTAATTGAAACGATGTAATTTAATTAAAAGTGGGAGGGGGCAACACCACGCATACCTCTTTTAAGGTGTGTATAAACCCTGGAATAAACGTGGGAGGGGGCAACACCACGCATACCTCTTTTAAGGTGTGTATAAACCCTGGAATATTTCAGCAATCAATACAATGCTGAAACTATGTAAGTTAATTTAATGAGTAATTTAATGAGTAATTTAATGAGTAATTTAATGAGTAATTAAAAGTGGGAGGGGGCAACACCACGCATACCTCTTTTAAGGTGTGTATAAACCCTGGAATAAACGTGGGAGGGGGCAACACCATGCATACCTCTTTTAAGGTGTGTATAAACCCTGGAATATTTCAGCAATCAATACAATGCTGAAACTATGTAAGTTAATTTAATGAGTAATTTAATGAGTAATTTAATGAGTAATTAAAAGTGGGAGGGGGCAACACCACGCATACCTCTTTTAAGGTGTGAATAAACCCTGGAATAAACGTGGGAGGGGGAAACACCACAAAGCATACCTCTTTTAAGGTGTGTATAAACCCTGGAATATTTCAGCAATCGATACGATGCTGAAATGATGTAATTTACTGTGTAAGATGGTCGACCTTGGGTTTGTTTGGGTTTTGTTGTTTATTTTTGTGGGTGTGTATTTTTGTGTATTTTGTATATATTTTCACGGCTAATTCCAGTTAACATCCTGCAAAATTTGCTCGTTTTTCTGGCCGAGTCGAAATTGCGTTGAGTTCCTATGGCATGCGCCATTAAAAGCGCTGTGTAATGGTTGAGCTCCCTTTATTTCGTTTTAGTCACGCGGATGAGCAGACAAAATGACGAATGCTGCGGCTGGAGCAGTAGAGGCGATTTTTTAATTGTTCAATGATTATTCGATATTGTTATGACTTATTGTCAATAGGTATACTAAGTGGCCATGAGGTAGCCTGTTGCTATGTACATTTTTATTCTGTTGTTGATTATACCACATAGCTATGGTGATAAAGGAAATGTTCGTTTTAAATAGATGATTATGATAGGACCATGACTATAAAATCATGATGATTATTATGAATGATATCATAGGGTTCAAATGCAGAATGATTGCATGAACTTGGGAAAGAACTTTCAAGCCCTATGGGATAAATTGGGTGTTACAAGCGATGGAGTTTCAAAATTTAGCATGATTGAAGGAATTTTACAGTCTTATTTCAGGAGTTTTACGAAATTTATATTGCCAAGAGATTTGGGTACTATTAAAAGAAAAATGATGAGATATTTTTCCCAAAGAACTTTAATATCTGCCATCCATTTTGGCGGTCTCACGAATGAAGGATGAGTTGCCTTTATTGGTTGCAAATAAAATTTGTGGAGACCAGGCAAAATGGGGAAATATGTCAGATATGACCCTAGGACAGAACGGTGATTCATCAATTGACATGAGGTATGAACCAGAGGTGACGACCGATGAGCTTCGATCTCAGTCATTGGATGGACCTGTCCTGACATCATTGGGGAAAGGGCTTATGCAAGGAGTCATCCAAAAGGATTAATTTGATTTATTGATGAATATTGATAAATTAATTGAAATTGAATAATTGAATTGAACTGAATAAATTTAATTGAATAAATTTAACTGAATAAATTGAACTGAATAAATTGAATTGAATATATTGATCGTTTGATTGATGAAAATGCGGTCTCAAGAAAGAAGCTTTGATATCTTTGTGAGATATTATCAACAGAAGACAACCTTGGAAAATTGAGCAAGGTGGTGAGTTTATATATAGATATATGTGCGGTTACCATTGTGTGATTTCCCCTTCAACAGAGCGGACACCTGAGAATTCACCCATTTCATACTGACCCTTTGGCTCATCTGCAAATACTGATCTGTGAGATTGGATTGTGCAAAAGCCACAGGTGGAGAGATCCTTCCTGGAGGTACGAGTGAAGCTTTAGAGGAACAAGCTACAACACATCCAACGCTACTTTGATAAAAGGTGGAACAAACTCCAGTAGATTTTATTTACAGTACATATAGTACAGAGATGTACAGGTGCATTCCAAACCGCAGATCCTAGTAAAGTACCTGGTACATTGAGTGAATATTGAGTGTTATTCACATACAGGCAAAATGGGAAATGGAGTCTGCAAGGGTAAACAAGGTCAACTGGACTTGTCCCAAAGAGGTGCTTGTGTCAACCACATGTATCAGCAATATGGTCCAGATTCACTTAAAGATGTGGAATCTTGGCATAAATGGACAAAAGGGAGGAAAAAGGAGTTCCCCATGGATGGCACGTTTGACAGAAACACATTGGAAACACTCAGAGAAGAATTAGAAGCAAGAGACAGACAGAAGTTGAGGGTGGATTGGAAACCATTTTATTACTGGGACATCGAGTCTAGAGACAGGGAGACCAAAACGAAAATGGGGGGGGGGGGGGGTGAAGAAAGAAATGAAGCAGATACAACATAGATTGGAAAAGGTATCCACTCAAATGCCTCTTGAAGTTAGCAATGGAAAGCGATCCCAGTCCAGAGTGTACCCAGAAGCAAGGTCATACGAGATAAATGAACTAGAAGAGGAAACTCCTCCACCCTATCGGCGAAATATTGTATATCAGCCACAGGAAGTACCTGTACCTCTACCTGCCGAAGAACCGGTACAAAGTGGAACGATTGGCTCTAGCCGACAGAAAACAGGTGAAAGCAGTGCCCCAGTTGAGGTAACTACCCAAGAAGGTGCAACTGGAGGACAGGAACCGACTCAAAGTGGGCAAGCAATACAACCAGCTGCAACAACTTCAACATACCCCCCAGCCCACTATACAAGGAGTAAAGGTCCAGTGATAAATGCCAATCTATCCAACGATCAATATGATTGGCCAATGAACACTCAAAACTTGACCCTCCCACACGGAGGTTTTGAGAACGGTGGCGTTATGAATTTTCCGCAGCGGCAATTTCCAGGGGCGAACGAGGAACGCCCAGATTTAATGTATAGACCTTGGCAAATACACCAATTGAAGGCATTACAGAGCGGTATGCCATCAATCAAAACAGATCCACTTCAATTCGCAGAGGAGCTACGATTGATTGTGGAGACGTAATTGCCGACTGTAAGAGACATGGAAATACTCTTAAAGTGGGTAATTCCTAATACCACCATTTTGAAGACATTAATGAGTGAGGCAAACTGGGTACATGCAGTAAATGGACAATTAGACATACCCACGGAGGCTAAAATGGCACAGATAAATAAATTAATAGAGGCCATACAAAAATTGCCGCCGGTCACTGATTGGAATAAAGTGGTTACGTGCAAACAGAGAACAGGAGAGGATGCTAGTGATTATTTAGACAGATTGCGAGATGTTTTTCGACTATATTCAGGAATAGACCGGGCACAAATCGATAACGCCCTAAAACCCCTTTTTATTAATGGTCTGTTGCCAAAATTGAAGAGTGAAGTGGAAAGACAGTGTATTGCTTGGGAAGGCAAGCCAATGCAAGAAATATTGAATTATGCTTTGCATCATCAGCGAATTCAGGCCAGCAACAGTGCTATAAATGCCGAAAAATTAATGCAACTACAGACACAAGCCCTGATGACTACGAACCAACGCAACAGGGTTTCTATGCAACAACACAACAATGCAACAGACAACAACTATGAGTCAGGAGATAACCAGAGGTCAAAATGGCAAACCAAAGACCCAGACATGCAACCCAGCAAGACAAGTCAACAAGAGGACATACCAGGTAACAACAGAAACCGGTGTTTCAATTGTGGAAAGAGGGGACATTGGAAAAGGGCATGCCCATACCCCAACAGAAGACAATTTCGACAGGGAAACCAAGGACAGGGATACTACCAACTACCACCACCTCAGCCAACATATAGGGCTCTATTGAGGAACACCCCAATTAAGGGAGGACCTCAGCAGAATAAATGGTCTGCAACGCCCTTCTGACTAGATCAGAATGACCAAGTGGCAGCACTTCCTTTAATTTCAAGGTCGGCTGCACAGGAACCAAATGTTAATCTGACATTAGGCGGATGCAAGGCTCCTTTCTTAGTCGATACGGGGGCCACGCGTTCCACGTTGCGACGAGCAGACTTTCCCAATATACCATTGTCAAAACACTATACGACGGTGGTAGGAGTATCAGGGGTTCCCATACATACGCCTGTCACAAAGGAATTACGTGTCCAACTTGGCCCGTTGACTGCACAACATGCCTTTCTTGTGGCATCTGGCGTTCCAGTAAATTTGATGGGAAGAGATTTATTGTGCAAATTGAACTGTACTGTCATATGTAAGAAAAACGGAGTGTATCTAGAAATGCCAGGAACATTCCCACGACTTCGTCATTGATATGCTACAAAGCGCAATAGAACCAAGAACACATCGATGGGAAATCAATGATACACAAATGGCAGAACTTTTGTACGATAGTTTTATGACATTGAAGGTTGCAATGCCCGAAGTACAGGAGTGGGTAGACAGCTACTTGATGGACTCTGAAATGGCAGACTGATCTTCACTGTACGACATGTCATGACCCTATAGGGAAGGAGGTGTCCTATGCAGAGAAGGTTTCTAGATACCTGGACACAAGGTATGATGTACATATAACATCACTGTGGGTAGGAGAACAGGGAATTGGCATGTCAGTGTCTTTGACGCCAGATCAACAACTCCTGTGGAATCAACCAGAAACAACAACCCCACACGTCACCTTAGCGGTAGCACAAAGATATGAAGCAAAAGATGTTGGAACAATGATTGCAACTTTGGGAAACTGCAAAAACCTGAGATATATGGGAGAAATCCAACAAGCCCCACTCTATGACTTAGATGGAAACGGATTTTGCTGGCAGCTTGTAGAGCAGGCGCTTTCCTCAACCTTCATCATGATTGATGAACCAATTAACACTAAAAATGTTGGGCTATACCTACTCAGCTCCAACACCAACGGTGATCCGGACCCACTCGATCAAATACCAACATGCTTGTGGACAACTCATCCGAATGATGTGGGACGGATCAAGAGTGTGGCACCGGTAAGGATCACAGTAGATGATTCTAAGCCGCTGCCTAGAAAGCGCCAATATCCATTGAGACCAGAGGCAAAAGCTGGTATTGCACCAGTGATTCGATCATTGGCGGATCAGGGAGTTATAGTTCGCACCGTGAGCATGTGCAACACTCCTATTTTACCTGTGAAGAAGCCAGGCAAGACTACCTGGAGATTTGTACAGGATCTTCGAGCAATTAATGATTGTGTCATCCCAGCCTATCCGGTGGTCCCTAATCCCATCACTGTACTGTCAAGTATTCCAAGCAATACAAAGTTCTACTCCGTGGTGGACTTATGTTCGGCGTTCTTTAGTGTACCCATTCATGAGGATTCGCGTTATTTGTTCGCGTTCACGTACGAAGGCTCACAGTTCACTTGGACTGTTCTACCACAAGGGTACACAGAGAGCCCAACTTTGTTTTCACGTGCTCTACATGAAGACCTCAGCGACATTGAGTTTCCTGGAGGCTCAGTGATGGTACAATATGTTGACGACCTTCTCATATGCTCGACTTCAAAGGAAGCATGTAAACAGGACACTGTTGTGCTACTGACAGCATTAGCAGACAAAAGCCACAAGGCCTCGAGAGATAAGTTGCAATTCTGTAAGGAAGAGGTGAAATATTTAGGACATATTCTGAAAGGAGATACGAGACGACTTTGCCCTGAACGTGTAAAGGCGATCAGGGCACTCCCAAAACCTACAACTGTCAAGCAGATGAAATCTTTCCTGGGGACAACAGGGTTTTGCCATCAGTGGATTGCTGATTATGCATCACTGACTCGCCCTCTGCTGGACATCAGCTTACCAAACAGTCCAATTCCTTTGAAATGGACCCCAGAGGCTGAACGAGCTTTTACGACATTGAAAGATACCTTAGCATCAGCTCCTGCTTTAGGACTGCCGGATTATGAAAAAAATTTCTTTCTCTACTCACATGAGAAAGGAGGATTTGCCCAATCGGTGTTGGCGCAAAAACATGGGGGAAAACTGCGCCCTATAGCGTATCACAGCACTCGATTGGATCCAGTAGCACGAGGGTTTCCACAGTGCTTGCGAGCAGTGGCAGCAGCATCGTATGCAGTAGAAGCCACAGCTACAATAGTCCTGGGGTGCCCCTTAATTCTCCTTGTTGAGCATGCCGTGGCGACGGTTTTGCTGAAGGCAGGAACACAGCACCTTTCAGCATCAAAGGCTACAACGTATGAACTAGGATTGTTGGCACCGTCAAACCTCACCATTCAGCGTTGCCCAACGCTGAACCCAGCATCTATGTTGCCAACAGAGGAAGATGGTGAGCCCCATGATTGTGCAGAGGTATTGGCACATGCACTAGTGCCTCGCATTGACTTGAAGGACATTCCCATCCCAGACGCAGATCTGGTACTGTATGTTGACGGATCAAGAGCATTGGATGGTTCACTACTGACGGGATATGCAGTATGCACAGATGCTGAGACATGGGAGAGTGGGAAATTACCAAACACTTACTCGGCTCAACAGGCAGAACTGTATGCATTAACTAGAGCCTGTCATTTAGCGGAAAGCCAGAGAGTAACCATTTATACAGACTCCAGGTATGCGCATGGGGTCGTTCATGATTATGGTGCTCTCTGGAAACAGAGAGGATTTTTGACATCTTCGGGAAGCCAAATAAAAAACGGGAGGTTGATTGCTAGCCTCTTGGAAGCAATCCTTCTACCATCGGCCATTGCAGTGGTAAAATGTGAGGCCCATACACAAGGAAGAGATGAGGTCTCACAGGGAAATGCAAGGGCGGATGAAGCAGCGAAGCTTGCGGCACATTTGGAACAAGACCCGGTGATCATACAGGGACCTGTAAGGGTTCCTGAAAATACCCCGACGCTGCAAGACATCAGCGCTATGCAAGAAGTGGTGGAAGACCGGGAAAAAGAGGTGTGGGTACAGACTGGATGCACATTTGACAAAGAATCTAAATTATGGACTACTCCCGATGGACGTGTTGTCGCCCCTCGCCAATTGTTGCCATGGATTGCTCGTCTGGCTCATGGAGTGAGTCATACAGGTAAAGGAGGAATGTGTGCATCAGTGTTAAAACAATGGCATGCACCTGGGTTTACACTTGTGGCAGAGCAATGTTGTGCTACATGTCAGGTGTGTCAGACGTATAATCCAGGCAAAGGTGAAAAGACTACACCAGGAGCTCATCCCGCACCGTCAGGTCCGTTTGTACATTTACAGATGGATTTTATCCAAATGGAAAAGTGCGCTGGATTTCAGTTTGTCTTAGTGATTGTAGACATGTTTACAAAATGGGTAGAAGCTTACCCTTGTCGACATGCAGATGCCAAAACAGTGGTGAAGATTCTGTTGAAGGACTTCATATGTCGCTTTGGAGTTCCTTGCAGGATTTCTTCTGATCAGGGCACGCATTTCACAGCAGATGTTATTAAGGAATTGGGTAAGACAATGCAGATAAACCTTCATCTTCACTGTCCTTATCACCCCCAATCGGCGGGAGCAGTGGAACGACATAACGGAGTAATAAAGAACAAGCTGGCCAAAATCTGTGCGGACACTAACTTGAAATGGCCAGATGCCATTCCACTTGCACTCCTCGCAATGAGGGCTACTCCCAATAGGAGAACGGGATTATCCCCGCATGAAATCTTGATGGGGAGACCAATGCGGGTACCTCATTCACCTCCCCTGATGATCAAGGAGATGGATATTCACCAGATGGATGATTTGATGTACTCTTTCTGTATTGAATTGACCAAAATCGTGAAGATGTTTCATTCCCAGGTGAAGGAAGCTTTACCAGAACCTGCAGAGAATGAGTGTCATTCTTTTCAACCTGGAGATTATGTGTACATCAAAATTTTCAAACGAAAAACTGCGTTGACACCACGATGGTCAGGACCACATCGGGTGCTGTTGACAACGCATACTGCAGTAAAATGCCAAGGCAGACCAAGTTGGATTCATGCCTCTCATTGCAAGCGAGCACATGGTGCTAAAGTGGATGGCCCCACAGAAAATGAGGCTGCACCTAGCAGCCCAGCAGAACATTCAGTGGCGGATAAATGATACTCGTGATTTACATTCATTTGAATTACATTTAAACGCCCCTTGTAGTGATTGATTATTTCATCATGTAGTAGTCCTACTTGAGATCGTGACATTTATTTGCCTACATGACATACAATTACCTACTGATATTAGTACAGCATGAGTGATAATGTAGCACAATTACACTCATGATCAAGGGAGTTAGGTGGACCCCGGGATATAAGGGAATCAGGGAAAGGCAAATAATCAGATTTATGTTAAATAATAAGGAATTTTTAGGGATTTTCTTTCATTAACCTGTTAGGAAGTTTGTTAGTTACGATGTTGAATTTTATTGACATGTAATTATGTTATAGGTACGGACATATACAAGGGGTAGCTCACATGTTTTACAGATGGATACAGGTGGGACAAAGGGAAACACCTTATCAAGACAAGCCGACCAATCAAGGGAAACCAGAGACTTCTACTTCAGATACTCCTTGAAAATGATGATATTTATCCGAGGAATGGGTTCTCTAGTAGTGGGGACTCTGTGTTGTATGGATTATTTTGGGGTAATGAGGGAACAAAACGCAACACCAGCAAATGATATACAGATATGTGATCATGCGGAACGACAAAAGCAGAGGAGAAGTTTGATGAAGGATAAAGACACACCTTTAGAACCCGATGGATTACACGGGATTAATACTTTTTTACATTTAGCCCATACAAGGGCTGCTATAGCAAATGAAAGTAATTGTTGGATATGTACACAAATGCCGCATTCTAGTGAGATCGGAGTACCATTGGAGGCAGTTCCTTTTGGTTGGGCAGAGTTATGTAGCCGTTTCCCAGACACCCTGATAGCAGCAGATTTTGAAGGCTCAATGTCAGGGAAAATAGGATGGCAAAGAGGAGGATATAATTGTTCCCAATTTGAGGACAGTTATAGACCTACATATGATAAGAACAAAATGCCCTCTTACATGACTATTCAACAACAAACGAAAGGATTAATGTGTATCACCAGACGCCAAACGCCTAGGCATGACAAGTTTATGGGAACCTCCAAATGCCGCGGTTATGGTCGCGAAGAAGGCTGGATGAGAATGCCTGTCCCACTAGGACCAAATGGCACGAAGGGTTTAACTTTGTATTGGGAAGGCACTTGGGGAATGGATAGCACATGGACATATAATAATACATATTTTATATGTGGACACAAGGCATATCCGTATCTTCCGTCGGGATGGTTTGGAACATGTTTTCTGGGGTTTGTGCTTCCACACATGCGCCGGTTAACAAAGTCACCAACGCATATCCTGCATTCGAGGCAGAAAATAACTATTAGCATGGGGGAATGGATTGGAATGGTAATATTTCCATTTTATGGAACCTGGAAGGCAGGGCGAGAACTCAGGCACATGGCATTGGCTATGGAGAAGTTGGCAAATAAAACAGCTAGTGGATTGGAAAAACTTACAAGAGAGCTGGCAGCAACAAGAACGATGGCATTACAAAATCGTATGGCATTAGATATGCTGTTAGCAGAAAAAGGAGGTACATGTGCAGTCATTGGTACAGATTGCTGTACGTACATACCTGATGATTCAGAAGAAATTTATAACATAGCCGATACAATCAGACAAGAGGGAGCAAGATACCACGATTATATAAAAGGGGGTGCCTTTGTATGGTTGGGAAACACATTTGGAGGGGTGGCAGCTAAGATACTCCAATATTTGTTTGTTGGTTTAGTAGTTATATTGGCAATTGTTTTAGTGGTGGCTTGCTTGAAAGCCTTAGTGACGGTGTGTTTGAATAAGGTAACCAACATCACGATGATAACGCATGAAGTGACAAATGAGGAAAGAAATATGGAACCACAAGAGGAAGACTTTTATGGCGACATAAATACTGAGATTAAAAGATTAAATCAAGTGATGTTGCAAATGAATACAGTAGAATTAAGATAATGGCATAACGACAATGTTATGAGTTGTGTCAATTACAAGATCAGTGAACTCATATCACCACGAGTGACACACTGTAAAAAAAAAAAAAAAAAAAAGGGAAAAGAAAAAGTGGAGAGGAATTATGGTAATAATACATTATGCTTAATTTGTTGGTTTGGAAAAATTGCTGTTGGGAATTAGATATTCCCGTTTGTGATTGTAATCATATACAATTTATTTTCGTAGAGTAGTGCTAAAATACCTGCATGAGTTAATTTTTGAACTATATTAACCTGAAAGCATTTGTGGATGCTATTCTTAGTTTAGTAGTCAAATACATACCTGATAGAATATTATTTGTGTGACGCATATAAATGAGTATAACTTTTAAATGTTTTAAGGAAAAACAACAAATTGTTGAATGTGAAACTGTCGGAAGACATACATGATTATGCTGATTTCATGGTAAGATGTACCCTATCTGATTCAGTGTGTGTGGAAAGCAGATTCAGATGTGACTGAACATAAGGATAAGACGAGATCACATTTTGAAGGGAGTGCTAACGGAATTGGCAAGAAGTTCGAGAAAGAAAATATTGTGGCTAAAAAAATGAAATTAATCGTGGCATGCACCCTCTTTCTCAAAGAATGATGAAGACATTCTCCCGTGTAACTTGGAGATGGATACTTACCTTCACCAAGGAAATTTATGTGACCATTTGCCTGGATCACACTGCAACATATGAAAGAAAGGCGATCACTTACTCTTGTTCGAAGGCTTCGAACATTCATCACATCAGAAGTTGCAGGACAACGACATTTTACCTGCAACCTCTGTGAAATGCGGGGACATATGTTATTACTTCACCAACGTCCGGGGAACCAACATGTAGCTGCAAAAAACGGCTGTGCCCTTGTCACAACAGCTGTGCACGATTCTGCTGGTTGCTCCTGGTATGGACCATGAATGACCTGAACACCATGGTCCCAACATCATTGTGGATGCATCCGGCATCCCTGGTCCACATCTTGCTGGCCAATCAACATTACACCAACACTTGCTGCCCACTCATAATGAGGGAGGAGGCAAGTCGACTACAACTGGGTGACGGCCTTGTTCAAGGAATCATTATGGTTCACAGCAAGAGTGGCAAGAATGCTACATGGAGAGCAGGGTCAGTCTATGACTCCGCACCGTTACCACAACAGCGAAATCCTACACGAAGTAGTGCAGGTGTTTATAAAGACAGAAGAAAATGTTTCATACCTGAATTCAAACACAAGTGATCAGCCCTTCCTTTCAAACAAAGAATCAACGTTTGTTTGGAGGGAAACGTTTTTGCCAGATGTTGCAGATGCCTTAAAAACTTGAAAATGGTGAAGCAAAATTGTTGTATCTTGGTGATGGTGAAGTGTTGTTTTACAAAGATATTTGTGATGCAAAATAAATAGATTGAATTAACAATATGGAAGGAGTCAATGACCAACGAAATGTTTTGTGATCAGAGTCTTGCAGGATGACGGTGTATGCCTAAGGAAATTGTATTGATGTTTACTTGTAGTGATTGATTGTTTACTTATATTGATGTTTAGATTAATGGTTAATATAAACAAAAAACAAAAAGATGAGGGAATTGTGGAAGTGTAACTCAGTGTAACTCATTGGTTGGAACTGGTAACGAACCAAGGTACGAGCAGGTGGTCGTAAGAATGTCAGGAATGCATCTCGCCCTGTCGAAGCTGGGAGTCCTGTTGTGTAGCTTTAGCACGACCCCGGGCTAACACACATTCCCAAGCCCGTACTATTGTCTTTCATCGGGATGCAAAGAGGATGAAGCAAATTCCCAGCAGGGAGGAGCGAGTTGGTGCCAGGAAGGCGAGCAGGATGACTGAGTAACATTGCTGCGGAGAAGGGATTACGATTTCAGCGCACAGAGGATTAACTGAAGTTTGCCCATATAAACAGAAGAGACTTTGAGTCAAGGAGCACTCATCCTCAGAAGCCCTGCCCGACAGAATGAACGCGTACCACGAGTACGGCGCTGCGGAGAAGACATCGGCCACGAAAGAGGGACTATGCGGATAGAGTTACCTGGTCCATTGAGTTAAACGGTAGTTATTTGGTATTGGAATGAAGTGAACAACCAGTTAATAAAGTTGTGATCTTTTGTAAACCTGTGACATCATTGGAGTCTTGAGTCTCACAACACTTCCACGACACTTGTAATTTATGAGACTCCTTTTGAGCATCTTTTATACTCTTTATAGCACCTGCTACCTTTCCCACAGCAGAAGCGGTTGAACCAATTAGGTCTTTATGTTTAAGAATGGTTGAACCAATACCCATTAGAGTATCAATTATCCCATCTTCTTTATTTCTAAATTGATGCCCTACACCCAGTTGTCTCTTAGGTTTATAGCATCCTCTACCAAGAAACATACCTTCACCCTTATAGTATGGTGAAAGGAACATGCCTGAGCCTGTAATTATTATATATTTTCCCAACTTGTGTTTTCTCACAATAACCATTATTTATTTATTGGAAAACTTCACGTAGGTGAATTCTGATGGATATAATTTCCTTCATTAAAGGAAATCATATGATTATCTTGATCGGTTATCCTAAAATTTACTCTGTATATGGTTTTTCCTGACACAGGTAAATAGACAAGATTTTTTGGTTCCATATTGAATTTATAACCAATCGGGGTTGAGTATGCGCCGAATGAAAATATTGTATTTGTTCTTATTCCATCGTTATAAGCACCATCAATCAAATCACAATGAATTAATACCGAATTTATACCGGAGGATATTTGAATGACATTATCACTGTAAAACATCCCGTTAGTTTCAATCTTTTTTGAAGAGAAACCCAATAGCTCTCTGAATGAATTTTAAATTGTGAAATCAAATTTATAGTTATTATTTTTAAGTTTAATAGTTGATTTTTAAATATGTTTTTGAATACCTATTACAATATTTTTTGGTTCATCACCTTGTTCTTTCATAAAGCGAGAAATTTCAGAAGATATTTGACAAATCTCGTATGCTTCCTGAATGATGAAAGAACAAGAACTGTTATAGTGAAAGTTATAGTAACAGATGAAACTGTTATAGTTTTGTATCCGCTTCCTGAATTATAACTAAACTTGTTATTTTTCTCTGTGATATTAAACAACGTATTATAAGTTTCCATTGACAATAAAGATGCCTCATATTCTTTTGTGGGGTCAAGTTGTAGTGGGTAGGGGAATGAAGCTGTGTAATCACTCGCCGTGAAATTAAAACTAAGAATTGTGCTTCTCATCTTATTTAATATGTAATCAAATATCTTTGTATTGACATTTATTAATTATTTTCATATTCATCAACTGATCTAAAATTGCGAAGGCTTCATTAAAACAATTGTTGTTCCCATCCTTCTTACTACCTAACAACAATAATAGCCTATTAACTAATTGTGATGGGTCATTTGGAAGAAAGCTAACACCCGAACCCAAGGCTAAACCAAGCTTGCTTAAAGCATCAATAATATGTTTTTCCTTCTCATTCTTCTTATTTTTACCAGCAACAGAAACTCCATAATCAAGCGAGTTTAGTAAATCAATATATACCCTATCATCTTCATTTTTCATATTCAATGGTGTATCATAATATGATGATTCTGGTCGGTGTAGACCGTCTTTTGTTAGAAGAAACATTATTCTGGGGGTTAATGTAACATTTGGTTGAGCAGAGCTTAAGAACATCAATTTATCATTAAATATCAATACCTTTTCTTTAACAAGATAGATCTGTGCTGGTTCTTCTGTTGGAATGAGACCTGCTCTTGTTTTTGAATCAGTGGAATATTCATTGTTTTGAAGAGCTTCCACAATATAATTGGGAGGTTGATTTTTTTTTTTTTTTTTTTTTGTATACAAGATCGAGGCTCGTGAAAGAGCTAACATTACTCACACAAAAAGACAAACCGACACACAAAACACAAAAAACAAGGGGAGCGGCAGACAAGATGGGGAGAGAGGGGGAAGGACACAAAAGAGAGGGGGAAGAGGGGGAAGGACACAAACACAACATTTGAGAGCAGGGACATCGGGAGGACTTGGGGGGAGGTGGGAGAGGATTAAAACATATGAACACTGCAAGGACTCTGGGGTGAATTACCGGGGGTAGAAAAGATCAAGGTTTTCGATGGGGGACGATAAGAGATGGTGGTGAACAGCTGTTTTAAAGACCTGGAGGGAGGAGTGGGATTAAAGGGAGTGGGGGAGTTTGTTCCAGAGGCGGGAGAAAAGGGGAATGAAAGAGTGAAGGTGAGCAGAGAGCCTAGACTTTGGCAGTTTAACCATAAGAGGGTTGCAGGCAGATCTTGTGCGACCTGAAGGAATATTGGGGGGACAGAGCACAGAGAGAGCTGGGGGAGCAAGGCCGGAGAGGAGTCGGCAGAAGACAGAAAGACCACCAACCTGCCTGCGGTGAGTGAGTGAAAGGCCCTCGGCGTTGACTACATCGCAGGAGATTCCAATGATTCTGAAAGCTTTGGCCTCAACAGCATGAAGCCGAGCAAGGTGTGAGGCAGGAGCACCAGCCCAGAGGGGGGAACAGTATTCCATTGAGCTGCGGATGAAAGCCTTGTATGTGGTGAGGAGCTCAGTTGTGCCAAGGAAGGACTTCGCACGACGGAGGATGCCCAGTCGGCGACTGGCTTTGGAGGCCAGCTTGGAAATGTGGTTTTCCCAAGAAAGATCATGGCAGATAGTGAGACCCAAAAGCTTGAGCGACAGAACTTCTTGGAGAGGATTGTTGAGAAAGTAGATGGGAGGGTTGTCCAGTCGGTCCTTTCGGAGAGACATTGTAAGAGTGTGAGATTTGTCAGGATTGAAAGACATGTTCCACTTGTTTGACCAGTCTGTGATTTTGTCCAGGTCTGCAGAGAGTGAGGAGGCTGCAGACTGCCGATCTGAGGGATGAGGAATGGAGCGACAGAGAGTAGAGTCGTCAGCAAAGAGATAGAGAGGATTTTCAAGAGAGTCAGAGAGATCATTGATGAAGACCAGAAAAAGCACAGGGCCCAGAACACTACCTTGGGGAACTCCAGCCTGAACAGGAAGAGGAGATGAGAGAAACCCATTCAGGGCCACACGTTGACTACGACCAGAGAGGAAGTCCGCAAGCCATGCGTGGAGATTTCCATGGATACCAAAGGAGGAGAGTTTGGAGAGCAGAGCAGGGTGCCAGACCGTATCGAAGGCACGTGAAATGTCAAGGGAGACTGCTCTAATTTCCTGTTTGGCGTTGAGGACCTCCATCCATTGTTGAGAAAGCAGAAGCAGCATGTCCAGAGTAGAGTGACCAGGTCTGAAACCAAATTGATGATCAGAGATCAAGCCATTGGAGAAGAGGAAAGATTTAATATCTGAAGCAATGATGGATTCCATGACTTTGCTGATAATTGGGAGAAGGCTGATTGGTCTGTAGTTGCTGGGATCTGTTTTTGCACCTTTTTTGTGCAAAGCGGTGATGTTGGCTGATTTCCAAGCAGATGGCAGATGACCTTGAGCAAAAGAGAGGGTGAAGAGAACAGAAAGAGGGAGTGAAAGAGCAGAAGAACATGATTTTAGGACCCGTGGGCTGATGCCGTCAGGACCAGTTGCAGAATCAGAGTCGAGGGTTGACAGAAACTTTTCCACCTTGTCAGGAGGAAAGGACACAGAGTCCAGGAGCAGCTGGGTACGACTGGGTACAGTGGGTACAGAGAGGGATGGGTTTGGGACACAAGATTTAGAGGCAAACACAGAGTTGAGGCATTCAGCTTTTTCACGTGCGGAGTCAGCCGTTACGCCGTTTGAGGTGAGGGAGGGGATGGAGGGGAAACAAACACCAGAAACAGATTTGACCAGACGCCACCAGGATTTGGAAGAGGGAGACAGATAAGAGAGTTCGGTCTTGAGAATGGTGAGATATTGTTTCCTGGCTCTCCTGAGGGTGGACACACACTTGTTTCGGGCTTTGTGAAAGGAAATGAGATTTCCTTCCGTTGGATTTGCTTTCCAGGAGACGAAAGCAAGTGTTTTCAGGGCAACAGCCTCACCACAAGATTCCGTGTACCATGGACGGGAGGAAGGGTATGACAACTGAAGACGAGATGGTATAAATCTGTGCATGAGAGAGAGCAATTTACTTTGAAAGAATTCCCAGGATGAGTTGATGTTAGAGGCGATGGAGATGGGAGACCAGTCCAGATGATTGATGGCTGCTTGAAGACCGTGCCAGTTGGCCTGAGTGAAATGCCAGACTCGTCGACGCTGAGGAGGCTCTCTGAGAATGGTCAGAGAGATGTCCACTTTGACAAGCACATGATCAGATGAGCCGATTGGGGCAGAAGAAGAGCAGCAGACATTTTCAGGGAAGTTTGTCATAACCAAATCCAGAAGAGAAGATGCTCCGTTGACTGAGATCCGGGTCGGGAAATTGACAGATTGTGTCAGTCCCAGTGAGTCGCAGAAGTCCTTTGCTGAAGAGCCATGGCTGGTGAGAGAGGTACCCACACCCAGCCAACTGGCATGGTGACAATTGAAATCACCACATATGAGGAAGAGAGAGTTGGGATGGGTAGATAGAAGTTGGTCCATATTATCAGACAGTGAGATGTAGATGGAGTCATCGCTGATTGGTGGACGGTACAACACACATATGAACAAAAGGTGGGAGCGAAGGGGAAGCCGTAGCCAAAGGTATTCCTGGGGGTGAGGTGGAGAGAGGGCAGTGGAGGGCGAGTGAGGCAGAGAGTTTTTTATAAAGATAGCAACCCCACCTCCAGGACGAGGCTCAGGTCTATCATACCGGAGGAGGGAGTAACCTGGGAGAGATACCAAGGCATCAGAGACATCATGAAGGAGGAAAGTTTCTGTTAAGCAGATCACATCTGGTTTGTCAGAAGCAACCTGTATGGAGAGGTCAGTCAAGTTTGAGCGAAGGCCCCGGATGTTTGAGGTCCATACCGTTAATGAAGAGGAAGGGGGAGCATCGGGTCCAGAACAGGGGGGGGGAGGGGTAGGGTAAGATGTGGAAGAGGAGGAAGAGGTAGGGAGAGCTGTTGAAGGTGTGTCAGAGATTTCAGAATAGCTTGGAGAAAGGGAAGAATGGGGCGGACAAAAGGTTTGATGGAGATTGGGTGAGGCACAGTGAGGTGTTATTTGAGGAGGGGGAAGAGCAAGGCAGAAGGTTTGGGGAGATGAAGGTGAAAGTTGGAAGGAGGAAGAAGCAGGGAGGATGCTTTGAGGAGGAGGGGTGAGAGGGGAGTCTAGGAGGGGAGGAGCGAGGGAGAGTCTCGGAGGGGAGGGGTGTGGGAGGAGTTTAGGAGGGAGGGGAGGGAAGGGGCAAGGGGGGAGATTTGAAAGGGATGGGTGATGGGGAGGATTTGGAGGGGAGGGGTGAGATTGGATTTTGAAAAGTGTACGATTCATGGGAAACGATCATTTTTTGCAAAATGAGTTTGAGACCTTCGAGTCAAAAATACGTTTGAGGACACTGGAGGAGGGATGGAGTTCTGGATAGTTTATGGAATGTAGAAAGTAGGAACTGTAAGAGATGGTATTATATATATTTTTTGGAATGAATAGATTTGGTGAGCAAGACGAAAGCATCCTTTTGTAGGAAAAGAAGAAAAGGGTGTTATAATATATGAGAGAAAATAGTTGTTCAGGGGAGAGATTATACATTTCTAACCGCGTGATCGCGAACGAAGAACGAACGAACAAAAAGAACAACAAATAAACGAATAAGACCTGGGAAGGAAATATTTTTTTTGGGGTTTTTTTTTTGTTTTTTTGTGAATACAGATATTAAACAAGGAGGTACGGGGTGAACGACTGGTACGAAACAGAGAACGAAAATAATTTCAGCGCATTCGACGAATCGCTGAGAGAAAAACAAACCACAAGGTCGGAGACGGTACGGTAGTCTAAGCCTACGAGTACTAGGCCGCAGAATACTCGATACCATTAACCGACGATTGTGTATACATGTACGAAAAATTAGCACCGAAAATTTTCCAAAAGATACGCTATAGGTACATACACCGAAAGATAGATACAGTCTCGACAAAAACACAATTGAGAAATATCACTTAGCTTCGAAAGCGTGAGCGCATGGAGCAGCTTCGAAAAGACGTGACCTCGCCGTGATCTCGTGAGATCTCATTTACCTCCTCAAGTTGCCGAAATAATCCTTCATCATCATATTCTAATTCTCCTATATCTCCAAGTTCTTGCTCCGTCATTTGACTAAAATTTTTGAGCATTTGAAGTTTTTTTGGAGTATATTCTATCGCAGGAACTGTAGACGAAATCATTTTTTGTTGGGAAGTTTTTAAAAGCGGTTTAAAGAATTTCTCTTCTTTTCTTTCAAATGCTTCTTCACCCATTCGTTTCTGTCTGCATTTCTTCTTTATGCCTTCCTGTTGCTTTACAACTTTCGAAACTAACTCCTGATGTTCCTTAAATCTTCTTGCTCTTTCTTGTGCATTCATTTTCTGTATTTATTTATTGAAAAATATCATTTAGTATCTCATCTTGTTTCACAACAATATATTTATATTTTCCAATCGTGTGTTTCGTGTGAGCCTCAAATTCGTTTTTACTACATAACGTAGAACAATTGTCTCTCCAAAAATTATTTACATCTATTGAATTTAACATGAATAAAATTAAGGTATTGGCATTGTTTCTTATTGAGCGACGAGGCAGTTGAAAGTATGATTGACTGAGATAAATACAATTACAAGAAGAATGTCTCCCTCTTGTACCATTTGGTTTCTCTCATTAACACAATCATCAAAGATAACGAGGTTCTTTTTTGATTTATCTAAATCTTGAGGTGAAGGTATATCATCCGTATTATCACTGAGAATATAAGTTATGGGTTTTGGTTTCGGTTTTGATTTCTGTGTATCACAAAATAGTTGTATTATATGTTCAATGTTATAATCATTTAGTTTTTTTTGAAGTTTAAATAAACCGATTATATCTTCTTTTTGAAGGCCCGCATTAAAACCTTGTGATAGTAGTTGATACTCGGGTTGAAAACTTGACTGTGAAAATTATTAAATTATCATAATCTAAAAAGTTGGGGGTAAGGAGCATCTTTAAAAGCAAACAGGTTTTTCCACATCCGCTTGAACCAACTATTAGACATCTTAATGAATTTGGGAGATTTGTATGGTTGTTAAATTTTATCTTGTTTTCCCAAACAGATAAAAAAATCATTCATTTATATATTTCGAAAACAAGTCATCTAATTTTTTATGAGCTTTTTTAGAAACTCTATATTTTATCCTGAGTTCAGGTTTAATTTCAAGATAATCCATAATTTTATTTATATAGTATCTTGTATTAACATTTCCATTAAAATTATTTTGAATAATAAATATCATTAAACCCCTATACATTTCCTCAATACAAATAGTCTCTTCCCTTGTAAGAAATGGTGTATTATCATCATAATACTTAACATTCATCTCCCTTATTAATCTTGTAAAGTAATTCATTTTTGGTTCTAATTTAAAAGAGTTATATATTTTTTTCTCTTTTTTATCATCATTAATTAAAAGATAATTACAGAATAAACATTGTTTATGGGCTTTTGACTCTGTATTTAATCCCACTCTATCACAAGCCAGACAATTCTCTAATTTATCATATGGAGAATCAGGGAATTCAAGAGGCTCAATATCTGGTATGTCGTTTGGATTTATCATATTTATATAGTAAAAGATTACTTAAACTAAAAATCATCTTCACCATAATCGGTGCTTTCATAATCATCATCATCTATAAAACTACTTTCATAGCCATCGCTAGAACACAAACTCTCAGTATCATAACTGTCTTGCAAAGACAAAGTCTCACTACCACTATCATCACTTTTAAAATCAACAAAATCTTCACTTGAATAATGACTCATATTTAATTAGAAGAAAAAACATAACCGTCTATATCCATATACTTTTTTTCATTAACAGATTCAACTACAACATTTTTTATATTAAAGGTAGTTTTAAAATGGTTTTTAGCTACGACTGAACGAAATGACATTTCTCCTGATATATTAACATCTTTCTTTTCATCAAGATTAACATATTTGGGGTTATTAAAGAATATAGAAATTTCGCCGTGTTTAGAGCTAATAGTTTTATCTTCCTTTTCGGTAGCTTCAGTAAAAAGAGTTTTCTTTTTTGATACTTTTACATGTTTCATTACCTCTTCTAGTTTATTATAAATCTCCATAAATAGTGGTGAAACTTTTGTTATAATTACTTTAATTGACGATTTCCCAAAGACAGAGAATGCTCTTCCTTTAAAAGGTATTGAGTAGCTCATATTATCCTTCATAATACGTTTAATCCAAAGGTTATTGAAATCATCTTTGTTCAATTTTACATCAGTGCAATATATTTCAGTATCCTTTTTAAATTAGGAGATTGATTGAAATTTGTCTTTTGTGTTTTGAAACATTGTATTTATTAGACAAAAAAGTGATCGCCAAGAGATTGAGGGGAAAATAATTTACTATAATCTCAAAATGGTATGTGGCTCCAGAGGTGCTCAAACAAGAACATTAAGAGAAGTTTATCATTTCATATCAGCTCAACGGCGATACCTAAACAGAGAGTTAAATTCTAATATAACATTTGTCAATATTCTGGATGGTGATTGTTCTTCTAAGAGAATTAAGTTATTACCTAAAAATGAAACACAAATACTTGTTGGGTCTCTGTATGAGTATAATGAAAAATGGGGGGAGTTAATAAGTTAAATGCAGGGAGAAAAAGGGTGTAATTTTTCAAGCCTGGCATGCCTGGCATTTCAAGCCATGGGCAAGGGTTAGGGAAAGTGGGGGGGCTTAGTAAAAAGTGGGCGGGGTTTAGGAGGGAGAAAAGGGGCGCAATTTTTTGAGAGAAAAGGGGGTGTAATTTCAGTGGTTTTTAAGGCTTTTGTGTTAAAACATATATGGCGGCCAAACCACGTGACCGATGACGTCATAATTATCATTTTAAAAATTATACAGGTGGAGTTGCACCAAAAGGGGCGCAATTTTTTGGGTGAAACTTTCCTGTCAACCGGCCCAACCGTTGCAGAGAAAATCATATTTATTCTATGCGGGCAAACAGACAAATGGACTCAAATGCAATACCCTCTCCTCAGGCGAGGGTAAAAAGGGGCGCAATTGTTTGAGAGAAAAAGGGGTGTAATATTATGAGAGAGGGAGGTGTGAGTCAATAAGTTTCCTTAATTTTCCCCATGGACTTCAATGTTAAATGTAATGTGCCTCAGAACCTGTAGCGGTTACCGGTAGCATGACACAATTACCCTGCACCGGCCGATGACGCAGCCGGTGAGCGGTCACGTGTCCGGACTCGCCCGGGCGTGTTGAGACTTGCCTTTAACGGGCGAACACTTGCTTTGCAAACCACGCCCTGTTGAGAGGCGTGGCTTATCTATTTGCATACCACACCCCGCCTGAGAGGCGTGGCTTTTGTGTGTTGAGTTTCTGATATATATTGCCGCCCGTTCGATGGGCTGATTCAGTGCTTTGGAGTTCATTTGAGTGAGCTGGGAATAAATAGCTCAGAGAAACCTAATTCCTGGCGTCGTCCATTTTGTCCGATTTTATCGTGCAAGCACAGCTCCCACAATTGGTGACCCCTTTCTACGAACACGGCGATGGAGTCAGCTGTAGCTTTGAAGCTCCCGGGCTTTTGGGAATCTCACGCGGCCGTTTGGTTTGCTCAAGCGGATTCTCAATTCACCCTGCGGAACATTACGGAGGACACGATGCGCTACCACCACGTGGTCTCCGCGCTCAACGCCTCCTCCGCTTCCCAGGTTCTGAGCTTCCTACAGCACCCGCCGGACGCCGACAAATACGGCGCGCTCAAAGACCTACACCTCGGTGCGTTTGGACTCACGGAGACCGAACGCGCACGACAACTACTCGACCTCCCGGAGCTGGGCGAGGCCCGTCCGTCCGAAAGCATGGACCACATGCTTGCTCTTCTCGGTGACCACAGCCCGGACTTCCTCTTCCACGAGCTGTTCCTCCAGCAGCTACCCGGGCAGGTACGGTTAGCTTTGGCTAATTCGCCCATCACGGACCCTCGCGCCCTGGCCAAGGAGGCCGATAAATTTTGCTCAGCCAGGCGACACGATGGAGCGGCCGCCTGGGACCCTGGGCCGACCGAGACAACGCCCGCGCCATGACCGGCGCCTCCACCGGCCGAGTCAGCGCCACTGGCGGCAGCGGCCGCCGCGACGCCCCATCGACTGAACCCGACGCGACCGCCAGAGCCTCCACCAGAGCGGACCATGTGCTATTACCACGCCAGGTTCGGGCAGAAGGCCAGAACGTGCCGCCCACCGTGCACTTTTGGCGGGTCGGGAAACGACCAGGCCGGCGCTCGCTGCCTGCCATGAGCGTCGGCCATTCAGGCAGCCTTCTGTTTATCACGGACACGAAGTCCGGGCGGCGTTTTTTGTGTGACACCGGCGCTCAGCTGAGCGTGATGCCCGCCTCGGTGGAGGACAAACAGGCCGCGGTTTGCGGCCCCGCTTTGGTTGCCGCAAACGGTTCCTCCATCCGAACCTTCGGTTCGCTCAGCGTCACATTCTGCTTTGGGGGCCAGCGCTTCAGGTGGGACTTCATCACAGCGAACGTGCCCATGGCCTTGCTGGGTGCAGATTTTCTTTGCACGCATGGGCTTTTGGTCGACGTCAAACGGCGTCGGCTCATCAACGCGGAGACCTTCAGGTCGCTCGCTTGCTCATTGAGCGGCTCCGCTCCGACCAAGCTAGCCTGCGCGCTCCCTGCCGTGGACGATTTCACCCGCCTACTCGCCGAGTTTCCCAACCTCACGGAGCCGATGTTTTCGGCCGTCGCCGTCAAGCACGGCGTCGAACACCACATCCCGACCACAGGTCCACCGGTCTACGCCAGGGCTCGCCGCCTCGACCCGGCCAAACTCGCCGTAGCGAAGGTGGAATTCGACGCGCTGGAGCGATTGGGAATTGTGCGGTGCTCGAATAGTGCGTGGGCCTCGCCCCTGCACATCGTGCCCAAACCGGGTGGTGGATGGCAACCATGCGGCAATTACCGCCGCCTCAACGATGCCACCACCCCCGACCGGTACCCGATACCACACATACAGGACTTTTCTGCCCGTTTGGCGGGGCGGGTGATCTTCTCCAAGGTCGACCTCATTCGGGGCTACCACCAGGTACCTGTCCGGCCGGCCGACGTTCCGAAGACAGCTGTAATTACACCTTTTGGCGTCTTCGAGTTCCTCTGAATGCCGTTCGGCCTTAAGAACACGGCCCAGGCCTTCCAGCGGCTGATGGACAGTGTGCTGCGCGATCTCACCTTTCTGTTTGTCTACCTGGATGACATTCTCATCGCCAGCACTTCCCGGGCGGAGCACCTCATCCACCTGCACACGCTTTTTGAGCGCCTCGGCCAGCAGGGCCTCATCATCAACCCGGCGAAATGCCAGTTTGGCGTAACGGCCGTCGACTTCCTGGGGCAACGCATAACGAAGCGCGGGGCCGTCCCACTGCCTACCAAGGTGGAGGCAGTCACAAGTTTCCCGTGCCCTCGCTCCATCAAGGCCCGACAGGAATTTTGGGGGATGGTAAATTTCTACCACCGGTTCGTGCCTCGCGCCGCCCAACTCATGCGCCCCCTGTACGAAGCCCTCTGGGGCAAGCCGGCCAAGCACGTTGTCGCCTGGACCACAGAGATGCACGCGGCATTCACGGGCACTAAGCTGGCCCTCGCCAACGCGCCCATGCTGGCGCACCCGGCACTCGACGCACCCATCGCCCTCACCACGGACGCTTCCGACTACGCGGTGGGCGCCGTGCATGAACAGTGGGTGAACGGAGCTTGGCAACCGCTGGCCTTCTTCAGCCGGCAGCTTCCCCCTAACGAGCGCAAGTATAGCGCTTTCGACCGCGAGCTCCTCGGCCTTTACCTGGCTGTTCGCCACTTCCGCCATTTTTTGGAGGGCCGCCCATTCACGGCGTTTCTGGACCACAACTCCCTGGTCTTCGCCATGGCCAAGGTTATGGAGCCGTGGTCGGCCCGCCAGCAGCGCCACCTCTCCGCCGTGTCCGAATTTACGACGGACATCCGGCACGTCGCGGCCAAGGACAACGCTGTGGCCGATTGCCTCTCCCGGTCTGGCGCGAATGCTGTCCACCTGGGTGTGGACTTCGCCCGCATGGCGGCCGACTAGACCGCCGACCCCACAGTGCAAGCTCTCTGGACAGCGGACACAGGCCTTGCGGTTGGCCGACGTCCCCTTTGTGGACACAGGCACAGTTCTCCTGTGTGACGTCTCCCTGGGCCAACCTCGCCCCATCGTGCCCACCGGATGGCGGCGGCACATTTTTGACGCCCTCCACGGCCTTTCCCACCCGGGCCGGAAAGCATCACAGAAGCTCGTGGCAGCGAAATTCGTCTGGCACGGGCTCCGTAAAGACGTCCGCGACTGGGCCAATGCCTGTGTCGCCTGCCAGCGCGCGAAGGTCCACCGGCACACCCAGGCCCCGTTGGCACCATTCGACGTGCCCGCGCGGCGCTTCGACCACGTCAATGTGGACCTGGTGGGACCCCTACCCTCCTCGCGGGGCTTCACCCACCTCCTCACAATGGTGGACAGGACCACCAGGTGGCCGGAGGCCGTCCCGCTGGCATCAACAACATCCGCCGACGTGGCGCAGGCCTTCATTGGCACCTGGATTGCCCGTTTTGGCGCCCCTCGGACATCTCCTCCGATAGAGGCTCGCAATTCACCTCCGAGCTTTGGGGCGCGGTCGCCCAGGCCTTGGGGGTCAAGCTTCACCGCACCACAGCCTACCACCCCCAAGCCAACGGCTTGTGCGAGCGGTTCCACCGCTCGATGAAGGCCGCTCTCAGGGCCAGCCTCCAGGACGACGGTTGGGCCGACAGGCTCCCGTCGGTCCTATTGTGCCTCCGAACGGCCCCTAAAGAGGACCTCCAGGCTTCCACCGCCGAGCTGGTCTACGGCCAGCCACTGCGCGTGCCGGGCGAATTAATCCCTGATGCCACCGGCCCCTGGTCCGCGGCTCGCCAACGCTCGGTCCTCCAGGAGGCTGCCAGGAGATTTGCCCCCATGCCCACGTCCCACCACGGCTGCCCCCAACCCCACGTCCCCCCAGCACTTCGCACTGCGGAGTACGTTTTTATCCGGCACGACGCACACCGTGGACCGCTCCGGCCACCGTACGATAGACCTTTCCGGGTCCTGAAGAGGGACGACAAGTCGTTCACCATCGACATCGGCGGCAAGGCGGACCGCATCTCCGTGGACCGCCTCAAGCCGGCCCATTTGGACCTCGACCAACCTCCACGGTTGGCTCTTCCTCCACGTCGGGGCCATCCCCCATCAACCAGGTCCCCCGCCCGACCATCCACTGCCCCGCCACCTACCACCCCCACACGAATTGTCAGGGGTCGTTTCGGCCGGGTCATCAAAACCCCCCTCAAACTGACTGTCCCGGTGCATGTTAATTCTGTGGGGGCGCGTGTAGCGGTTACCGGTAGCATGACCCAATTACCCTGCACCGGCCGATGATGCAATCGGCGAGGTGGTCACGTGTCCGGATTCGCCCGGGCGTGTTGAGACTTGCCTTTACCGTGTGAACACTTGCCTTGCATACCACGCCCCGTTGAGAGGCGTGGCTTATCTATTTGCATACCACGCCCCGCCTGAGAGGCGTGGCTTTTGTGTGTTGAGTTTCTGATATATATTGCCGCCCGTTCGATGGGCTGATTCAGTGCTTTGGAGTTCGTTTGAGTGAGCTGGGAATAAATAGCTCAGAGAAACCTAATTCCTGGCGTCGTCCATTTTGTCCGATTTTATCGTGCGAGCACAGCTCCCACAAACCCCCATTTATCCCCTACTCCTTGCCTATGATGCCTTAGACCCGGCCATGTTATCATCCTTATTTTTTTATTACCTCCACCACCAAAGATGGACAGAGGCTATGTTTTCACCCTTCTTTGTCTGTTTGTCTGTCTGTCTGTGAGCATAATGTCTCAAAAAAGTTAAATGGATCAATTTGGACGAAACTTAGTGGACACGTTGTGTGTGCGACAAGGAGCAATTGGTTTGATTTTGGCAAAGATACGAATCTGGATACGAGAATTTGTAAGGTGATTGTTCACCATTGAGAGATGGGACCAATGACAATATATAGCATGATGTCTAGCTCAAACAGTTATGGCCAGATTCGGAGGAAACTTGCTGTATGAGTTGGTTAGGTGACAAGAACAACCTGATTCGATTTTTGTTAGGGGGACGATGCAGATCCGGTCTGTCAGTGAATACAAGACGTAAACTGTTCAACCTGGTGGAGGTATGTGCTCTACAGAGCGCAGTTCTAGTAATTATTAGTCTCCTAATCTGAGGGGACTATAGGTTTGCTCTTCTGTCCATCTGACCTGTGCTTTTCTGCATTTTTTACCCATACCCTTTAACATATTCAACTGAACCTTGGTATATGGCTTTATTATGATAAGTTACAGAACAAGGTCGAGTTTCAGGACCTTTTGCCAATTTTTCACGGAGTTATGCCCTCTTTGCTTGGAAAAAGAACATTCATTGGGACCGGTAGGGGACATGTTGGGCAAAGAAATTCTCCCTCTTGTTATCCTGCACATGTAAAGTGAGGGTTAAGCAATTGGTTCACTTCTGTCCATCTGTCCATCCACAAACGTAAATGTACGATCGAGGAACAACTTAATTTCAATTGAATGTCATATTTTAAACATGAATCGGAACATGAATCGGAAAACGAACTTGCAGTTTATCACTTATTTTGCTCTGAATTCGTTCCAATCACACATGTGCAAAGAGAAGTGAGATAATATGTTTTTAAGTGGTGAAGCCGTTTCAATATTTGGCTATGTCCGGCCGTCAAAAAAAGAAGAAGAAGAAAGTTGTAACTCACCATGTTTAATTCTAAGGGGGCTAAGGGGGGTGGAAAGGGTAATTATAAAGGGTCATTCTAAAGGATAATTATAAAGGGTAATTATAAAGGGTAATTCTAATGGGTAATTCTAAAGGGTAATTCTAAAGGGTAATTCTAAAGGGTAATTCTAATGGGTAGTTCTAATGGGTAATTCTAAAGGGTAATTCTAATGGGTAATTCTAATGGGTAGTTCTAATGGGTAATTCTAAAGGGTAATTCTCATGGGTAGTTCTAATGGGTAATTCTAAAGGGTAATTCTAAAGGGTCATTCTAAAGTGTAATTATAAAGGGTAATTCTAAAGGGAAATTATAAAGGGTAATTCTAAAGGGTAATTCTAATGGGTAGTTCTGATGGGTGATTCTAAAGGGTAATTCTAAAGGGTAATTATAAAGGGTAATTCTAAAGGGAAATTATAAAGGGTAATTCTAAAGGGTAATTCTAATGGGTAGTTCTGATGGGTGATTCTAAAGGGTAATTCTAAAGGGTAATTCTAATGGGTAGTTCTGATGGGTGATTCTAAAGGGTAATTCTAAAGGGTAATTCTAATGGGTAGTTCTAAAGGGTAATTCTAAAGGGTAATTCTAAAGGGTTTCATTTGTTTATATGCTTTGCCTATTTCATATTAAAAATGCCAAACTGAACCGCTTTCTTTGGACACGGTGTGATTTTTTTTCGTCAGTCTGCCTGTCTAGCAGCAAAACAAAATTTAAAATCATTCCAAACAGGAAACTTACTGTTTTTAAGGATGTCATTAAGTATACAAACAACAGGCACGAATAACTAAGGTAACGTGTAAGATAAGGTAGTGTAATAGCCACTGCATCAACGATGGTAAACTTCCAGAATTAATTTATTTATACGATCTTTAAAATCTTTGTTTTATTTCAATTTCATTATATACTTGAACACTGTAGAACACAAATCACCTTACCACTTCTAAAAACCTCCACTGTAGCAGTACTTGGACATGTTATATAAGGTGGTGTATAACACTTAATTAAAGGTGCTAAACTTCCAGGTTTTTTTTCATACAACCATTAAAATCATTATTTTATTTTAATAGAATTACATACTTACAAAAAAAATTGGTTTGTTTTTAGCTCACCTGGAATGTAATTGCGGGGAGCTTATGGAATGGCACGTTGTCCGTCCGTCCGTCTGCCAATCCGTCCGTCCGCAAACACTGACAACTTCCCTGAAACTGTTGATGGGATTGTGACCAAACTTGGCTAAAATTATATTTGGTATATTGGAACTCAAGTTCATTCATGGCATAAAAAAATTGTGGTCTTAACAGGGTCTACCGGGGGTGAAAGTGGGTCCAGGTTTGAACCCCCCCCCCCCCCCCTCCCAAAATAGAACTACACACACAATTTACTTGATGACAACCATCGCACCCGTGATGTACCAAAGTTTGTTCACGGCATAAAAAAATCAAGGTCTAATGATGTCTATGTGGGGTTTCAGCCCCCAAAATAGGTATTTTCTCTCTTTTCTGAAACTACACACAATTTCGAGAAACTTGACTACAACCTTCATCACTTGTGATGTACCAATATTTGTTCGCAACATTAAAAAAATCAGCACCTTAGGGGATCTGCGGGGTGTTTGAGTGACTGTTACTCATAACTGAGGTGAGCTTCAGGACCCGCAGTAGGCCTACTATTTTTTATTTTTGAAGCGAGGAGGTGAAATAGAATAACGTCGAGGAGGTAGAAGTAAAAATTTTGGTAAGAAATAAGGAAAACGAGGAACAGAGACAAAAGGGACACAGATTTCTCAGAGCAGCTATCCAAGTAGTAGGCCTTGAACAACACAAACAGCAACACTAGGACAAAAACATAAGACTATATGCAGTATAGCACAACAGATCAGAAAACTTAGCTTAATGAGGTGGATGCGGCAGATGCAGATTCAACCAACAAGTGGACAAATCCCCGAACCGGAAGTTGATGGCACATTGATGAATCCCCGAAGCAGAAGTCAATGAAACATGTTCAACATCCATCTGAGGGATGGCACACACATCGATGATTCACCTTGCCTGTGAAACACCAGGATGACAGTTTATAGAGAGAGGCTGGAGTCAGAATTGGAGGACGATGAATCAACAATCGAAGGTATGTTGACGATACCACTCTGTTGGCAGAAAGTAAAGAGGACTTGATGAAACTGCTGCAGATAGTGAAGAAGGAAAGTGAAAATGCTGGTCTTTATTTAAACCTAAAAAAGACCAAAATCTTGTCGACTGAGAAAATCAACGTGTTTAGATTGGGAGGCGACATGTTCATTTTCCTGGGTTCTAAGACTGAAGTAAGTAGAAAACGTGGAGGAGACATCAACAGATGGTTAAAGTTGGGGGGAAAAGCAGTCAGGATTAACAAAGACCTGGAAAAAAAATATGGCAATACAAACCAAGAGGAAGTGGAGGCAGGTGAATGCCCTGGTATTTTCTGTTGCAATGGATGGATTTGAGTCATGGAGAGTAAAAAAAACAAGATCGCCTGTAGGGCACGTGGTACTCTGCTATGGGATTAATAATCATAATGATAACAAGCATTCTGAGTATTGCGCTGCAATACATGTCCCCTACCGGCAGTCTGTCGTCAGGAAAACTGTTGGGGAAATTATCAAAGGTTATTTACCCACAGGTTCTGAATCGTTCCCAATCGCTAATTACCTCAGGATGGGCTCACCTGTGATTCGCACTCGGGACTTCGATTTATACACCTTGCAGACAGGTCAGCAGAAGCACGAGAAAATAAGTTGTTCATAAAGAACCTTTCGAGTCGCTAAATATCAGTAATTTATTATATTTTCCGGTTCACGATCAATGATCGATGTCTATATATATGTTGCTAGGCTTGGCTCCGCCCCTCCGGAAAGAGCGCGCTGTGTCGCGCTGTTGACGTTCGCGAGACGAGGCTGAGGGAGTACGGTGCGGCTTGAGGAGAACTCCAGAATAAACAAGAGATATCCATTTAAAAAAATATTTTCGTTTAATTAACGATATCTGCCAAACCACGTGCTCTATCGCAAATTCCAAAAGGACATTTTAGTAGACTGACATGCTGAACAGATCTGTGAAGTTTCCCCTCAATTGGATCAAAAATGACAGAGCTCGGTTTTAAAGGTTCATGCTTAAAAACGTCATAACTCTGAAACCATGTGATGCATGACGTCAAGCTCGCTGACTTTTTTGTTCGTCATGGGTATGCGATTCTACCTGCAAAGTTTGGCCTCGATCTTTTCAGCCATTGCAGAGAAAAAGGGGTTTTCGTGTTTTTTTTGTTTTTTTTGTATACTGAATTGAGGCTCGTGAAAGAGCTAACATTTATTTCACAAACAAATCAACCAGCCAAACAAAATATACAAAAAGAGGGAGCGGAAGACAAGATGGGGAGAGAAGGGGAAGCACACAACCACAACATTTGAGAGCAGGGAGAAGTGTGGGAGGGAGAGGGCTTGGGGGCAGGAGGCGTGGGAAGGGGGGGGGGGGGTTGGAGAAGTATAAAACACAAGGGGACCGAAATTAGCGGGGGGGTAGAAAAGATCAAGGTTTTGGATGGAGGAGGATAAGAGATGGTGGTGAACAGCTGTTTTAAAGACCTGGAGGGTGGAGTGGGATTGAAGAGAGTGAGGGAGTTTGTTCCAGAGGTGGGAGAAAAGAGGAATGAAGGAGTGAAGGTGAGCAGAAAGTCTTGATTTTGGCAGTTTAACCATAAGAGGGTTGCAGGCAGATCTTGTGCGACCTGTAGGAATATTTGGGGGACAGAGCCCAGAGAGGGCTGGGGGGGCAAGGCCAGAGAGGAGTCGGTAGAAGACGGAAAGACCACCAACCTGCCTGCAGTGAGTGAGTGAAAGGCCCTTGGAGTTAGCTTCATCGCGGGAGATTCCAATGATTCTGAACGCTTTGGTTTCAACAGCGTGAAGACGGGCTAGGTGTGAGGCAGGAGCACCAGACCAGAGGGGAGAGCAGTATTCCATAGAGCTGCGGATGAATTTCACGAAAAACAACATGGCGGCCGAACCACGTGACCTGTGACGTCATAATTACCATTAAAATATTCTACAGACCGAGTCCCTCGTATGGTGAAAATTTGATCTCAATCGGTCCTATTATTGCGGAGAAAATCTTTTTTAAAGGAAATTAAAACTTTAAATGGCACTGAGTTAAAGATCATCAGAATTATCAGAATTGCCAAAGTTCAAAGTGCCATAACTTTGTCAAAAATGATCGAAACGTCGTGAAGTTCGAACTCGATCCGTAACTTATCATGAGGAAACCATGTGCCAAGTTTGAAATCATTGGCATTAAGCGTTTAGAAAAAAAAGTCCGGAAAACTGTTCTTTGCGTGACGGACTGACAGACGGACAGACTGACAGACTGACAGACGGACTGACAGACGGACGGACAGACTGACGGACTGATGGACTGACGGACTGATGGACTGACGGACTGACAGACAGACAGACAGAGGGACGGCGTGCAAACCTATAGTCTCCTCCGGTGTATACCGGTAGGGGACTAATAAAGGAAGACGATTGGCAATTTTGAAATCTGGTGTTCGAGACGTATGTTTAAAAATCCATGTACTGCAAGAGGAACAAACAAATCAGTGCTTGAATAAATTACACCACCATGTACATTAGTCATGTACAGGCAGTCCCCGGGTTACGAACGAGTTCCGTTTTTAAGTCCGTCTGTAAGTCGAATTTGTATGTAAGTCGGAACAGTTGTGTTCGGTTCACATCTAGCGTCAATTAGTCAAATGTTTGTCTTAGTATATAGTATATATTTTACCTAAAACATCTCTCGATGTAAAAAACATGAAAGAAACATTTCTTCAACTGTTTAGATAGAAAAGAAAAGATAATGATTGAAGGTTAATACTCACTCTCGTTCCAATTGATGTCTTGCAAACCTTGAAACGATCATACCTTGATATATCTCTCCGAGATGATGGGCCTGGTGTTGGAGAGGATGGACCTGGTGCTGGAGAGGATGGACCTGGTGCTGGTCAATTTTCTTAAAGTAAACATCAATTTGGCTTGAACAGAGCTTTTCTTTTATTTCTCTTGTCTACCGCTCCCCTTATTATATACTTTGTGTGTCTGTTTGATTTTTTTCTCTGTGTGATAAATGTTAGCTCTTTCACGAGCCTCGATTCTCTATACTACAAAAAAAGAAAAACAATTTTTTTTTTTTTTTTTTTTTTAATCATAGGCTTTACGGAGGTCGGTTCGTAAGTACGGGCGTTCGTAAGTCGAGCGTTCGTAACCCGGGGACTGCCTGTACAATAAATTAGACCGACATGTTCATTTAGTTTTTAATAATATCCAGTACGGCTCAATTGGACCTTATGCTCCAAGAAGATAACGATAATGTACCTATGAATGCATTTGACAGCCATCTACGTGTCAACAGAACCGGTGATGCAGCGGGACACTTCATTAGGAGATGTTCGACACCTGTGAAAATCATCATCAATGTGCTCAGACATGGCTTCAGAGACTCATGTTTGTATGATCCACCATGTGCACACAATGAGGTAGGCCAATACCCAATATTTCCCTGAGGGCCCTTTGCATAAAGGCACGTGGTATTCCAAGTTCAAGTGACACCCATAAGTATTTCCTGGGATTGTTCTCCATCACGCACCTCGTGTGTTTGTACATGCCGGGCAATGTCGGAGCGTTACCATAACCTTTCTGATGGTGGATACTTTCGGGAGTATCGAGATATTGAAATGCTTTATGATTGATACAAGTCGTCTGCTGTGATGCAAATGCTCATGACAAAGAATAACGCATTTTGCTTTCTGTTCTGTGAATCATGCTGTTTTTCTCACAGAGACACTGGCTCTCAGGAGTCTCGACCATAATGCGTACAACGGAGAATATGAACGGATTCAAATTTCATACCCAGAGCCACAAATTCAACAATAATGGGGAGTATGGGGGGAAGGTGAAGGAGGAGGAGGGGTTTCCTGTTTCAAATACTGTCAAAATATACACAACCTGCACCACAGGTGGGTACCAGCTATAATTAAAAGATATCTCCAGTTCAACTCCTGGGAAAAGAAAACGTGTTTGAATATTAGAAATGATTATTTCAAAGTCGTTGAATTAAGGAGCAATAATACATCTATTCTGAAGGCAGGAGGGAATTCCAACACACTTCCTCTGGACCTACCTGTGATGCTGTATTATTTATCACAATTTGACCAAAAAACATTCATGATCAGATTATAGAATAGACAATACCTGACCAAATGAAAAAAAGAAAACTCCTCCTGTGGAAGAATGTGACAGGGCCTCTGGAAGGTGGTTCCATCGATGGGAGAAAGTGAGGAATAAAAGAATTGAGGTGTGCAGACAGCCAGGATTTTGGAAGGAGGGGGATACTGAAAGAACTTGAACATCCTGGAGTTGCTTGGGAGGGTCTGAGGATAAAGAGCAGATGGAGTAATATTGGAGTAGAGATGATAGAGAGTAGAGAGACCACCACATGAGAGGTGAGAGCAACAGACCTAGTGTTTTGGCCTCATCACGGGAGATTGCAATAATTCTGAGGGCTTTAGATGCTACAGAATCGAAGAGAGACAGATGTCATGCTGGGCCACCAGTCCATTAGTGCAAAGCAGTACTCCATTGAGCTACAAACAAAGGCATTGTAAAAACTTTGAGGAACTCCGATTTTCCAAGGAAAAACTTGGATCAACAAAGGATGCCCAGTCTGTGGCCAAATCCAGCTGATACCCAGTCTTTGCTATGCAGTCGGCCAAGGAAAGGTCATAACTGATGGTGAGGCCTAGAAGTTCAACAAACTGAACCTCTTCCAGTGGATGACCAAACACATAGATAGATGGGTGTGTTTGACGATCATTCCAGAGGGACAGTGTGAGACTGATATTTTTCAGGATTGAAAGACATGTTCCATTTATCAGACCTGTATCAAATCAATTCCAAAATCAACAGAGACACAGGTGCGGGCAACTTGTTAGTGGGATAGTGTACTGTACAATAATGTCGTATTCATCTACAAAAAGGAAGAGAGGGTTTTCCAGAGCATCGGATAACTCATTTATATAGATGAGGAACAAGATTGGGCCCAAAACACTGCCTTAGGGACCTTCAGCCTCCCCTGGGAGAGGGGAGAAGAGGGTTCGATTAACAGAACTTGTCTTGTCCAGAGACAAGGCCCGGACTGAACACGAATATACTGGCACCAATCTTAGCTGACAATCATATGCACATTTGTACGTGCCACCTTTATCCTGCCTATAGGCAGGCATACTGTGGGTGGTTGTGACCGCCACATCATTTTGATTACATGTAATGAGACGCCAACATGGACGTACCATCTCAGATGTGTTGGAACGGAGCATGATAGATAAGGCACATTATAGAGTTGCTCCTTGATGTGCTCATAGCGTTTCTCATCCTCAATGAAACAGATGTTCTCCCGGCTTCCATAAAAAGAATGACATAACAAATTAAACTAAGTCCGTAGCAGGGACCAAAAGGCCAAGAAAGGAAGGTTCACTATGCATGTCTGAAACTTCTTTTGGATCAAATATAACCACCTTTAGAGGCCATTTTCCCCGCAGAGTGGGGGTTGGCCTTTTTCGGGCACTGTGGTCCCCTTGTTGAAGCAATGTTTTATGGCCGGGATGCCCTTCCTGCCGCCCACCAACCCTGTTAGTCGCCTCTTGCGACACACAGGGAATTACCAGTGAGCTTGTACTCAATTTGCGGACCTCGGAAGGATGACAGGCTGAGTCAACCCCCCTGGCGTTAATTCAGTGATCGATGGGGATTCAAACCCAGGATCCTAGAATCCCAAGCCGGCACCCTAACCGCTAAGCCAACAGCAGGCTTTGTTGAAGCATTTTGTTCTGCGCAGAGAATCTTATACAGTATATAAAGCTGAGTTCATGTCTGTATGTCATAAGCACCATCTTTTCGCCAAGCCTCGCCTTTCTCTCCAACACCCCGGAAACCCAACCATCGGTCTCCACACAAAGCTGCGCAACATTTTGGGATGTCAAACGCAGTTACTTTCTGTATGCTGGACACAGTGACGTGTCGCTTATAACTCAATATTTGCTCATGAGAATTTGCAAGGCATCACTATGACTGATACAAGCAAAATGATATCCCATGCGTGCTTTTGTGTGAGGTATGTAAAAAAGACGTCACTGCACATGACGTCATCACGCAATGTACTGTTGCTGGTGATCTTGCTATAATTCACCAAATGTCTGTCTGTCTGTCTGTCTGTTCCCAGGTACCGCAAAAACGGCTGAACTGATCGCAACGAAATTTTGGGTGGGTAATCCTGGGACCCCCAGGAGTATAATAGGCAATATTGTTTCCCCCTTTTTTTCCAATTTTCCAATTTTTCCAATTTCCAATTTTTCCAGTTTTTCCAATTTTCCAGTTTTTCCAAACACGATGGAATAATATTTACCGATATGAACAGTGATGTGGCTTTTATTGAAATTCTACAAATACTGTTTAGATTTTGATGATTTGCATGTGATATGATTTCACGGATGTTTATATAAATCGTTTAAAATAAAATAAAAACCTTCAATTTCTGATATTTTGCCTTTTCATTTGGACCTCCAAATTGAAGCCCTGCCCGTAGGTCGGGTACCGTTGCTAGTTTTATAAATACAAGACTCAAGGAATGTACAAACTGGACTAGGGATAAGTACATATGGGATAAGACTCGGGATATATGCTGTCGGCCAGCTATAACCAGCTGTGTCGGCCATGTTCGTAAAATTGTGTGTAATTGATAACATATACTAAGTCTATTATGTAACTGCACAGATCCGCTCTCAATTAATAACTAAATTACGAAGAGTATGAGTCCATAGATTGAAATGTTGAATGTCACCTGGCAAAGTTCAACGTAAAGTGAAATGGTGGCCTTAACCATAAAAATCACCTTGGCCTCAGCTTAGATGCTGCCATCGTGTGTAGCACCTCGTTCGACACGTAATGAATAGAGATTTCAAGATATAAAAATATATTAGGAGCCCCGAACTCACTTTGGGCAAGTTTCCAGCCGAGGGGTAAGGGACGAGGTATATTTGGCCATCAGCCCATCCCAGTACCCTGTAGGGGATGCAGATCCTAACATGTTGGTATTGCTGTAAGAACCTCAGGGAACAGCCTCACAAATTCTGTAAAACACTTTTGGTTTCGAGTCTCCACTGTAATTAGCCCTCTCTGAAATTAGAATTTTTATTATGTTTACCAAGTTTAGGCCAAAATAACTCATGTGTGGTTGGAGGTCTAAAAAAAATCGCCCAAATATATTTTTTGGATATATCTTAATGAGACCTACAAGAATCAAGCAAAATATTTTCTTATCCATGGATTTTGCATTTGGCATGCATTCAAGCATTGTTTATTACCATTTGGAGAGGTTAAGTACCACATCGGCCCAACTCTGTTATGATAACACATTTGAAACTACAAACCTTTTTAACTACAACTGATAGAAAACACAAGAAGTAGATTACCATGGTATTCAAACAAAAAATCCCAATTCTTATGACAAGTAGTTAACTATGTAAAAAGAAAGGATCCCAAACATTGTTAAAGTTGCATGCAGAATGTGGTGTGTTAACAACTGCTATGGAAACTACACATCATAAAGTTCTGTTATCATAAAATTTTAAGTTATTACACCTGTGAACTGGAACAAGAAGTGAGATTTTCTTCACAATATTCTTCCATTCACAGAACAGTTTCTCTTCGGGGAAGGGTTACTTGAAGGTGTTCGGTCCAGCAGTGTTTCATCATCTGAGATGTTCTCAACTTCTCAAGGGAACATTTCCTTGCCACATGACATCTTCATCCAGTCACCAACTTGTCGGTCCGCAGCTGAGCTAGACCCTCTTGGACAGCTGTCTCCTTCAACAATGTCACTACATATGGAATTCCGTACTTTGACTGGAAATTGAGACCTTTATCCTTTCTGGATTAATGGGTACCAGGTGGTGTGTTATTCCCTGAAGCTTGAAGTATCTTCTTATATGACAACTTGATAAAGTTTAAACAACTTGATAATATGAATTACAGTGATGTTGAAATCTGAGTGAGAATAATTCAAAATTTTCAAAATGTTTCATTTCACTCATTTTAAGCGGAGGTTCAAACCAAAGCAAACAACACGGAGCTTTGCAGTGAAGTGGAATTGATTTTTGCTCGCTCCATATATAAGCAGCAAAGATGGTTTTGACAGTGGCAAAAATTTGATTTGTGTTCTACGGTGTTCACCTGCATAAATCAATTGAAATAAAATAGACTTTGAAGATAATTTTTAAAATCTGGAATTTTACAACTGCAGATGCAGTTTTATACACCCATCTTATTTTAATTAACACGTTACTTTAGTTATTTGTGCCTGTTGTTTATGTAAATTACGTAATGCTATTTTAAAATACATGTTATGACCATGACAGTGTAGTTAGCAATATATATATATATATATATATATATATATATATATATATATATATATATATATATATATATATATATATTAGTAATTTGCGTAACGTAACTGTTGACGCTGATTACATAACAGTAACGTTTAATTACCATCATTTCGTCTCAGCGATATTGTGGGTGGAGTCAAGTGAGAGATGTGGCTGTGGTCCTGCAGCTGTCCGACCAATGGGTGCACATTTCAAAAATCGACCCCCAACCACAACAACAACACCAACACCAACAACAGCAATGCGAAGCTCTTGTGGACCTGCACCATGTTGCAGGTAGAAAGTATCTCACTCCTCTGTGCGCATGCGCAATCGGGACGAATTCAAAGCCAAAATAATGCGAAACTGCAGGTTCGTTTTCCAATTCATGTTTCAATATGTGTTCAGAATATAACACTCAACTGAAGTCAAGTTGTTTCTCCATCATAAACCGACTTTTGTAGATGGGCGGATGGACAGACAGACAGAAGTGAACCAATTCTTTCACTCCGCTTTTCGCTTTGTATGCGCGGGGTAATAAGGAAAGATACATTTAGCACTAAATTCTGGAAAGGCATTGTAGCTGTATTAAAAAGAAGATAAAACCATGAATGTACACAAACAAGCTGAGGCATGGATAACAACTTGAATTTTCCAAGATTAAATCCATGTGACCAGGAAGCACTCTCTACCTCGTGCATATTCCGGTGCAATCAGCGGCACATCCGATATACAGATGCAATACCGCAAAGTTGGACCGGATGTACAATGTGTTTGCATTATCGAAATGCCGTGTTGCTGAAGACGCTTTTGTGACGTTATATTTGTACCGTGACATTGGAATGAAGAAAATATTGTCTGGAGTGTGTGCAAAAGGCATGGGAGGGTTCAATTAATTTTGTTAATGAAATGTCTTGGCCCATCAGAGTGTTTCTCTCTCCAACACTGCAACATATCAAGCTATAGATACTGATGAAATCTTATAGAATTCAGGACTTTCATAAGCAACAGGAAATAATCTAAAGTTTTCTTTCAAAATCGTTACTCCAATGATAAATCACTTGGCCCAAGTAGATCCCCAAATTACAGTGTTCCGATGTAAATTAGAAAGTGTCCTTTGTCTGAGTGTTTCTTCTTTTGTCCATGATTTGAGGATTACAATCACCAGCCACCTGATACAGTTGCCAATTATAATTTGAATATAGCAAACGAAATATGTTGAAGCTGATTAACATCAGTCAGCAAAAATAAAAACAAATCAGACACAAAAACCAAGTCTTCAGAACATCCTGGCAAATGTCTTGCTGCAGTGCTTCACAAAACAACCATCAAATGGAAGCTAGAACGACACTCTGTAGAGTGCATACCTCCGCCAGGCTGTATAGTTTATCATTTGTATCCCACTAATAGGCCGGATCTGCATTCGGACCTGAACCAAAATTCACCAAACCAACTCGTCCACTAAGTTTTGGCACAAGTCGTCCATAATTTCTTGAGATATCGTGTTATTTATCGCTTTTCACCCGATCTCTCAATGGTGAAGTATCACTTGACAATTAAATAATTCTCGTATCCGAATCCATATTCAGATCTTCACCAAAATCGAATCGATTCGTCGATGTCACACACCCAACCTGTCCACCAAGTTTTGTCCAAATCCGTCCACAACTTTTTGAGATATCGTGCTATGTATCGGTTTTGGCCCGATCTCCCAATGGTGAAGAATCACTTGACAATTAAATAATTCTCGTATCCGAATCCTTATTCAGATCTTCACCAAAATCGAATCGATTCGTCCTTGTCACACACCCAACCTGTCCACCAAGTTTCGTTCAAATCCGTCCACAACTTTTTGAGATATCCTGCTATTTATCGGTTTTGTCCCTATCTCCCAATGGTGAAGAATCACTTTAAAAACTTCTAATAGCCGGATCCGGATCCGGATCTTCACCAAAATCTAATCATTTAGTCCTTGTCACATACATAACCTCTCTGCCTAATTTTGTCCAAACCCGTCCACAACTTTTTGAGATATCTTGTTCACAGACAAAGAAACGGACAGGGGTGAAAACATAACCTCCAACCATCTTTGGTGGCGCAGGTAACACAAAATACTTAGACATAGACAGGTGTTCTGCATTTCCTTTAAAAAAGTCAAAATTCAGAACTGACGTTATTCATCGTTTATCCGGCCAAGTTCAGATGGGATTATGCAAACGAAATGTCTATTAAAAGATCGTTTCTTCTTTTATACAGACTCGATGAAGGAAAAGGACTATGCAGGTGAAGTCCACCGTTGTATTCCATATTTTAGAATTACAATTTCTAACCAGAAGACATTGTAGGACTGATGCGCACTGCGCCACCACTAATAACCACCACCTTGAGCGATGTGGCGGTGAAGATCCTGGGACGCTTGTTATTGATGACAAGATTGTCACGGACCAGCGGTTCGAGCTTTGCAGAGGTTTGGTGCAATGCATGCAGAAGGTGCCCAAAATTGAGCTCTTTTAAGTCAATAAGTTTACGTTACGTAACGTAATTTCAAAAAGGGTTACGTAATTAGTTTTATACATGAAGTAAAAGTTCAGTTTTTTTTACAATAAGCGTGATGCAGCTACGTAATTTCAAAAGAGGTTCCAAAAAAGTAAATAAATCTGAAAAACAAACTTTTTGCCATAAATATGTTCCTCACAACAATAAGCATTTAAACAGTAACAGCAATTCCTAAAGCATTATATAAACATTTAAAGAATTCCACAACAACCTATACTGTACTTCATAACTTCATCGTAAATCACAAATCTCGAAATAGTTGTTTAATTACAGCAAGTACCTTATATCCTGGCAACAATTTATACATTTTCCAACTATTCATATAACTGACTGGGGTTCCATTTTTCAGGAGTTTTTTTGTTTGTTTTTTTGTATACAAGATCGAGGCTCGTGTAAGAGCTAACATTAATCACAAAAAAAAAAACGGACACGTAAAATATATGATAAAGGGAGCGGGAGACAAGATGGGGAGAGAGAGGGAAGCACACAAGTACAACAGTAGAGAACAGGGACATCGGAAGATTTGTGGGAGGGAGAGGGCTTGGGGAGAAGGGTCATTGGAAGGGGGGGGGGGGGGGGAGTGTTAGAGGTAGAAAACACATGTACACTGCTAGGACTTCCAGGAAGGAAGTCGGTATTTCATAAAAGTGGGTCTGGGGTGAATTAGCGGGGGTAGAAAAGATCAAGGTTTTGGATGGGGGAAGACGAGAGATGGTGGTGAACACCTGTTTTAAAGACCTGGAGGGAGGAGTGGGATTGAAGAGAGTGTGGGAGTTTGTTCCAGAGGCGGGAGAAAAGAGGAATGAAAGAGTGAAGGTGAGCAGAGAGTCTTGATTTGGCAGTTTAACCATAAGAGGGTTGCTGATAGATCTTGTGCGACCTGTAGGAGTACTTGGGGGACAGAGCACAGACAGGGCTGGGGGAGCTAGGCCGGAGAGGAGTCGGTAGAAGACAAAAAGACCACCAACCTGCCTGCGGTGAGCGAGTGAAAGGCCCTCGGAGTTAGCTTCATCGCAGGAGATTCCAATGATTCTGAAAGCTTTGGTTTCAACAGCGTGAAGCCGAGCTAGGTGTGAGGCAGGGGCACCAGCCCAGAGGGGAGAGCAGTGTTCCATTGAGCTGTGGATGAAAGCCTTGTATGTGGTGAAGAGCTCAGGTGTGCCAAGGAAGGATTTCGCACAACGGAGGATGCCCAGTCGGCGACTGGCTTTGGAGGCCACCTTGGAAATGTGGTTTTCCTAGGAAATATCATGGCAGATAGTGAGACCCAAAAGCTTGAGTGACAGAACTTCTTGGAGAGGATTTTTGAGAAAGTACATGGGAGGGTTGTCCAAACGGTCTTTTCTGAGAGACACTGTGAGAGTGTGAGATTTGCCAGGATTGAAAGACATGTTCCACTTGTTTGACCAGTCTGTGATTTTGTCCAGGTCTGCAGAGAGTGAGGAGGCTGCAGACTGTCGATCTGAGGGATGAGGGATGGAGCAGCAGAGAGTGGAGTCATCAGCAAAGAGATAGAGAGGATTTTCAAGAGAGTCAGAGAGATCATTGATGAAGACCAGAAAAAGCACAGGGACCAGAACTCTGCCTTGGGGATCTCCAGCCTGAACAGGAAGGGGAGATGAGGGAACCCCATTCAAGGCCACAACCTCTCCATTCAGGGTCATTCAAGTTGACGCTTTCAGCCCAGAAACTCTCCAAACATGGGTCCACAATCTCAGTTGTGTCCATACAAAGACAGTCCAGCAAATGCACCCTCGCTTTCCTTCAAACTCTCTACCAATGGGATATCGAATTCCATTGCGTAACAATGCACATGTGACCTCACGTGACCTTGTCATGCCAATCGACAAACTGGCATTTAACTCGATTTCCCACGTGCTCCACTGCACCACAAGCAACACACAATTTATCCATTCGCCACACCAGTCACCAGGCAGTCAAGCAGCCCCACCCATGTGAAAATGCAGTGCATACCGAACGCTCGATATGCTGTGTGTTACACATTCCTGGATACTAGATATGTACAGCACCTTCAGAAAGTATTCACGCCCCTTGACTTTGTCATATTTTGTTGTGTTACAGCCTGAATTTAAAACGGATTAAGCTTAATTTATGTGTCACTTATCTTCCGGCCATAAAAACATTGCCTCAAAAACGGAACCATGATGATTGTCATGGGGCCTGCAAGGCTAAACCCCGCTCTAACAGGGAAAATGGCCTTTAACAAAATGGAATTTTGTCACTGATCTACACACAATACCCCGTAATGTCAAAATGGATTTTTCTTTTTTAGAAACTCTTACAACATGATTAAAAATGCAATTCAGAAATATCTAACTGACATAAGTATTCGGCCCCCTGAATCAATACTTCATAGAAGTGCCCTTGGCAGTGATTGCAGCTGCGAGTCTTCTTGGGCATGTCTGTATCAGCTTTACACATCTGCATATGGGGAGTTTCTCCCATTTTTCCTTGTAGATTTGCTCAAGCTCTGTCAAGTTGGGATGGGGAGCGTCAGTGAACAGAAATCTTCAAGTCTTTCCACAGATTCTCAATGGGATTCAAGTCTGAGCTTTGGGTGGGCCACTCAAGGACTTTCACGTTCTTGTTCTGAAGTCATTCAGTGTTGCTTTGGCTGTACTCTACCACAATCGATTGTTTTGTTCTAATTACTAGTCCATGATCTACTTCATTATTTTGTTATTACCCTCGCCAGAGGAGAGGGTATTGCATTTGAGTCCGTTTGTCTGTTTGTCCGCACAGAATAAATATTATTTTCTCTGCAACCGTTGGTCCGATTGACAGGAAATTTTCACCAAAGGTGCAACTCCACCTGTAGAATTTTTATTGATAATTATTACGTCATAGGTCACGTGGTTCGGCCGCCATCTTGGAAAAATCGAAAAACCTTGCACCTCTATATCTCGGAAAGAGCTGAATATAAAAAATTGGGATATGGCTCATTGTAAAGAACTCTCCATGGGGAATAAAATATGTTAATGATGATGTCATAGGTGCCTCCATTATGACGTCATAATTCGACAAGTACAAACCTTCATCCTATCAAGATGAAATTTCTTGAGCGCCATGTCGGCATAAACTGGTGGAGAAAAATAATAATGATGACGTCATCGGTCACGTGGTTCGGTCGCCATCTTGGAAAAACCGAAAAACTTTGCACCTCTATATCTCCGAAAGCACTGAATAGAAAAAATTGAGACATGACTCATTGTAAAGAACTCTCCATGGGGAATAAAATATGTTAATGATGATGTCATAGGTGCCTCCATTATGATGTCATAATTCGACAAGTACAAAATTTCATCCGATCAAGATGAAATTTCTTGAGCATAATCTAGGAATAAATTAGTGGAGAAAAAAAAATAATGCTGACGTCATCGATCACGTGGCTCGGCCGCCATATTTGTTTCAACACAAAGCCTTAAAAACCACTGAAAATACATCCTGGCGAGGGTTTGCAATCTCTGATTGCTCTTTTTCTTGTTTTTAATTGCAATAGTTTATATTAACTTTGATATTTTTCTTTTGGCTTTTTTGTGTTGACATAACTTCATATTGGTTTATGCATTATATAACTTGCATCTTGCTGCATCTTACATTATTATTGTAGCTTATTATTGTAATCATTGTAACCTCATAGTATTGGATAATCCCTATTTTTAATATATTACATATAAGCTTGTATGTGGACTCGTAATTTTTTTTTTTAAATAAGCAGTACTTTTTAAAATTAATTTTACTTATTTGTAGATGTTATTACGCTCATTGCAATTATTTTTTTCATGATCTTCATTTTGATTTTATATTGTAAATCAATCACAATTCAGCTTCTGGCTGCGATTATTTGATTTGATAATAAACCATTGTTGATTGATTTAATAATAAACCATTATTATGTAAAGTACTGATAACTGCAGGTTCGTGTTCTGATTCATGTTCTACCTTGATCAAAATATATAATTCAATTGAAATTAATTTGTCCATCTATCATAGACTGACGTCTGTAGACACACTTACAGACAAAGTGAACCCAATACTTAACCCCTGTAACTGTTAGAGATATCGTGCTGTATGAAATAGATTTTGTCCCTATCTTTCAATGGTGAAGAATCACTTTTAAATTATAGTATTGTGACCCGGATCTTGAGCAAAATCTAATAAATTTGTCTTTGTTATGAAAGAAAGGCACTCGTTAGACAGAGCACACACCTCCACCAGTCTGAACAGTTTACATTTTGTATCCCACACCCAATCTGTCCACCAAGTTTCATCTGAATCTGTCCATGATTTCATCACCTACTTTCATACATCCATATTGCAACATCGTAACCTGGGAAGAACACAGTTTAAGGCTCGTTAAGATTTTCTTACTTGCATCATTGGCTGGACAATAACACAAGGAGCCAATAATTTACTTTGTATGAGAACGACAAAAGATATGAGCAAAAAATATGGGTTGGCTTGTTTAGCATTCCCTTCTGAGCTCTGGTGTCATTATACTAGGGTTTTATGTTCGATTCCTATATAGTATCTATATTATAAAACAGGAATATCCGTCCATCCGTCCTGAAACTACTCGCTCAGTTTTAGGCCTAGCCCCGCCAAGCCTTATGTGGAATGTTTTAGGGTCCCAGCGGGTGTCATAAGGTAGGTTAGGCGGTTTCATAAATTACTCAATGCAATTATGATCGCAAAGTGCGAGAATGGACAGGAAAGCTCCTCGATACTGAGACTGGGGAAATTCGCTTTTTGATGTGTGGGTTCGATGGGAGTTGTGTGTATCGTAAGTGGTCAGCCGGATGCTGTCTTTACCACAGGCTCAAGGACGAGTCTTTCAGAGGGGAGGGAGCAGTGTTACGGTTCTGGCCTAGGGGGTAAAATGGACATAGATTAGAATAGTTATTTTATAGTGTATGTTGGAATACGTGTTGTAATTGTTCTAATTAAGGAGATGGTGTCGAGCACATGTTTAGGGAGCCCTTGTCCTCCCCTGCTCAAGTTACCCTCGCCAGAGGAGAGGGTATTGCATTTGAGTCCGTTTATTTGTCTGTCTGTTTGTCTTTTTGTCTGTTTATCTGTCTGTCTATGTTTGTCCGCACAGAATAAATATGATTTTCTCTGCAACCGTTGGTCTGATTAGCAGGAAATTTTCACCATATGTGCATCTCCTCCTGTAAAAATTTTGATGATAATTATGACGTCATAGGTCACGTGGTGTGGGCGCCATTTTGGAAAAACCGAAAAACTTTGTGCCTCTCCAAAAGCGCTGCATAGAAAAAATTGAGACGTGGCTCATTGTAAAGAACCCTCCATGGGGAATAAAATACGTTGATGATGGTGTCATAGATGCCTCCATTATAACGTCATAATTCGACAAGTACAAAACTTCATCCGATCAAGATGAAATTTGTTGAACATCATCTAGAGATAAATTGGTGAAGAAAAAAAATATTTATGACGTAATTGGTCACGTGGTTCAGCTGCCATATTTGTTTTATCACAAAAGCCTTTAAAAAACACTGAAAACACGTCTTGGCGAGGGTCTGCAATCTCTGATTGCTCTTTCTCGAATTTTGTTTTGTATGTAAGCCTTCCGATGTGCTGCAAAGTTGCCATGATGTGCATGTGTATAAATGTAATTTTCCCTAAATGGCAACAATAAAAACAACTACCAGTAATCAGCAGCCCATGTGGCCGAGGTGGGGAAAACGTCACCCGAAGAGGTAGGTGGGACTGCCCCGTTGCGGGGGCAATAAGAATGCAACACCGCTGTGTGTTTGTACGTGTCATCGTCAATTTTGATTTTGGAGAGACAAAAACAAAATAATTATCTTCCACAAACAATGGAACTTGAGCTATTTGTTTTAAACAACTGCTTTGCGGATCGAAGGAATGAACAATTGACAATCAAATTTATCAATATCACAAACAACCTTAGTCATTCATCTTTTGAACAGTATAATTTTATAATCATAAATACTCCTGGCAATTCTAGACTTCCTCGATCAAGCAATTGTGGATGAAAACAAATGCTGAGGCGTACACACGTTAAATGCACGTTTGACGTCTCCACGGCTTGTTGCCTTTGGACAAACACATCAGCACACGCAGCGAGAGTCTGAACGGTATTACAGCCCGGATTCTCATTGCAATCTCCACTAGGATAAATGTGCTTGTGCCATTACATTTGGGCCGAGATTTCGTGGAAACTTAAACATGTGCTATTTGTTGTGGAAACGACAGCCACACTTCCCAACAACTCATCCTTTCTCTCAGCACCTCCCTGCAGGAGGTTCATGGAAAATAACTTTCCTGCGACCTGCGACCACTCAAAGCCATACGATTGCAGCCTGGCACTCACCGCCCTGCAATTCTTCGAAAGCTTACTTCAAGTCATCAAGGCAATCCAAAACAGCATTTAATATATGCTGGAAAATGGGAAGGATCTGTGGAGATGCATCCACAGTGCCATGTCTTCGAGACTTCACTGAAAGGGAATAGGGATGAGAAAAGTGTGATGAAAGACATTTTGGATAGAATGGATATGGATATGTTGAACTTGATGAATGAAAGACTTCACCATCTATTCCTTAATTTGTGTATCGTTGTACTATATACTGTATGACATTAATGTGAATCATGTGTGCAAGGAGTTTGAAGTTTACCCCCTGTGAATACGGACATGATGAATGTTTATGAGTACAAATATTGTATATAATCACTGTAGTACTCATTGTTGATGTTAAAATATTAAAGCTATTGTAGGAAGGAAAGAATGGATTGCACAAAAGTAATCTGAATAGTGATGAATGGGAGCAGAGACAATTTGTTTATCCAACCTGGATAGACTATCTCAACATGATGCTCATTTTAAAAATAGGGGCAACACCCCTGGGTGCTCATCTGGTAGAATAAAGCAGCATACTAAACTGACTAAAGGTATTGTTACGTTTGTGGGGGTAGGTGATGACATACCATTAGTGGAGATAGAATAGTGTAGGGTAGCATGGACCGCATGCGAGTAGGAAACCAATCTCGATGTATTTAAGTAGGAAAACTGTGAGCTGCAGATCGTGTCTTCACACGGGGGGTGGAGCTTGTGGGAACTAGGTATGGTTAAGATTAGTTCTCCCAGTATGTCATTGCCTCCTGTGATTTCCCCTGTGTTCTTACAATTATAACAAGCCGGCCATAAACACCCACATCGTTAACAAACAACAACAACTACCGGCGTAAATGCCGACAGAAAGCAGAACAATCCCGATCAGGCTAAACTCCGCCCCACCACCGCCGACGGGATCCGAACATTACGATCGACAAATAAACCCCGCCTCGAAGGAATCGTAATCGGCAACTAAGCCCCGCCTCTAGAAATAGTGTGGCCGTGTGGCCATGCCCCGAGTTTCAGCATTGGTCAGGGTGACGTCATCAAGAGACTTCACGAACAGAGGAGGAAGAATCTCTCTCTCATGCTGGCTTTCGGCTGGGGCGGACGCTTTTGTCTCTGGCTCTTGGCTGCGGCTGGCTCATGTGCGCTTTTTGGGGAGGACTGTTCGGAACTCAGAGAACCTTTGCAGATTGGAGCCAGGGGTGTTGTTTGTCGGTGGTGTTTTCGGGAGAGCTGGAGCCGCGTCACGTTTCGGAGAGAGACAAGAGTGAAAGAGGACCGGCCGCACAAACCCCTCACGTTCGTGGAGATGCGGAGAGGAGCTTCATGCCATCTTGTGCATTTCCCATGTGAGCGACTTCGGGCCACCTTGTGCTGCCGACACCACATTCAATGATCTCGTTAAGTAAGCTGAGTGCCCGCCGATATAAAAAGAACATTGTTTTATTTACATTTAATCTTTCCCCTTGTCTGTTTTCCTGTCTGAGTGGAGACGCCTCACCGTAGGATTTAGTTTACCTCAACATTCATTTTATTGCCGTGCTGTATTTCATTTAATTCATTATTGTGCATTTCTTTATTGTGTCTTGTTTGCATGGTGTCGGGTCTGAGGATAACCCATGTGGCGGCCATCTAAGGTCAGTGTTTTGGTTGCATCCCACGCGCGCCAAAAAGTCCCACCATTATTCGGAGTTCGCCTCGGCAGTAAGATCGATCGGCTATCCGTCATCCTGCGGTGTTAACCATTCGGGCTGACAGGACAGAATTTTAAACAAATTTCAATGGTTGCTCGGAGACAAGGCAGCATGTAGAATCAAACTAATGTAATCATTAGACTTTAAACAAACAAACAAAAACTACATATTTTGGGGGTGTAGCCTCTCCCACCCCCTGTAGATCCCCATAGACTCAGAATTTTCTAATACCGTGAACAAACTTCGGTACATCACGGTTGGTGAATGTTGTGATCAGGTTTAATGGAATTGTGTATGCAGTTTTGGAGAAGAGAGCAAATACCTATTTGAGGGGCCAAACACCCCCCACCCCTCTCCCACAGACCCTCTAAACCCAGATTTTTTTTTTATGTCGTCAACAATCTTTGGGGCATCACGGGTGATGAACGGAACATTATGGTAAAGTTTCATCAGAATTGCATTTGTAGTTTCTGAGAAGAAAGCAAATAAGTATTGTGGGGGGAAACCCCCATAAATTATCCAAGGGCCCGATCTTTTTTAATGCCATGAACGAACGTTGATACAAAATGGGTGATGACGGTTGTTGTCATGTTTCATCGGAATTGCGTGTGTAGTTTCTGAGAAGAAAGCAAATACATATTTTGGGGGGCAACTGCCCCCCCCCCCCTCCGTCGACCACCTTAGACCCTGATTTATTTAAGTGCCGTGAACAAACGTTGGAACATCACGGGTGATAAACAGAACATTGTTGTCAAGTTTCATCTGAACTGTAAGTTTAGTTTCTGAGAAGAAAGCAAATATGTATTTTGAGAGGACCCACCCCCTCCCCTCCCCCCGTAGACCCTCATAGGGCCCGATTTTTTTAATGACGTGAAAAAACTTTGGTACATGATGGGTGATTAAGTTTGTGGTCAAGTTTTATCGAAATCGTGTGTAGTTTCAGAAGAGAAGAATGCAAATATCCATTTGGGGGTTAAAACTTCGGCCCACAAATTTAACCCCTCTCCCCTCCCCCTCCCCCCCCCTCCTGTAGATCCACTTAGACCCTGATTTTCTTAATGCCGTGAACAAACTTGAGTTGCAACAAACCAAATATCATTTTAGCCAAGTTTCGTCACAATCCCATCAGCAGTTTCGGAGAAGAAGTTGCAAGTGTTTACGGACTGACAGACTGACAACGCGTCATTCCATAAGCTCCCCGGAACTACATTCCAGGGGAGCCAATAATAGACCATGGCCATAGTCCTGTAGATAGATACAAGTCATGGCATTCGATTTCACCAAACATTTAGGGATTCTTGAGCCTGGAATCACTATGATGCCTTGTGCTGCGTATGGTTCAACCATATTCGTTCCACAAATCGACTTCACAATATATAAAAATGATGGATCATCTAAATATCTATAAAGCTCAGTTGACCTTTTGCTCCACCAAATAACAGCGAAACGGAGTTGAGTAAAAGGGTGAAAATTCTACAGATGCTGTGATAAATAACTACCTCTGTCGGTTTGAATGTTTGAAAGAGAATAGACGTCTGGATGAATTTTTGAATTAAATTTAAATCCCGATTTATATATAATATATAAATGCGAGTTGTCTGCCACATTCACTCCGAAACGTGAGCCACTCCCCTTCCCCTCCTGCCTCCCCCCTCCCCTCCCCTTTAAGATATAAATTCTCTGTAAAAGAGCCTCCACTTCTGACTGCTCCACTTCCCCCCCTCCCCTCCCCTTTCCCCTTCCCCTCCCCCCTCCCCCCTCTTCCCCTCCCCTCCCCCCCATCCCCTCCCCCCCCATCTCCTCCTCCTCCCCCTCCCTTCCCCTCCCCTCCCCCCTCCCCTTCCCCCCCTCTCCTCCCCTCCCCCCCTCGCCCCCCTCCCCCCTCCCCCGCCCGGCAACGCCGGGTACTTCTGCAAGTAAAAATATAATACTACACATTTTATTGCAATAATACCTACCGTCTCTGCAGCCTCATGAATTGATCTCAATTGGAGCGATTACATAATACTAAAATACGCAATTTGCTGTCTGTCTGTCTGACCGCGATATATTCGGTCATTACTTATTATCCAATCGCAACCAAACTTGACAGTGGGACTAAGGTTCACATGATGGAGGTTGTAGCGACTTCATTTGCACCCCTCCCCAAGGGGAATTTGCTGCTTGGACGAATTCCATGTTGAGGTGTATATCCGTATTAAGATAGCTTATCGTGACGTCTCATGGAAAACCCTTACCAGAAGGAAAATTTTTTTATAAACCACAAACCTGTACGATTACCATTTGAAACAGTCGCTCATGCTGTTTAACACTAAACTGAAAGGGAGGAAACCCAGGGTATGTTCAGTTACCAAGCAGCTTGCTAGTGCTTGCCAAGCCAGCTGTTCCTTATCAACAGTTTCAAATGAAGTCCTTGCTCGAATGCTTAAACCAGTTGGCAAGCATTATAAAAGAAACTTGGTAATTGAACACACCCCCGATGTTCTTGAGACCCTAGCCTAGATCTACTGTAATCTATATACCCCAGAGAGGAAGGACCCTTCCTGCCGCTCCCAGAGTGAACGGGTGTACTAGTATGAATAAATCACTTCATTAACTCTGATCCACCACTTTTAGCCTAATATTTCCAATTATGATGTCCACTATAAATGGACGCGTTGTGTATGTGTGTGTATGTTTATGTGTATGTGTACAAACACGTACAGGTGGTGAAATGGTACCTTTCCATATGGCCATTGCATGATAGTTATGGAGAGAGGTCATGGAACTCTGCAAGCTCACAGTAGGTTGACATTACTATACCAATGGAAGTTTATCGTCAGAAGTTTTATTCACAGCATGCGAGGGTAGATGAACTGCGGATGCCAAGCTGTGCATGGCATGCACTTCCCTTTTGATCCATCTCCACTACATTCCATGGTCTTCGTTGAGAAAGATCCACAAACCCAAGCCCATTTGGAGACCAACTTGGGTTCATGGAACACGACTCTGAGGAAAAGGTTATTTGTGGTGATTGCGAGTGTGGCTTCTGATTATCTCCGATTTAATTTCAGTGGTTTCAGTTTCCGTTATACACAGTCATGCACACATTACCTCAACAGGACAACACATCTTAAAAACAACTACAACTCCTAATGACAAAAATCGGGCAAATTGCTCTTCCCTTTATTTGTGCGGAGTATAGAAAATGGTGTTGGGCTAGCGGCTAGGGTGCCAGCTTAGGATACCAAGGATCCTGGGTTCGAATCCCGGTCGATCGCTGAATTAACGTCCAGGCGGGTTGACTCAGCCTGTCATCCTTCCGAGGTCGGCAAATTGAGTACCAGTTCACTGGTTAATTCCCTGTGTGTCGTAAAAAGGCGACAAACAGGGTTGGCGGCAGGAAGAGCATCCGGCCGTAAAACATTGCTTCAAAAAGGGGACCCAAAAAAACAACAACAACCACGGTCCCCGAAAAAGGCCAACCCCCGCTTTGCGGGGAAAAATGGCCTCTAAACGGTGGGTTATAGAAAATAGACTGCTGCAACCCGGATTACATATATGAAGAAAAAACATGCCTAATGCTTATGATGGGTGACCCTTTTGTATTGCACATCTAATCAGCTTTGAAAACTTGGGCTAAAACTGAAATTACATACAAAAACCTTCATCTATTATGTATAATTGCTCATCCCTTTATTTTGGCGGTGTATATAAGCCACAGACCGCTGCCTCAATCGCTCCTGAAAATAATGATAATTACCTCCACCACCAAAGGTGGATGGAGGATATGTTTTCACCCCTGTGTATTTGTTAGTCTGTTTTCTGCCTGCTGTTTGTGAACAAGCTATCTCAAAAAGTTGTGGACGGATTCAGACGAAATTTTGTGGAGATGGTTGGGTATAGGACAAGGACGAAATGACTAGATTTTGGTGTAGATCCGGATCAGGATATGGATCTGAGATTTTTGACGTGATTCGTCACCATTGAAAAATAGGGCAAAAAAACGATATACAGCACGATATCTCAAAAAAAGTTGTGGACGACTTATGACTAAATTTAGTGGATGGGTTGGTTAAGCGACAATAACAAACAGATTCGATTTTGGTTCAAGTCCAAATACAGATCCGGCCTATCAGTGTGATACAAACTGTAAACTGTTCAGTCTGGCAGAGGTGTGCTCTCTACCGAGTGCCGTTCTAGTTAAAACTGTTTTGGCTTTCCATGGTCAGGGTGCATGCGGTAACTTCAGAAAGTATTCACACCCCTTGACTTTTTCACATTTTGATGTTACAGCCTGAATTTAACATGTATTAAATTGAGATTCTTTATCAACGATCTACACAAAATACCCCATAATGATAGTGTGAAAACATGTTTTTAGAATTTCTTACAAATTTGTTGAAAATAAAATACAGAAATAACTAATTTACACAAGTATTCAGCCCCCTGAATCAATACTTTGTAGAAGTGCCTTTAGCAGTGATTACAGCTTCAAGTCTTCTTGGGTATGTCTGTATTAGCTTTGCACATCTGGATTTGGGGAGTTTCCCTCATTTCTTCCATGCAGATTTGCTCAAGCTCTATCAAGTTGGACGAAGAGCGTCGGTGAACAGCAATCTTCAAGTTTTTCCACAAATTATCAATGGGATTCAAGTCTGGGTTTTGGCTGAGCCACTCGAGGACATTCATGTTCTTGTCCTGAAGCCATTCCAGTGTTGCTTTGGCTGTATGCGAGAGGTCGGTGTCCTATTGGAACGTAAATCTTCGCCACAGTCTACAGAGTTTTGCAGCCTGAAGCAGGTCCTCCTCAAGCATTTGCCTGTATTTAGCTCCATTCATTGTTCCCTCGATCCTTACAAGTCTCCCCGTCCCTGCCACTGAAAAGCATCCCCGTAGCATGATGCTGCCACCACCATGCTTCACGGTAGGGATGGTGTTAAATGGGTGATGAGCTGTGCTCGGTTTCCGCCAGACGTAGCACTTTGCATTCAGGCCAAAGAGTTCAATTTTAGTCTCATGAGACCAAAGAATCTTTTTCCTCATGCTGTCATGTCCCTTTTTCTCAGGAGTGTCTTCCATCTGGCCACTCGTCCAACCCTAGATTTGTGAAGTGCTGCAGAGACTGTTGTCCTTCCGGCAGGTTCTCCCATCTCAGACAAGGAACTCTGTAGTTCAGTCAGAGTGGTCATTGGGTTCTTGGTCACCTCCCTGACCAAGGTCCTTCTTGCCCTGTTGGTCGGACAGCCAGCTCTAGGAAAAGTCTTGGTAGTTCCATATTCTTTTCATTTCCTAATGATGGAGCTAACTGTGCTCTTGGAAACTTACAACACTTTGCAAATTGCTTTATAACCTTCCCCAGATCTATGACTCCTCACCATTCTATCTTGGAGTTCTACAGACAGTTTTTTGGACTTCCTGGTGGAGTTCCTGCTCTGACATGCACTGTCAACTGTGGGACCTTGTACAGAAAGATGTGGTTGGTTCTTTCCAAATCATGTCCACTCAATTGAATTGGCCATAGGTGGACTCCAATCAGGTTATAGAGACATCTTAAAGATGATCAAAGGAAGTTGGATGCACCTGAGCTCGATTTGGAGTGTCATAGCAAAGGGGTTGCATACTCATCGACTCAAGACATTTCAGGTTTTCATTTTTCATTAATTTGGAAAATATTCTCAAAAGAAAATTCTACCTTGACAGAATGGAGTATTATGTGTAGATCAGTGACAAAAAATCTCAATTTAATCCATTTTAAATTCAGGCTGTAACACAACAAAATGTGAAAAAAGTCAAGGGGTGTGAATACTTTCTGAAGGCACTGCACATGAAGCAAAAACATGCCGACTACTTATGTGCATATATAATACATTGTGGTTATATAGCACTGATAATTCAATTGCACTGGGCCATGGGCTGACACCTGAGACCTGTGGCCTAAGTGCTGCAAATTCACAAAATGGTGGGCAGATGATTTGTTATGCTGATGTCACTGGAGGCATTATGTTTTTGGGTTGTCGGACCGGCTATCCATCAGTCCGTCCGTCTGTGATAGATTTTGATTACAGTGATAACATTAGAACGGTTGAAGGGATCTTAGTCAAACTTGGTGCAGGTACGTATAATGAGGTAAAGATGAATTGATTAGATTTTGGAGTCAAGAGGTCAAAGGTCTCCCATTGTCTCCCATCTCTACTAACTCTGACATCAACTCTTCCTGGGAATTCTTCCAAAGTAAACTGCTCTCTCTCATACACAGATTTATCCCATCTCGTCTTCAGGTGTCATACCCTTCCTCCCGTCCATGGTACACGGAATCTTGTGGTGAGGCAGTTGCCCTGAAAGAACTTGCCTTTGCCTCATGGAAGGCAAATCCAACTGAAGGCAATCTCAGTTCCTTCCACCAAGCTCGGAACAAGTGTGTGTCTACCCTCAAGAGTGCCAGGAAACAATATCTCTCTAATCTCAAGATTGAACTCTCAAACCTGTCTCCTTCCTCCAAATCCTGGTGGCATCTGGTCAAATCCGTTTCTGGGGTTTGTTCCCCCTCCATCCCCTCCCTCACCTCAAATGGCTACACAGTTGACACCGCACGTGTCAAAGACGAATGCCTCAACTCTGTGTTTGCCTCAAAATATTGTGTCCCAAACCCATCGCTCTCTGTACCCACCTTACCCAGTCGAACCCAGCTGTTCCTGGTCTATTTGTTCTCTCCTGACAAGGTGGAGAAGTTTCCGTCAAACCTCGTCTCTGATTATGCGACTGGACCAGACGGCATCAGCCCACGGGTCCTAAAATCCTGCTCTGCCGCTCTTTCACACCCTCTCTCAATTTTCTTTACCCTCTCTTTTACTCAAGGTCATCTGCCATCTGCTTGGAAATCAGCCAGCTGTACATTGCAGCAAGTAAAATAGGAGACCAACTCGATGTGCGCATTTTTTCCAACCAGAGTGAATTCCGGATAAGGAGAGGGACTGAACATGCTGCAGGCCGACTAATCTGCAACATTGTTTGTAGTGAGATTGTATAAACTCAGAGGTGGATCCAGAGGGAAATTTGAAGGGTTAATATCTCCCAAGAAAATGTTGGTTTTTAAAACTTAAAAATAGACTAATTTGACTCCGTGTACAAAATATTTTATAGTTCATTACAACAAACATATGCTGAAATAAAGTTAAGTTTGCACATCACCACTGAGCAATCTACCATATAAAACACAATTTGTGTGTGTGTGTGTGTGTGTCTGTCTGTCCCCCTTCATAAGGCTAGATTTTAAAGGCTTTGAGTAGTGCTTTAGGGGGGATTTGAGTGGGGGGGGGGGGGGGGGGTGGTTAAAGGGGTAATATTTGAACACGACTGTGTGTCAACCGGTTAAAAGACCCCAAGGACCCAGAAGACCCCGAAGAACCAATGGACGGACCCCAAACACCCAAAATAGCCTGGAGACTGTTAAAGACACAAAAGACCACGAAGACCCAGAAGACCCCAAGGACCCAGAAGACCCAAAATACCCCAAAGACTTAAAATACTCCAAAGACCCTGAAGACCCAATGGACCCCAAAGACCCAAAAGACCCTGAGGATCCAAAAGACCCAAACAACCCCAAGGACCCAAATGACAGAGGACCAAAAAGACCCCAAGGACTCAGAAGACCCCCAAGGACTCTGAACATCCAAAATACCCCAAAGACCCTGAAGACCCAATGGACCACAACCACCCAAAATACCCCGAAGACCCAAAACAGCCTGAAGACTGTTAAAGACCCAAAATACCATGAAGACCCAAAACCCCAAAAGGCCCCAAGATCCTTAAAGACCCAAAAGACCATGAAGACTCTAAAGACCCCAAACACCCTTAAAGACCCTGAAAACCCATAAACACCCCGAAGGCCCAAAATACCCCAAAGACCCTTAAACACCCCGAAGATCCAAAAAGACCCTGAAGACTGTTAAACACCCAAAAGACCCCGAAGACCCAAAATACCCCAAAGACACAAAATACCCCAAAGATGCTTAAATACCCTGAAGACCCAAAATAACCTAAAGACCCCAAGGACCCAAATGACCCAGAGGACTTAAAAGACCGACAAGTCCCTGAAAACCCAAAATACCCCAAAGACACCAAGATCCTTAAGGATCCAAAAGACCACAAAAACCCAAAAGACCCCAAATACCAAAAATACCCCAAGACCCTTAACGACCCAAAAGACCACAAAGACCCTGATGACCCAAAAGACTCTGAAGACTGTTAAAGACCCAAATGACCACGAAGACCCAAAATACCCCAAAGACCTTGAAAATACCCTGAAGACCGAAAATATCGAAAAGACCCTGAAGACCGAAAAGAGCCTGAAGACCCAAAAGATCCCGGTTACTGAAAGGATCAAAAAGTCCCAGAAGACCGAAAAGACCCCAAAATACCACAAGACCCAAAATATCCAAAATACCCTTAAAGACCAAGAAGACCCCAAAAACACCCAAAGACTGAAAAGACCTAGAAGACCGAAAAGACCCCAAAGACATAAAATACCTGGGAGACCATTAAAGACTGGAAAGACCCCAAAGACCCAAACAATCCAAAAGACTGAAAAGACCCCAGATCCCCTTAAAGACCCTGAGGGCCCAGTGGACCCCAAATTACCCATAAGACACAAAATACCCCAAAGACCCTTAAATACTTCAAATATCTAGATCGAGGACCCAAAATACTTGAATGACCCAAAAGATGCTGAAGACACTGAAGACCCAAAAAAACCCAAGGAACCAAATGACCCAGAGGACACAAAAGACCCCAAGGACACAAAAGACCCCAAGGACTCTGAAGACCCAAAATAAAAGTAATTATGCCTCTTACATTGGAATTGTAGACGGTGGCTTGCAAACTGAGCCTCATTGTCGGTGTACAGAAGCGATATTTTTTAATCACAATAAATACAAGGCACAGGGAGGTGAAATTTGCTGCACGTGATGTGCAATGTGCGCCGAGTAAAACGAGTGTTATTTACGTCTGTAGGATGTCTAACAAATAAAGATGATATAAGCACTCCTGACACTAGGCCCAGACTTCAGACTTTGGCTTGCTCACGCGGCTGTATCGTCAAAAACGGTTCCAACCCGTCATTTTTGACGGGCTTTATACTAGTATAGTCTCATTAAAATGTATAAGCACCATGGTGGATTTTAACTAATAATCCGTTTTCATACATGGAAACAACATACCCTTCTCCTTCAATGAAGTTGACATTGCTTCAGACTCACGTTTATAACACTCAGTTGAGGCAATGCTTGTTTTGCATCCACTAACGAAGTCAACCCTGCCATGTCCAGCCTACTGAGAACACTTCAAAAGGAAGGCTTGAGTGAAATAACATGACATGCATTAAAATTGTCTGTATTACTTTGTAGATTATGAAGGATGGTGGCACAAAGATCGATATTATCCAGGTGTGTATTACATAATACGGGCAAATTAATAAGAATGCATCATGTTGTTTTTAACATTTCTGACAAATGGGCCTAAAATTGGCCAATTTAGTGTTCAACTGTGATTAGGCTAATTATAGGACAATTGGCCTATTCAACAATATCTTTTATATCTTTGTCCTGTATGCAAATTATGTACGAGCTCCATTATAAGACAATACGATCAATAAAACAAATGATAAAATCATTATACTGTAAGAGCGAGGCCGATTCATGATATTAATTATTATAACAACAAATGTTGCTCCATTGGTCCGGTATTCTTGCAGTAAAACCTGAAACGAAGAAAACCTATCAAATAAATAATAAACATCTTGTCATTGCATGTTGATTACAATACAAATTAAAAGCCTATTGTTACCCTCGCCTGAGGAAAGGGTATTGCATTTGAGTCCGTTTGTTACTTGCCGGAAAAGATTCCGGCAAGTATGTTGGTTGGTTGGTTTGTCTGTCTGTCTGTCTGTGTGCAGTACTACGCCTACATCGTTGCACATGGAATCGCCATACTTTACACACATATTTGCCTTTCCCTGGAATAGACTGTGCCCAATTTTTAACCCTCTGGGCCCAAGGCCTCCATTTATGACGTCATAATTCGATAATTCGACAAGTACAAACCTTCATCCGATCAAGATGCAATTTTTTGAGCGCCATGTCGACATAAACTGGTGGAGAAAAAAAAAATGATGATGACGTCATCGGTCACGTGGTTCGGCCGCCATCTTGGAAAAACCGAAAAACTTTGCACCTCTATATTTCCGAAAGTGCTGCATATAAAAAATTGAGACATGGCTCATTGTAAAGAACTCTCCATGGGGAATAAAATATGTTAATGATGATGTCATAGGTGCCTCCATTACGACATCATAATTCGACAAGTACAAAACTTCATCCGATCAAGATGAAATTACTTGAGCATAATCGAATTGCCCTGGAATAGACTGTGCCCAATTTTTAACTTTCTAGGCCCAAGGCTTCCATTATGACGTCATAATTCAACAAGTACAAAACTTCATCCAATCAAGATGCAATTTCTTGAGTGCCATGTCGGCATAAACTGGTGGAGAAAAAAAATGATGATGTCATCGGTCATGTGGTTCGGCCGCAATCTTGGAAAAAACGAAAAACTTTGCACCTCTATATCTCTGAAAGTGCTGAATAGAAAAAATTGAGATATGGCTCATTGTAAAGAACTCTCCATGGGGAATAAAATATGTTAATAATGATGCCATAGGTGCCTCCATTATGACGTCATAATTCGACAAGTACAAAACTTCATCCAATCAAGATGAAATTTCCTGAGCATAATCTAGGAATAAATTAGTTTAGAAAACAAATAATGATGATGTCATCGGTCACGTGGTTCGGCCGCCATCTTGGAAAAACCGAAAAACTTGATCCAAAATGGCCGATAAAAAAGTACATTCCGGCAAGTCCTCGGTCTCTGACCGATTTTTAATTTGTCTGTTTGTCTGTTTGTTTATCTGTTTGTCCGCACAGAATAAATATGATTTTCTCTGCAACCGTTGGTCCGATTGACAGGAAATTTTCACCATGGGTGCAATGCTACCTGAATAATTTTATAATGATAATTATGATGTCATAGGTCACGTGGTTTGGTCGCCATTTTGGAAAAACCGAAAAACTTTGCACCTCTATATCTCCAAAAATGCTGAATAGAAAAAAATGAGACGTGGCTCATTGTAAAGAACTCTCCATGTGGAATAGCATCTGTGAATGATGATGTCATATGTGCCTCCATTATGACGTCATAATTTGACAAGTACAAAACGTCATCTGATCAAGATGAAATTTCTTGAGCATAATCTAGGAATAAATTAGTGGAGAAAAAATGATGATGTCATCGGTCATGGGGTTCGGCCGCCATATTTGTTTTAACACAAAAGCCTTAAAAACCACTGAAAATACCTCCTGGTGAGGGTTTGCAATCTTATTGCTCTTTTTCTTGTTTTTATAATGTATTATTTTAATATTGAGCTCATATAAATCATCCAGTCATATGTAAACACAAGTGTGCATAACATACACAGACTGCATAGTGTGTCTGCATCTGTATCCATGGTGTATGAGCTGGCAATTACATCTCACAAGCAAGATGGCATGCCACCTACCACTCAGACTTGAAAAGAAACCCCTATAGAGATATGCTAGTGGTGTCTGAGAACATTTAGAAGGGGAAATGACTAAAAGAGTCATAAATGTGTATCGGACCAGGTGAAACCTGTTAGTGAGCAGCATGGTGCTGCCCAGCGTTCAACATGCAACAGATGGATCGACAGCCATGGAGGCGGATTAGCAACAGAGGGGAAACATTAATTTAGAAAGGAGGGGATAACATTAGTCTTAAAGATCCCGGTGTGTACCCCGGTTTAGAATAGGTACACCGTATCCCTGCGCATCGTAAGAGGCGACTAAGGGTTGGCGCCAGGAAGGGCATCCGGCCATAAAAACATTGCCTCAAACAGGGAACCATGATTGTCATGGGGCCCGCAAGGCTAACCCCTGCTCTAGCGGGGAAAATGGCCTTAAATCGATCATTCATTCATTTAAAGGGGGAGATGGGATTGGTATTTTTTAACATATATAACACAAATATCATAAACATACACAAATATGCACACACACACACACACACACACAAATATGCACACACACACACACACACACACACACACACACACACACACACACACACAAATATGCACACACACACACAAATATGCACACACACACACACACACACACACACAAATATGCACACACACACACACACACACACACATACACAAATATGCACACACACACACACACACACACACACACATATATATACACACACACACATACACACACACACACATATGCACACACACGCACATATACACACACACATATGCACACACACACGCACATATACACACATACACACACACACACATATGCACACACACTCACACACACACGAAGGTGAACACTTTAAGACCTAGGAGGGCTCCGTTCCACCTTCTGAAACCCCCATGTGGAGATAACAACCAATGGAGGACTCTCATTGCACTCATGCAGATCCTTAGCACTGCATTGACATCATGCTGGAACCTTAACTTCATGGCGAATGAAGGACAGGCATGTCCATGTCCTCAGACAACCAATTGGAATTGAGTACAAATAAACTACAATTGATGCAGTACAAGTAAGTGGCATTGCATCATGAAGCACATCATATGTTAGAAAGCGATGTTAACCTGGGCTCACTTGTCGACGTTAAAACTCCCACACATCTTTTATGAAGAGCAGGCCTATGGAATAGACATATTTCAAGTTCCTTATATGGTGCAAGCAGTGCCGAATTAAGCCTTGCCAATTGTAGACGTATACAACATTGCAGGTCGAACATTGTAGGTCAAAACTCATGAGCAGAGAATATTTTCGGGCCGGTCTCAACATGAGTGCCACCCTCGGAGCACAGGTTCTCTCATGTTGAGTGAAGAATCTCTAATCTCTCTGGCTTATTCAGATTTATATTTGAAGTAGTTATATCGATAAAATACGTTTTTTTATTTTCCTCATTTAATTGATTACCCGCACATATAAATACAGAACTCACGGTTCCCCTTATGCCGTTCACTCACTCACAACTCACGGCCCTCCTTACGCCGTTCACTCACTCACAACTCACGGCCCTCCTTACGCCATTCACTCACTCGGAAAAACTCACGGCCTTCTTTATACTGTTCACGCACACAGAACATCACATCACTCACTCACACGATTCACTCCTTGATTATGTCTTCCTTGATTGCTCCCTCATATCACACTACTTTGGTAAGATTAGAAACAATTATCAAGTTTGGACCATGACCAGACAGCTATTTTCGTTCGCAAAAAGAGAAACTGCATAAAAACATTTTTTTCACTCAATTTTTTGGGCCGGCCAGGATCTTATTCCGGGAGCAAATTGCCCATTTGCCCCCGCTATAATCCCCCGTTGGGTGCAAGGGGAAGGTTTTTTTTAATTTTTTTTGGTATAGAAGATCGAGGCTCGTGTAAGAGCTAACATTAATCACAAAAAGACAAACTGACACATAAAACATTAGATAAAGGGAGCGGGAGACAAGATGGGGAGAGAGAGGGAAGCACACAAGTACAACATTTGAGGGCAGGGACATCGGGAGATCTGTGGGAGAGAGAGGGCTTGGGGGGAGGAGGCACGGGAAGGGGGGGGGGGGGTGGGAGAGGTATAAAACACATGGACACTGTTAGGATTTCCAGGTAAGAAGTCGGAATTTTAAAAAAGTGGATCTGGGGTGAATTAACGGGGGTAGACAAGATCAAGGTTTTGGATGGGGGGAAGATAAGAGATGGTGGTGAATAGCTGTATTAAATACTTGAAGGGAGAAGTGGGATTGAATAGAGTGAGGGAGTTTGTTCCAGAGGTGGGAGAAAAGAGGAATGAAAGAGTGAAGGTGAATAGAGAGTCTTGATTTTGGCAGTTTAACTATAAGAGGGTTGCAGGCAGATCTTGTGCGACCTGTAGGAATATTTGGGGGACAGAGCACAGACAGAGCTGGGGGAGCAAGGCCGGAGAGGAGTCGGTAGAAAACAGAAAGACCACCAACCTGCCTGCGGTGAGTTAGCGAAAGGCCCTCGGAGTGAGCTTCATCGTGGGAGATTCTGAAAGCTTTGGCTTCAACAGCGTGAAGCCGAGCTAGGTGCGAGGCAGGAGCACCGGCCCAGAGGGGGGAACATTATTGCATTGAGCTGTGGATGAAAGCCTTATATGTGGTGAGGAGTTCAGGTGTGCCAAGGAAGGACTTCACACGACGGAGGATGCCCAGTCGGCGACTGGCTTTGAAACCCAGCTTGGAAATGTGTTTTTTCCAGGAAAAATCATGGCAGATAGTGAGACCCAAAAGCTTGAGTGACAGAACTTCTTGGAGAGGATTGTTCAGAAAGTAGATGGGAGGGTTTTCCAGATGATCTTTTCGGAGAGACATCGTGAGAGTGTGAGATTTGTCAGGATTGAAAGACATGTTCCACTTGTTTGACCAGTCCGTGATTTTGTCCACGTCTGCAGAGAGTGTGGAGGCTGCAGACTGCCAATCTGTGGGATGATATATTGAGCGGCAGAGATTGGAGTCATCAGCAAAGAAATAGAGAGGATTTTCCAGAGAGTCGGAGAGATCATTGATGAAGACCAGAAAAAGCACATGGCCCAGAACATTACCTTGGGGATCTCCAGCCTGAACAGGAAGGGGAGATGAGAGAAATCCATTCAGGGCCACGCGTTGACTACGCCCAGAGAGGAAGTCCGTAAGCCATGCATGGAGATTTCCATGGATACCATAGGAGGAGAGTTTGGTGAGCAGAGCGGGGTGCCAGACCGTATCGAAGGCACGTGATATGTCAAGGGAGACAGCTCTGATTTCCTATTTGGCATTGAGGACCTCCATCCATTGTTGAGACAGCAGAAGCAGCATGTCCAGAGTAGAGTGACCTGGTCTGAATCCAAACTGATGATCGGAGATCAAGCCATTGGAGAAGAGGAAGGATTTGATGTCAGAAGCGATGATTGATTCCATGACCTTGCTGATTATTGGGAGCAAGCTGATTGGTCTGTCGTTGCAAGGATCTGTTTTTGCACATTTTTTGTGTAAAGCAGTAATGTTGGCTGATTTACAAACTGATGGCAGATGACCTGTAGCAAAAGAGAGGGTGAAGAGAACAGAGAGAGAGTGAGATAGAGCGGCAGAGCAGGATTATAGGCCCCGTCAGCTGATGCCGTCTGGTCTAGTTGCAGAATCAGAGTCGAGGTTTGACAAAAACTTCTCCACCTTGTCAGGAGAGAAGGACACAGAGTCCTGGAGCAGCTGGGTTTGACTGGGAAAGGTGGGTACAGAGAGAGTTGGGTTCGGGACGCAAGATTTTGAGGCAAACACAGAGTTGAGGCATTCAGCTTTTTCACGTGAGGTTGCAGCTGTGTAGCCATTTGAGGTAAGGGAGATGGAGGGTGAACAAACACCAGAAACGGATTTGACCAGATGCCACCAAGATTTGGAGGAGGGAGACAGGTTTGAGAGCTCAGTCTTGAGAGTGGAGAGATATTGTTTCCTGGCTCTCCTGAGGGTAGACACACACTTTTTCCGAGCTTTGTGAAAGGAACTGAGATTTCCTTCAGTTGGATTGGCCTTCCATGAGGTGAAGGCAAGCTGCGTCATGGCAACTGCCTCACCACAAGATTCAGTGTACCATGGTGGGGATGAAGGGTATGACAACTGAAGACGAGATGGGATAAATCTGTGCATGATAGAGAGCAGTTTACTTTGGAAGAATTCCCAGGAAGAGTTGATGTCAGAGGCAGTAGAGATGGGAGACCAGTCCAGATGATTGATGGCTGCTTGAAGACCGTGCCAGTCAGCCTGAGTGAAATGCCAGACTCGTCGGCACTGAGGAGGCTCTCTGAGAATGGCCAGAGAGATGTCCACTTTTTCAAGGAAATTATCAGAAGAACCGATTGGAGCAGAAGAAGAGCAGCAGTCATTTGCAGGGAAGTTTGTCATAACCAAGACTAGAAGAGAAGATACTCCATAGGTTCACCACTTTGCCTGTTCTGTCAAACAACCATATAGGCTAAGACTAGATGAATGGAGGACTATGCTGCAAGCCTTAACCTTTTTGTGTGAGGAAGGAGGTAAAAGGTCTTGGTTTAAAGTTTATCATAGCTTAAATTTTAAGCAGAGCAATTGTTGAGGCCACGTTAACAGAAACTTGAGTAGTGCAGATGTTGAAAATGAAAAGGAATAGTGCCGAAATTTCAACCTTTACCAAAACTCGGTGATGTGATCTACCCAAGTTTGGTTAGTCGGCGCATGGTCGGAACCCCGACAGAGTCATACCAAATACTGTTTAAAATAGTAGGTGCTGCTTCCTTGCTTGATATTCAGCATTGGAAGGTTACTCTACACTCAACGCAAAACACTCCGTGTCATCATCGCATTATGCAGCTGTGCGACATCGCCAGCCATCTGCCTTAAGAGCACACACAAACACACACGTTACATGACCCGTTACCCAGTGGGAAATGAACGTGCTGCAAAATCCTTCCTCCAATGTTGTCCTCGTCACAGTGTTCATGGGGTAAGAGCACAGACATTTCGGCATTTAAAACACCACATTCAAAACACTGCGAGGAGGGATGGTGGAGGTGATACGTTTTTACAAAACATTCCACAATGTACCAAATTGGATGCGAGAACTCGTCTAAGTGTCAGGTTCCACTGTGGCAAAGCACTGGCAGCAATGAGGCCCAATTAAGCAGGCAGATGAGTTGACCACAGAGTCTGGAAGCCACGCAAGACATGAGGGGATGTCGGGAAGAGAAATATAATTAGTCGAGTGAGGAGATGGTGAAAGGTAGGGGTTAAATATGGTGTCTTCACAAAGTAAGATGTCTTGACAGACTGTGCATTTTTGCTTACGACTAGTAAAGGGATGCTGTGGGTTTCAGTTGACAACTACTTGTTCGCCACCGAGATGAAAACCAAGGTTGCAAATGCAAAAGAAAGGGTGTAAATGCTGGAACGGCGATCTCCGGCCGAGTCTTATTAATAATTGATGCTTCATAGTCCTAAAAATTCCATCATCACTACCCAATCGTCATTATATAATACAGAGCAGATTTGAACATTCAACATTGGCTTGTCTATCACAGTGAAGCACTGCAGATATGGACAAAACAACCGAAACAGCAACAGGCAGGAATTAATGCGGAGACCACCTGGTGACGTGTTTGTAGGTGGCCAATTGCCACCCAACCAACCACGATGTGGATGTGCTCTGCATCTTTTCCGGTTTATGCAGACGCGGGCTTGCAATATTGCGGCGGTTACCTGTGGCACGTTGGCACGAATCACAGGACCGGGTAGGCAAAACTGCGATTTGGGTTGTTTGATCGTAGCCTACAGGTCGACGATGTAATAATGGTCGCGTGCCTATGATGGTGCGGTATGACCTACGCTGTGGAGAAGCAGAAGTGTCTGTTAGCCGGAGGTTTGTCATTCCAATTGTAGTTTTCCTGGCTACATCTCCCTCATCCATTTGTGAGCCAGACACGATGATAATGTGTGGCAGATACATCTGGTTGGTCAGGGTCTATATGCCTACAGCAGGTGCGGCATTAGGTAGATCCTGGTACAACAAGCATTCTGAGTATTGCGCTGCAATACATGTCCCCTACCGGCAGTCTGTCGTCCGGAAAACTGTTGAGGAAATTACCAAAAGTTCAAAGTGCCATAACTTTGTCAAAAATGATCGAAACGTCGTGAAGTTCGAACTTGATCTGTAACTTATCATGAGGAAACCATCTGCCAAGTTTGAAATCATTAGCATTAAGCGTTTAGAAAAAAAGTCCGGAAAACTGTTCTTTGCATGACGGACTGACAGGCGGACAGACGGACAGACGGAGGGACGGAGTGCAAACCTATAGTCCCCTCCGGTGTACACCGGTCGGGGACTAATAACAGTGAAGATTATATTTTATCATTTCCTCTGCCACCAAAGGTGGAGGAGGTTATGTTTTCACTCCTATTTGTTTGTCTGTCTGTCTTTGTTTGTCTGTGAGCATGATATCTCAAAACGTTATGGACAGATTTTGACAAGAACAAGAACAAGCCAATTCGATTTTGGTTCGGGAGACTTGGGAAGCTTTGGAACACCTGTCGTCACGTAGAAATTCCATGAGTTTTATGAATATGATATCAACGTAGCACTTTGGAATATTCGGCCAATTTCATCATGAAAATGATAAGTAACATGATACAAACCAGTACTTAGTAAGATGTGACTTATTTCACGATACGTGCCCTTTAAATATAGTATTTTAGAATGGCACAGCTGAGGAAACGCTGCTCCTTCATGTTTATCTGGATGTCCCTTGCTATTTGTGTCATGTGGTCAGACAAGGGACCATTGACATTGGTTTTGACAGATTGAGGACGACAGTGTCGGTTTCCTGAAGGACCATCAACTATAGCAGGTATACAGTTTAAAAGGTAAGGAGTGGGGGTGCAGGAAGGGAAAGGATGTGAGAAAGGGGAGAGTGAGGGAGTTGGAGAATATCCCCTTCCACCCCGAGCTCTTCTTCCATTTTCTATATTTAAATATGGAAGAAAATGGAAAAAGATAGGGTGGAAGGGGAAGGGAAGAAAAACTGCTTGATGCACAGAGGGTCAAGAATTCAGACATTTTGCATACATAATATATGAATGGTTCCTTATAGTACATACTCTTCCAACATCCCAAGCTATGTAAATCACAGTATAGATAAGATGATATTGGGAACGTTTTCATCACATTGCCCGACTCCAATCTTCCCTCTGAAATCCGAAGATGCATTTCTTAAATATTTCAACATTGTTCCAGAGCAAGTGAGGCTCTCAGGTAGTAAGTACACTTGCTTTGGAGCTCTCTGGTCCCAAACCAGGTGTCCTCTTATTCAACTTTTAATCAGATATTGAAAATAGGATAAGTTTGGATTTTGAAGACGATAAGGCACTGCGGTGGACTTTGTAGAACTTCCACCACATTTCCTGGGTGCTAACACAAAATGTCGGACAACAGAGTGAAGATGCTGATCAGAATGATTGTGATGGCCAATGTGAGGCAATCCTTCGTAATAATGACTTCAATTTACATCTGTGTCATTAAATATAGTATACGTGGCAACTTCTGTTATGTTTCCTTTATAAGGATAGGTGTTTTAATGATCATGTACTCTCTTCCTCCTTTGTGCAGAGGTAAAGATAACCGAGTCTGATAAAATCAAATGTGCATCCTGGATTATGTGAGAATGAAAATGAAACAACATTCAGATTCTGTGCTCCCAAAATGAGGTGTGTTGATTGGATGAGTGCACCGGGTGTGTTGTGTGGATGAGTGCGCCGGGTGCGTTGTGTGGATGTGTGCACCGGGTGTGTTGTGTGGATGAGTGCACCGGGTGTGTTGTGTGTATGGGTGTCTCGCGTGTGTTGTGTGGATGAGTGTGCCGGGTGTGTTGTGTGGATGAGTGTGCCAGGTTTGTTGTGTGTATGAGTGTGCCGGGTGCATTGTGTGTTTGAGTGCACCGGGTGTGTTGTGTGGATGAGTGCACCGGGTGTGTTGTGTGGATGAGTGCACCGGGTGTGTTGTGTGGATGTGTGCCGGGTGCGTTGTGTGTATGAGTGTGCCGGGTGCATTGTGTGTTTGAGTGCACCGGGTGCATTGTGTGTTTGAGTGCACCGGGTGTGTTGTGTGGATGAGTGCACCGGGTGTGTTGTGTGGATGTGTGCCGGGTGCGTTGTGTGTATGAATGCACCGGGTGTGTTGTGTGGATGAGTGCACCGGGTGTGTTGTGTGGATGAGTGTGCCGGGTGCATTGTGTGTTTGAGTGCACCGGGTGTGTTGTGTGTATGAGTGTGCCGGGTGCGTTGTGTGGATGAGTGTGCCGGGTGTGTTGTGTGGATGAGTGCACCGGGTGCATTGTGTGTTTGAGTGCACTGGGTGTGTTGTGTGTATGGGTGTGTCGCGTGTGTTGTGTGTATGGGTGTGTCGCGTGTGTTGATTGGATGAGTGTGCCGGGTGTGTTGTGTAGATGAGTGTGCCGGGTGTGTTGTGTGTATGAGTGTGCCGGGTGCATTGTGTGGATGAGTGTGCCGGGTGCATTGTGTGGATGAGAGTGCCGGGTGTGTTGTGAGGATGAGTGCACCAGGTGCATTGTGTGTTTGAGTGCACCGGGTGTGTTGTGTGTATGGGTGTCTCGCGTGTGTTGTGTGGATGAGTGTGCCGGGTGTGTTGTGTGGATGAGTGTGCCAGGTTTGTTGTGTGTATGAGTGTGCCGGGTGCATTGTGTGTTTGAGTGCACCGGGTGTGTTGTGTGTATGAGTGTGCCGGGTGCGTTGTGTGGATGAGTGTGCCGGGTGTGTTGTGTGGATGAGTGCACCGGGTGCATTGTGTGTTTGAGTGCACCGGGTGTGTTGTGTGTATGGGTGTCTCGCGTGTGTTGTGTAGATGAGTGTGCCGGGTGTGTTGTGTGGATGAGTGTGCCAGGTGTGTTGTGTGTATGAGTGTGCCGGGTGCATTGTGTGTTTGAGTGCACTGGGTGTGTTGTGTGTATGGGTGTGTCGCGTGTGTTGTGTGTATGGGTGTGTCGCGTGTGTTGATTGGATGAGTGTGCCGGGTGTGTTGTGTGGATGAGTGTGCCGGGTGTGTTGTGTGGATGAGTGTGCCGGGTGCATTGTGTGGATGAGTGTGCCGGGTGTGTTGTGTGGATGAGTTTGCCGGGTATGTTGTGTGGATGAGAGTGCTGGGTGTGTTGTGTGTTTGAGTGTGCCGGGTGTGTTGTGTGTTTGAGTGTGCCGGGTGCATTGTGTGGATGAGTGTGCCGGGTGCATTGTGTGTTTGAGTGCACCGGGTGTGTTGTGTGGATGGGTGTCTCGCGTGTGTTGTGTGGATGAGTGTGCCGGGTGTGTTGTGTGGATGAGTGTGCCGGGTGTGTTGTGTGTATGAGTGTGCCGGGTGTGTTGTGTGGATGAGTGTGCCGGGTGTGTTGTGTGGATGAGTGTGCCGGGTGTGTTGTGTGGATGAGTGTGCCGGGTGTGTTGTGTGGATGAGAGTGCCGGTTGTGTTGTGTGGATGAGTGTGCCCGGTGTGTTGTGTGGATGAGTGTGCCGGGTGCATTGTGTGGATGAGAGTGCCGGGTGTGTTGTGTGGATGGGTGTGCCGGGTGCATTGTGTGTTTGAGTGCACCGGGTGTGTTGTGTGTATGAGTGTGCCGGGTGTGTTGTGTGGATGAGGGTGCCGGGTGCATTGTGTGTTTGAGTGTACCGGGTGTGTTGTGTGTATGAGTGTGCCGGGTGCATTGTGTATTTGAGTGCACCGGGTGTGTTGTGTGTATGAGTGTGCCGGGTGCATTGTGTGGATGAGTGTGCCGGGTGTGTTGTGTGGATGAGTGTGCCGGGTGTGTTGTGTGTATGAGTGTGCCGGGTGTGTTGTGTGGATGAGTGTGCCGGGTGTGTTGTGTGGATGAGTGTGCCGGGTGTGTTGTGTGGATGAGTGTGCCGGGTGTGTTGTGTGGATGAGAGTGCCGGTTGTGTTGTGTGGATGACTGTGCCGGGTGTGTTGTGTGGATGAGTGTGCCGGGTGTGTTGTGTGGATGAGTGTGCCGGGTGTGTTGTGTGGATGAGTGTGCCGGGTGTGTTGTGTGGATGAGTGTGCCGGGTGCATTGTGTGGATGAGTGTGCCGGTTGTGTTGTGTGGATGAGTGTGCCCGGTGTGTTGTGTGGATGAGTGTGCCGTGTGCATTGTGTGGATGAGAGTGCCGGGTGTGTTGTGTGGATGGGTGTGCCGGGTGCATTGTGTGTTTGAGTGCACCGGGTGTGTTGTGTGTATGAGTGTGCCGGGTGTGTTGTGTGGATGAGTGTGCCGGGTGCATTGTGTGTTTGAGTGTACCGGGTGTGTTGTGTGTATGAGTGTGCCGGGTGCATTGTGTATTTGAGTGCACCGGGTGTGTTGTGTGTATGAGTGTGCCGGGTGCATTGTGTGGATGAGTGTGCCGGGTGTGTTGTGTGGATGAGTGTGCCGGGTGTGTTGTGTGTGAGTGTGCCGGGTGTGTTGTGTGGATGAGTGTGCCGGGTGTGTTGTGTGGATGAGTGTGCCGGGTGTGTTGTGTGGATGAGTGTGCCGGGTGTATTGTGTGGATGAGAGTGCCGGTTGTGTTGTGTGGATGAGTGTGCCGGTTGCATTGTGTGGATGAGAGTGCCGGGTGTGTTGTGTGGATGGGTGTGCCGGGTGCATTGTGTGTTTGAGTGCACCGGGTGTGTTGTGTGTATGAGTGTGCCGGGTGTGTTGTGTGGATGAGTGTGCCGGGTGCATTGTGTGTTTGAGTGTACCGGGTGTGTTGTGTGTATGAGTGTGCCGGGTGCATTGTGTATTTGAGTGCACCGGGTGTGTTGTGTGTATGAGTGTGCCGGGTGCATTGTGTGGATGAGTGTGCCGGGTGTGTTGCAGACACGCGTTTTCTTGTTTTAGAGTTACATTAACCTTGACCAACACTAAACATGTCACTACCACCACAATTAACCTCAGCACCACCATCTACATTGTCCTACAATTTAGGCAGAAGCTTCTGTCAGAATGGATATCAAACAATGTCTATTGATGCATTGTGAAAGTGTTCAAGAACAGCAATCCACCTGTTTCACATACATGGTGCCAGGTGTGTCATCTATCGCCCCAAAAACTTCCTCCTTAATCACGAAGCCCAAAGACACACATAGTCCACGTAGCCAAACTTCATTGTCCATCAAAAACGAAGCTTCAAGAAGACTTTTGGCCATACCTGGTCAAAGTAGAGGATGTGGGTGCGGTTGCTGATCTCAGGAGGCTCGTGGTTGGTTGAACGAACCACCGAGAAGGCAACTTTTGCGCCACCGGAGCGCACGGTGAAGCCGAGCGGTGAGCCTCCACCTGTAGAGGTGTCCACGTTCGGGTTCGAGTCGCAAACCACCAGGCACTTCCCCTCCAGCACAATGGGCTCCGTGTCGTTCTGCCCAAAAGCCAAGCACGCCAGGTAAGCGGCAAACCCCAGGGACAGCAGATGAAGCCGGACGTTCATTGTCACGAGAGTCCTCTCAGAGGGTCGTGACCCCGAGCTTGGTGGGGCGACACGTGTAAACGATAGGTGAACGGCACCTGCCGGACTCCGGTCAACGCTCGGGCTGCGCTGAGACACCAGAATTGGCAGCCGAGGGCATTACGGTTCGAAGAATCTTCGCTGATAGCGGCAGAAACTGAGATAAGGACAAAGTCGTTAACAATCAGGACAAGATTGCGAAGGGAACACCGAGGACCTCGCAGCGCACCGGCAGGGCAGGTGGAGGTGCGCGCTGCGTCCCCCGTGGTGGTCGCGGCGTTTTGCGCGCAGCGCCCGTTTTGGCGGCAGATAAGAGCGCGAAGGGTGAGTGCAGAGGGAGGGGAAATGGGGTACAGGAGGAGGGAGGATATGAAAGGCATATCTGGTAAAGACACACACACACACACACACACACATACACACACACACACACACACACATACACTCACACACACACATACTCACACACACACATACTCACACACACACACACACACACACACACACACACACACACACACACACACACACACACACACACATACACTCACACACACACATACTCACACACACACACACATACACTCACACACACACACACACTCACACACACACATACACACACACACACTCACACACACACACACATACACACACACACACACTCACACACATACATACACATACTCACACACACACACACACTCATACATATACACACACACACACACACTCACACTCATGCATTCACACACTCACACACACACACCTACATCACTCAATTAGTGAACTTCGAGACCACTCAACTCAGGTACTGTTGAGGTTCATCAATTTGTGCATGCAGTGGGCCACCATCCCACGTTATATGGACCATTGTTTTGTCGCAACTAATTCCTCAATCGAAGTGTCTTGTATTTCCATTACTGGAGCCATTTGCGTGGTTCGAACCACAAATTAGAAAGTCCGATCGGCCAATACACATCGAGCTTCCCGGCGACGTTCATTTACGGGTTTGTATATATTTATTCGGAACGATCGATGTTGTTCGTTACAAAGTTTGCGATATATCGTCACCTCCAAGCCGAGACACCTGTCCGGTTGTATTTCTCTGCAGGCTCTCGCTTGTTGAGCGCGGATTTTCATCAATCTGGATAAATAAGTAAGTGCTTCCATATTCTCTTCTCGGTTCGGGAAACACATTGGACATGGGTTTGGGATATTGTGTTGGGTGGAGGAGTGGGGTTGGTTGCACAGAAGAGAGGGGGGTGGGGGGGGAGGCACTCTTGTATTGTACTCCCCCTACCAATTTGGGAAAAACATCATTTATGAACCACTTGCTCTCGGTCACACCTCGTGGACTTCTCAAACTCACAAGCACCGCCCACACTCCCTCCCCCGCCTGAAACACCGCCCCCTCCCCCCCCACCTCAAACTCCGCCCCAACTCCATTCCTGCGCTGATCTTACAAAGTACATACTGTGTATCTCTCAATCTGAAGTCAAACCAGCAACCTCCTCCTCCTCCTCCTCCTCCTCCTCCAACAGCCCACACCTCAGCAATGTCCATGCGGTGCGTGTCGCATTAATAAAACATTCTGGGCGCGGGTAATTTGCACGGACCCAGCCTGTCGAGCGGTGCTCCCGAGTCCCGTTCCCAGGCCACAGGCCCCGGCTAAGGGCGAGCAAATTTCATCACATTTCAATTAGTCCCTAATTGGCTGCTCCGTCCGGCGCCGCTCTTCAGTCCCGAGTTCTGCGGGCTGGACCTGTGGTCGTCATGGTGCAGCGAATACACGGAGCACGCATGAAAACGGGGTCACGTGTGCAGCAGCGCAGGACGCACCTGCGGTTAACCTGTGAACTCCACTAACGATCTAAAGCCTCTCTGGACAGCCTTTCCAGTCCCGTCGCTCCTCCGGTCTTACAAGTCATTTCATGGCCGAGACATAACATCCATTGGCCAAGGTTATCCCACCCTATTTTGAATGAAGACACTTGAACCTCATCATAGGTTTGTAATACATCAGCTAACAAATGTCGCTTCGTCAAACATCATCAAACACTTTTCTGGGTCAAGTCACAACCACTTCGGAGGACCCTGCAGGAAGGACCTCCGCCCTATTGGAATGCTATTCCAGTCCCGCTTGTGGACAATGTCGTGGTGTCACCTTCTTGAGGTCGTCACCCTGGACATAAAAAAGGAGTCTGCATGAAGGGAACTGTGACAGATGTGGGGGATTTGAACCCATGTCGACCGCTTGTCATGCGCTAATGACTTGGATCTGAGTCAATTTATCCCAGGGAATATTATCCCAACTGGAAGGTTAACAGCGGAGATTCAAAATGTTAATCGGCTTGGGACAACGAATGCAATCAAACTTCTTAAAATATCAATCTTCACACCATTCCTCCTCCGATGGATGCGCACTGCTGTGATATCAAGTCGCTCCCATTTGAGAAGATAGCCGGAGTTCAGTCGTCAAGATTATGACGTCATAACTGATGATGACGATGATCGTACCGAAAATCTGCAAACAATGGTAACACTGCCCTCTACATGAACATCGAGCTCAAAATGACCATACACATCACAAAGATTTCTGTAACATCCAATGTGTGGATTAATGTCGGCTGCAATGTCCAAATGCCATGGCGACAACAGCAACTACAAAACTACGTAACCAGTAGTTTCATCAACACGTCACTACGATAAGTGGACGCCTCAAGAAGAAAAGAAGAAGTTGCATCAAATCACTAAACGTGTTACGTTCAGGTGGCAATTCTTCCCCTTTAGCGACACCTGTTGGCACTCTTTGGACGATGCAGTCTCTATGATCAGACTACTCAAAACTTAAGGGCACCACGTGTAAAAAAAGTGCGACAACAAACTATATAATAAACTATATATAAAACTTGTTACCCCATCACGGTGGACAATGGCAAGGCTACTCCCATTAAAACCCCCTTCCCTGCCCCTCAATCCCAGCCCAATCCTCACTCACAGTTGCAGGCTCCCATGTTTGTTCCCCTTCTCTCTTGCCATATGGTCAGTCTGTTGCCTGTTTACCCTCCATCACCTCACTCTTCCATGAGCCTTGACTTGTCAAGAGAAATAAGAGCAGGTCAGAAAACAAGTAAAGACAAATTAAGAAATAGATGAAAGTAATAATAACTAAAACAGCACTCCGCACTCGGTAGAGAGCACATCTGCACCAGGCTGAACAGTTTGCGTTTTGCATACCACTGATAGGCCGGATCTGGAACCACACCTGAACCAAAATCTAATCAATTTGGCCTTGTCACACACCCAACCCCTCATTCAAATCTTGTCCAAATTAGTCCATAACTTTTTGAAATATCTTGCTCACAGACAGACAAGGGTAAAAGCTTTACCTCCATCTTCCTTCGCAAATCCTCACGTTTCCCACCTCAAGCAAAGTTGAAAGATGGCAAAAAGTTCGACCTGGAATGACCCTATATCAAACATCGAGTCAGTTTTTTCTTTCCGTTTTGACACCCGTGACCCCAGTTCCTCAGCCACTGGGGCATGAACCAGGGGTCAAATGCAAAATAGTCGCTTCATATTTCATGCGTCCCACAATGTTGATTGCATGTAATAAGTTGAAGTAAAAATAAAACGTTTTAAAATACATGTTGATCGGCACACCTTCAAGGCAACCCCACGAGGCCCTCTGGCCCACTAAAGCTGACGTCCCCGGCTCAGTCCATCGAAGTTGTTGTATTTGGTGTGGTCCTTGATCCCATGGGTCATGCGGGCGGAACTTGGCACAAAGACAGTCACCAAAGCTCGGGTTTTCATTTTCAGAATGATGGGGTCGGCAAAACCCAGCAAGCCGCAAGGCCAGGGCACATCCAAACGCATGTCGATCAGCGCACGACTCCGGCCACCACATGCACAGCCCTCTACATCACCAAAGCTGCTGCCCTCGGCTCGGTTTTCACTCCTATCAAAGTCATTGTATTTGGTTCGGTCCTCAATCCCACAAAACTTTGTTTCTCTCGTCTTCCATAGGTGGAGCTTTGCTAGAAGGATTTCACCAAAGCTTGGGCACATATCCAATTTTCATCTGAAAAAATCATCACTTTTCATCCCATTCACTTGTGAAATTAAACATCAATTACATAGTGCATCACTGAATTGGGAAAGCATCTATTTTTGAGGGCAAAAGGTCAAAGGTCAACTCAAGGTCAAATTTCTAATATCATCAATTTTCATCTGAAAAATCATCAATTTAAATCCGTTTGACCCAAGCTTTAATTAAGATCGTCAGTTTTAATCTTAATGAAATGGACAATTTGATGTATCCATGGCAACTTTTTATTTTGGGGAGGGGTGGATTTTGCAAGAATCGTGCTCTGTATGACGTCTTTCTTGCTTGTTTGTTTGTTTGTGAACAGGATATCTCAAAAGGTTTCGGACGGATTCGGACAAAACTTGGTGGACATTGAGTAAGTGACAAGGACGAAATAATTAGATTTTGGTGGGGAAGTCCCGGATCCGAATCCTAGAATATTTTAAGTGATTCTTCACAATGGGGAAATAAGGCCAAAAACAAGAAAAGCATGATATTTCAAAAAGTTGTGGACGGATTATGACAAAACTTGGTGGATGAGTTGGGTAGGTGACAAGAATAAGTCGATTAGATATTGGTTCAGATCTGGATGCAGATCCGGCCTTTCAGTGAGATACAAAACGTAAACTGTTCACCAGGCGGAGGTATGCTTTCTACTGAGTGCCGTTCTAGTTTTTTTTGTACACAAACCCATCTCTCCCACCACCCCCCCCCCCCTTTCCCATGCCTTCTCCCCCCAAGCCCTCTCCCTCCCACAGATTTCCCGATGTCCCTGCTCGCAAATGTTGTACTTGTGTGCTTCCCCCTCTCTCCCCCATCGTGTCTCCCGCTCCGTTTATTTCGTCTGTGTCCATTTGTTTTTTTTTGTCATTAATGTTAGCTCTTACACGAGCCTCGATCTTGTATACAAAAAAACAAACAAAAAAAACTGTTCACCTGGCAGAGGTCTACCGAGTCTACCGAGTGCCATTCTAGTTACCTTTCAGGCAAACAAAATTTTGAAACGGTTGCCCTACGGGAAACCCCTCCATCCACCCTCACCCCAAAGTTAAGTGTGTTGCACTACATTATGTGTTGTTAAAAACAAGAAAATGTATTTGTTGTTTGGTTGTTGAATATTAGATGAGTGCACAAAGGGAATTAGTTTGTTTTATTGTTGTACATGACCTTTTATTCTTTGTGTACATGACCTAGTTGTCTTGTATATTAAACAAGAGGAGGATGTAACCGGATAATACAGGATCCTGATTTGTGTGGTTGAGGAAGAGTGTGGGGTCGGGGCGAAGAGAGGGAAGGAAGAGCTGTACCGTGTGGGTTTGCTTTCAGGAATAGGATTGTACTACAACAAACATGTCCTGATCTAGGACAAACATGTCCTAGACAGGGCAACAAATCATAGATCCAACAGTCCTTTTGCAAGGAACGCTAAAAACTGATTGTCTTATTTGATGGCATTGTTGTTAACAAAGTTAGCCATAGTACAATAATAACGTTTCAAAAATCAAATAATTTTAAAATCCTTACCCTAATGTACAGTGGCAATCCATCAAAAGCACAATCCCAGCAAGCAGTGCGCATACGGATAGGTGGATCCAGGGATGGTTTCCAACAAACAAGAATCATTGGAATATCCCGGGATGAAGCTAACTCCGAGGGCCTTTCACTCACTCACCGCAGGCAGGTTAGGTTGGTGGTCTTTCTGTCTTCTACCGACTCCTCTCCAGCCTAGCTCCCTCTGTGCTCTGTCCCCCAAATATTCCTACAGGTCGCACAAGATCTGCCTGCAACCCTCTTATGGTTAAACTGCCAAAATCAAGACTCTCTGCTCACCTTCACTCCTCTTTTCTCCCGCCTCTGGAACAAACTCCCCCACTCCATTCAATCCCACTCCTCCCTCCAGGTCTTTAAAACAGCTGTTCACCACCATCTCTTATCTTCCCCCATCCAAAACCTTGATCTTTTCTACCCCCGCTAATTTCACTTTTTTTGAAATCCACTTTTTTGAAATTCCAACTTCTTTCCTGGGAAGTCTTTGCGGTGTCCATATGTTTTATACCTCTCCCACCCCCTTCCAAGCCCTCTCCCTCCCACAGATCTCTCGATGTCCCTGCTCTCAAATGTGGTGTTTGTGTCGTTCCCCCTCTCTCCCCATCTTGTCTACCGCTCTCCTTATTATTTGTTTTATGTGTCCGTTTGACTTTTTGTGTGATTAATGTCAGCTCTTTCACGAGCCTCGATCTTGTATACCAATATATATATATATATATATGTCAAGTAGTAGATTTGTTATTGCCTAAAGTTCAGTTATAGACGTTAGGCGTAATGTGTTATGATTTAAATGTTGTCTAGAAATGCTATTTTCATAAAGTAAATAAAGGGTTTTTGCTTCGTTTTAGTTTTTGATGAGGAAAGGCTTAAAATGAGGTCATGCTGAACAAACTGTATACGTGTGCTTTTTTCGAGGCTGGTCGTAAAACCACGCCCACATGCGCTTGTTTTAGCGTAATGCTAGTAGAATGACATGATCGTTAACCATATATATTTTGTTTTAATCTCAGCAACGCATGACTCTGTATAAACATGCTTTGGATTACTCATGTACACAAACCCATAAAATATATGGGTTTGTTTGGCTAAGCATACACTCTTCTCTTTGTGAGTTACAGTTCTGTTTTCTCGGAGCCCAGAGAAACAATTGGTCCAAATGATAAGGAAAAGGCTGACTCCCCCGAATGATAACGGTGGGAGGAACCTCTCCCAGTGTTGTTTGTTCCCTCGGAGATTTCCTGATAAAACGTGTCCCTATATAAATGGACCGGGAATCAATGTGTTTTCAGGAAGGCTTGACTTGGCATGTTCTTGCTGTAGATTGCTGTAGACGTCGGTCTCCTCCGGATCCGTATAAGTTGGTTCTTTAATAAAGCTGCGCCATTCCAGGCTATTGTGGACTTCTTTTGCAAACGAAGAGCTGATTCTTCACAGATGGTACCAGGAGTGGGGTGTCAACAGACGCGGAGGACGGGAAACGGAGCCCGATGGACAGGAGGAAGGCTGACCTGAGGCCGGCGCCGGCACGTTGATATCAGAGGGCTATTATTCCAAATTCGTACCTTCCTCCTTCGAGCGGGTTCAGTCTCCTTGTCTTCCCCGCTGTCTGCACTCGAACAGAAATTGTAAGTAGAGGCTCATTTAGGCCTCAGAATGGCGTAGCTTTGTTAAAGCCAGGATAAATAAATAATAGTAAGGATACAAGTAAGGACTTAACAGTAAGCTTAAAGTTACAGTTAGCACCAGGAGGGGAAAATGAGGTCGGACAGCCATATAGGTTGAAACCAGGTGGCCAAGATTTTTCCAGGAAGGAACAGCCCAGAGACAAGATGGGGTATGCCATTGCATGCCAGGGAACGAAGGGCTGTGGCTAACTTAGGCTAAACTTAGATAGAAAGCCATAGGAACATAGAAGGCCATAGGAACATGGCCAGTAAAAGGATTTGCGCAGGATATCGGTGAAGATAACGTTCGGTAAAAGGGAAGGGGGGAAAGTGAGGTCGAGCCAGGCCGAGAACTTTCCAGGAAGGAACAGCCCAGAGACAAGATGGGGTATGCCATTGCATGCCAGGGAAAGATGGGCTGTGGTGAACTTAGAAGGTCCAGATAGAAACAGGCCAGAACCTGGTGGACCAGAGAAAATAAATAAGCTCACAGGAAATGGGCCAGGTGAAACAATTAAGGAGGTAGTTAAGCAAGCAAATCAGCGGCTAATGCCGCTCGTCCATAATCCGGACCAAGACCCCGCGAAAGGGGAGGTAGCCACCATGCCCCCAACCCCCCCCCAAGACCTGAGCTCAGTCCCGGGGCTCTAGGCAACACCCCAACACCCCACCCTGCCTCCCCTTTCCACCTCAACCCACCCCCCGTCCAAACCCGTCCCAAAAAATCCTTTTCCTTGAATGAGAGATGTAACATGAATGAGGAATGAATGTATATTGGGATGTTAATTGACGTGTGTGTCTGGCCAATGTGTTTGTCTGTGTGTCATGTGCAAAGCAGAGGGTTTCGGTGTGAAACTTTGTAAGCGATCTGCTCGACTTGGGGGAAATTCAGGCCGGGAATGTCCATTTTAACGTCTATCCGAGAGAACAGGCGAGGTCCTGAACTGAGTCCGGATTTTCATCTGTTTGGGAGTTGTTTGGGAAGCGAATTGATATAAATCGGGTCAGGAAAGCACCCGGAGTGCCCTTGTCGATCTACTGTTGATATGAAGCGGTTTCTTGGAGATGGTTGCAGAATTCGAATCAATATGTGTGTTTTACTTGAATTGAAGAGTTCATTCAATGGCAGATATTGTGTATTGTATGTGTGGGATGTATCGCTGAGGCAGCTCACCTTTGAAATTGGTGTCATATAGTGCATTTTGGGGTCGGGTGCGATGAGGTTGCTCAGAGTGCCGGCGATAACTCGCCCACTCTCAGAGGAAGTGTGTGCCCAAATGCATTGTGGGTCATTTCGACTTTGCTGGATGTCGGACGTTCACATGTCAGTATCTTGTCAGAATCTTCTTCTTCATGTCATGTCCTTCATCCTTCATCTTCTTGTCAGAATTAGACATGAGTCATGAGCCATGTCGGAATAGTGGCCGGCTGCGACATATATGCCAGGCAATGTCACAGGACGAATACGTTATTTAAGATGGATTTATAAGATGGATAGATGGATGGATTTATTTAAGATGGCTAAAATAAACGATTTCAAGACAGAGTAATTAATTTCCGGAGCCAAATTCCAACAGGAAGTCTTGTTCATACAGTAAGGTACAGTGCGGAGTGGCGGCTGGAAGATGCATCGATGCATTTGTGTTGATCGATGCGGACACAGATTTAGTATGCTGGTAAGGTTGTTATTAAAACACATATGGGTCTGAGGGCAGATAATGTGGGACAAGCTGCCTCACGGGCGCTGCAGGGAGAGTATTTGGAAATTCAATAATTTGAGCAGAAATGTCACGTTTTCAACAGAACGCTGATCCGAGGAAGGAGGACGGTCGAGGTTTCAACTGTCGGTATGTGGTGTGGCTTGTGCCAAGGTGTGGGCGCGAGGAGGTGCGTTGATGAAGCGTTGTGCGAACGAGGAAGGATGTGCGATGGGCATTGTGAAGCACGCCTCGTACGGAAGGTCCTTGGACGAAGTGTGACGGTTGTTGGATTCGTAGAAGTTAGCATTATGCTATGTAGAGCCACATTAATGGTCATTTGTCCATTGTCGCCGGACTTGCATTACTTGTGGGATAATAAAGCGCTGGTTACCCCAATTTGAAGTTTGACCTTTCGAAGTTTATTTGACCTTTGTTCGAGATATGTAAGGGTAAGAGGTCAGAGGCAATTCACTAACCTTGGAAGAACGACAGGCGGAGTCAGTCTACAGGGTGTTGCTTTAACGATAGGATATATAGGACTTAAATCTGGAGAATATCGGGACATTATATTGTGGGTAAAACCAAAATCATGTACATAATTAGTGGACAGAGAATATCGAGTTTTTTGTGTACAGTACGCTTGGAATTTAATTTAACCGGGCCGAGCGGTGGGGATTTGAGATGGATTTGAGTCACGTTAAATGGAGGACATTTGTGAGGATGAAGAGATGCAAGTAACGTGGATTAAATTGTGGTATCACGAGTTGGGTGCCAGAGATATTGTGGTTATTATAACTCACTGAGTATAGGGGGCGCCGGGCGCACCGAGTACAGATCGGGTTGCATGATGGAGCACGCATGCATGGATTTTGGCTTTGCGAGGCTCCGGATCGAAATTGGCATTTCGATGCTGTGGATTATATTATGCCTGCCCGGAAAGGGGATGTCCTGTGCTGGGGCTGGCGACATGCCTCTGTTATTTGTCTGTCTGTCGGTCTGATTGTAAGTCTTTGGTACTGGGAGGGCTAATTGAGTGCTCAGGCGTCATTGTTCCATGGAGGCAGGTCCGGGGGTTTTGGTCCAGCCTGCAAGGAGTCCAGGGGCTTGTTTTAGGGCTGGGTCGCCAAAAATGGGATGCTGTGCCCATCTGGATGTAAAATTATCCATCAAGGACGGGGAATAATGTGCAGTGTGATTGGGTAAGAGGTAAAGGCCATAAAACACCAACCCCATGAGGAACGAAATAAATGGAGAGATGTTGGGATCACATGATGGTTGGGATTGAAGAACAACCTACTGGGATTTCAAACCTGTGTTTGGGTCTGGGGCAACTGGGTGATGGGCAACAGTGTATGAGTGAGTAATTATGATCTGTTTAAGTGTAAGAGGCGGTGGAGAAGAAAGGGGTGATGAAAAGTTATTTGTTTTAGTGTGAAGTAGGTTGGTTGCTTATTTGTCACAGTAAGATGAGAGTTGTGTTTTTAAGCTTGGTCTTTGAATGAATTGTTGCTTGGAATGTGTTGATTGGAAAAGTGATTTCTGATCGCTGATCCGATCTGGTTTTGAATTGTTTGATTTAATTTTGAATTGATTGGAGGTAATAAGGATTTGTGTTGATTTCCTGATTTGAGTTCATCTGGAAACGAAGACAGATGGGATTAATGTGTATATCAGGAACAATTTGGAAAAGAAATATGGATATATGACATTACTAAAATATAACCAAGCAATTGAGAGTTCTTGGGTTAATGGGATATAAATAAATGCATCTACAAGTTGATGGTTTATAAAAATTTAGGTCTGGATGATACTTAAACGATGAACAATGTTGGCAATATACAAAGAATGTGACTTGTTTTTTGGGGGGAAAACATGTGGTTTAAATTTGGTTGGCTAAGTTTTAAAGATGGAGATGTTTCGCAGAACTCTTATGATTATTTACATGAGTGGTGGACTATTCCATGGCGAAGCATTTTTCAGTTTTTATGATTAAGGTTTAAGGTCTTTATGATCTGTTTAGTGTATTTTTCAAAGGAGAGGGTTTTGGTCAATGATGATGCCAAGATTCCGGATGTGGATACTGGGAAACCATCGATGTTGGGGGGAATGAAGATTAATTCAGATTTAGCGTAGTTAAGTTCGAGGAAGCTGATCTGAAGCTAGAATTTTATTTCAGTTAGGCAGTTTGTCAGGATAGAGTGGGTGGTGGTGGAGCACGATTTGGTGGAGATGAAAAAGCTGGATGTCATCGGTGAAGCAGTGGAATTGGAGACCATGGTGCATTGGCTATGGTGCATGACGGATTAAGTGACCAAGGGGGGATAGGTACAGGACGAAGAGGAGGGGGCCAAGAACTGAACCTTGGGGGACACCTTAAGGGGGAGTGAATTGTGGTGATTAAGCTGTTGTAGATGCTGTCAATTTTGCTTTGGATGAATGGTCCAGGAAGGAAGGAGGGTGCAGGTGGCACCAGGTGTGAGTGCACAGGTGTGCACCAACAGGTGTGTGGAGCAAGGTGGTGGTATCCAGGGAGCTGAGGAGTTTGTTCACGTTGTAAAGTTTGTTTATTTAGTTTGTTTATTGTAGAGAAGAGTGCTTTTGGGATTCCGGAGCCAGAGTGGATAATTTGAGAGTAGTAGGTGGTCCATGTGAAGCTTGGGAGTGAACTGATTTGGGTTTAATAGGCACAAGCTGGTCTAAACAGGGTGAGGAGGATGGCGTGATTGATGATGTCAAAGGAGGCGTTGAGGTGAGGAGGATGAAAATGTTGAGGTTGCCGGCATCGGAGGAGAGAAAAGGTCGCTGGTGATTTTGAGGAGAGCAGTTTCAGTACTGTGGCTGGAGCAGAATCCGGATTGGGATGTTTCATACAGGTTATTGGCAGAGTGGTGATGTTTGAGTTGAGTGGCCACAGCACGTTCCAAAACTTTTGACAGAAAGGGTAGGTTGGAGATGGGTCTGAAGTTATTTAGGGTGTCAGGGTTTAGTCCAGGGTTTTTCCAAAATGGGGGTGAAGTTTCACGAGTTTTTGGGGAAATCGGTATGTGAAGCTGGATTAAGTTGGAACTGCTTGATGAGCCATGGAGATGGATTGGGTTTTGTTGTTGGTTGTCTGGGAGTTCGGTTGTTGCATTGCCAAAGGTTTCTGTGTGGTGGACACACTCGTTGGCTGTTGTCTTGTGTGACGTGGATGGAGATGTATGTGGCTGTGTGTGGCTGCCTGGAGGGGAAGGCGGCTACAGTGGTTGATATTGGTTGTGGGTTGTCCGGGGTGCTTCGATTTGCATAAGGGGTGAAGATTGGGATATTACATTATTTTGAGTAAGTATTGGCATGAGTAATTACAGAAGTAATTATGAGTTATTATGAGTAATTAGTGGTATGAGTATTAGTTATGAGTTCCAGGTGTTGAGCTAGTTATGCTAGTTATCCAGCTAGTTATGAGTAAGTGATTATTTTAGTAAAATTACATGTTTCGCTGTGTTGTTGATCTGGGGACAAGCTAGTTTGATGGGTACCCTGGGGTCTTCGGCGTGTCTATGTGTTTGGCTGTCTGTCACACCGGACTCTTGAATGGGTTTTCATGAGACGAATTTCAGACATAACAGTGAGAATCTATTTTGAGCGAATCACAGTGGGTGAGGAAAACATTGTGTGTGACCAGACACCAGAACTGACCAGAATTGAAATTGGAAGTAGACCAGGTTATTTCTATTATTTGTTTATTCCTGAAAATAAATAAATAATAGGGGGAGGTTCATGGAGGTTAATGGTGGTTTGTTTGTATTAATCGAGGTTAATGGTGGTTTGTGTTTGTGTTAATGGAGGTTAAAGGTGGTTGGTTTGTGGTAATTCTAGTTGAAACTCTCGCTGAAGTAATTTTCGTTTATTTTTATTTTTTGATTCGATTTGAGAGTTGAGATGATTGATTTTTTTATTAATTTTATAATTTTATTTTTATTGATGTTGGAAACAGGTAATGGGATGCTGAGAGAAGGATGGAATTTAATTTGAATTGGACTGGATTAAATGGGATTGAATTTAAAAATTGAATATTGAATAAAATTGGATCCACTTGGAAAAAAGTGGATTAGGAAATTGGAGACCTGTAGACCAGGCGCTCCCAGGAGACTTGTGGATCAGGTGTTCCACCAGAGGAAAAAGACCAGGTGTTCGTGGAGCACTTCACCTGCAAGAACGCCTTGGAACCAAGGTGGAAGGGACCAGTCCAGGTGTTGCTGACTACACCAACGGCAGTCTTTTGCGAGGGCAAGACTTCGTGGATCCACGCCACGCACTGTAAGTTGGCCATACAAGCACCAGACACTACACCACAGAAACCACAGTAAGGATGGGCCTAATCATAGGTACAATACTATTGATAGCGACAGCAGCTAGGGGAAACTCCGATTCCAATAGATGCGAAAACGAAACCCGACACCTCACCGTAACATGGGGACAAAGAGTATCACTACCATGTTTCGAACAGAAAGCCCTGCACACAAATTGGGTGAACATAAATTGGCTAGCACTGTCGGCAGGGCCTGGACGCGTTGGCATGATACTACAAAAGCAACGAGAGTTCCGGGAAGACGGGCAAGCTAGCATTAAGACCTTGGCCCAACCAGGATACCAATGGGGAACCCCTGATTTTAAGCTACAAACACGCACACGCCTAGGGAAAGACATGACCATGCAGGTCCGGTGCAGCGTCTGGACCCCTGGCGCGGCCGGTGGCGAAAGGAACTACATACCATGCATCGAATACATACTCACGCCACAACCCCAGGATAAGGCCCCAAAGAGGGGGGAAAACACATATTGGAAAGTGGCCAGGGAGGTGGCAACAATTCAAAATAGGACACACTGCTGGTCGTGCATGCACTTTCCCCAAGCAGGCACCACAGGAATACACATGATAGTGCTACCTCTGTCCCTCAATGACCTCTGCTCACAACCTATCGATTCCCCATGTTTAGTCACCACGCTGGAAAGAGAAGGGGTTGACAACGGCAAGAGTTGCAATCGACAATTTAATTATCGCCCGTCAATGATTGCCCATGTGGCCGAGAGGCCTGCCCCCGTCTGGGTCAAACCACAGAAAGGGAGGGTCTGCCTCCAGGGTTCCGGCCACTTGCGTATGGGAGAATCAGAATGCGCCTACACTCTCCCCGGGAAGCTGGGACAAGGGAGCTCGGGGATTACATTACGAATAGTACTGCAAGATAAACACAACCACAACATAACGGCTATAACATTCTCTAGGGGGGTTAGTAGGATTAATGGGGTGGTAAAGGGACTCCAGTGCTTATCCACCCACCTGGTCCCACCCCATGGGACAATGTTTATATGCGGCGACAAGGCTTACCCCTATTTACCAAATAATTGGGGGGGCACATGTTATCTGGGTTCAGTCCTTCCTGACGTTGAGATACTGGATGAGCGAGACCCAAAGTCCTTGGACAGGCGTTATAAGAGGTCAGTCATGAACGAAGATGGAACCACTAAACTACACGGGAGCCTAGGGGAAAAGGTGTTTGGTTTCTTCTTCCCAGGAGCGGGCACAGTCATGGATAGTTTCCGGATAGATAAATTGGCTTTGGCCCTAGAAAAGGTGGCAAACGACACCGCTACGGCTCATGACATACTATTGGATCGATCGGATCGCGCGCGAGAACTCTTATAAATTTAGCTGGCTCACTGACTGGTTCCAGGGATGGACGGGCACCATAGTGAAGTGGTTATTGACCGCACTGGCTGTGATAATCGGGGTAGTAATTTGGGGGGCACTAATGAAATCTCTAGTCCTCCTCTGTATGAGAAAGTATTTTACAGGATGGAAAGTGAAGAAGCCGCCGACAACAACTATGGCTCTGACCACAGAGGCCGTCGACCTGAACGGGTCCTTCAACAAGGCAGTTGCGACCGGCGCTCCAGAAAATTGCATTGAATTTCGTGGCAACTGTGATACTTGTGTGGATCCCATGTGGGAACTGGCTGCTGCCTGTAACGGTGTATGTGATGACTGTGATACTTGTGCTATAAACCCCTTGCGTGTACTGGCTAACGCTGCTTATGTATTACAAGCTGACAGCTGCACGCCCCCTTCCGACCCAACTATGGATCTGATTGCGACACTGGGTCTGGCGGTTGAGGGACCCGACGCGGATGTCCTAGACCCGCAAGCCGACCAGGCGCCCATGGGAGACTTTGACATAAAGGAAGTCCCTCTCTTTTCTTCAAATGTTTCGGATCTCTTTGATCCAAATGTTTCGGATCTCTTTGATCCACATGTTGCGGATCTCTTTGCTTCAAGTGATTCGGATTCGGATTTTTACGCTCTGTACCCTGACCAGGAAATTGAGACACAAGATACTGACGACATTTTGTATTCCCCAGAACAGCAACACGTGAGGGACCTCATGGGCATGACCGTTGATTAACTTCGAAGATCTGCAAGGACTGCGTCTGCAAAGGGTGGGGGGAGCCAGTTCCGCAGGGGAAGTGATGCACCCTCTGGCGGAGCAGAACCTCATCTGGACCAGACGTCTTCGTTGTGGATCCGAAACGTTAATGAACTTTCATGTTTTGAGCCCTCAGGCTCCAAGCACGCACCACACGACACGTTCGCCAAATGCACGGGCGAGGCGCTTTGGGCGCACGATATGCCCTTGGGAGATACCCGCATTACACAATTATTTTTCAATAAAGCCCGATGTGGCACGTTGTCTCTTAAGATACTTTGTCTCGACGAGACAAGAGGAAGGAATGTCAAGTAGTAGATTTGTTATTGCCTAAAGTTCAGTTATAGACGTTAGGCGTAATGTGTTATGATTTAAATGTTGTCTAGAAATGCTATTTTCATAAAGTAAATAAAGGGTTTTTGCTTCGTTTTAGTTTTTGATGAGGAAAGGCTTAAAATGAGGTCATGCTGAACAAACTGTATACGTGTGCTTTTTTCGAGGCTGGTCGTAAAACCACGCCCACATGCGCTTGTTTTAGCGTAATGCTAGTAGAATGACATGATCGTTAACCATATATATTTTGTTTTAATCTCAGCAACGCATGACTCTGTATAAACATGCTTTGGATTACTCATGTACACAAACCCATAAAATATATGGGTTTGTTTGGCTAAGCATACACTCTTCTCTTTGTGAGTTACAGTTCTGTTTTCTCGGAGCCCAGAGAAACAATTGGTCCAAATGATAAGGAAAAGGCTGACTCCCCCGAATGATAACGGTGGGAGGAACCTCTCCCAGTGTTGTTTGTTCCCTCGGAGATTTCCTGATAAAACGTGTCCCTATATAAATGGACCGGGAATCAATGTGTTTTCAGGAAGGCTTGACTTGGCATGTTCTTGCTGTAGATTGCTGTAGACGTCGGTCTCCTCCGGATCCGTATAAGTTGGCTTTAATAAAGGACTGCGCCATTTTTCAGGCTATTTGTGGACTTCTTTTGCAAACGAAGAGCTGATTCTTCACATATATATATATATATATATATATATATATATAGCTGAAAACACCAGGTAGCTAACTGAAGGATAATCAGGTTCATATGAGATGAAGTTCAAACTAAAAAGTAAAATAAGGTAATTCATGTTGTAATCATAATTATAACAGCAACAGCTTCCAGATGCAGTTGGTGAACACATTTCATTGGACCCACGTTTCATCCAAAAGCACTTGACCAAAGATATGGACGCTCAATAAACAGTGTAAGATCATTGAGAACGGTCAATCAGGGGTGAACAATGATCATGATCGCACCTTCATCCAGGTTAGTTATTGACTAGAGACGATCACGTGTAGGTCCAGAGCAAAATGAGGGATCGAAGAATGGAGTTAAATGGCTGTGACATCATCACAATGGTCGAGGACACAGACAAGAACGAGATTCTTTGTCCTCCATGATGATGTGAGGCCATGCCGTACATGGCGATTATTACAGCGCTCCTCTTCAACTTCAAAAAAGACCAAACTTTGCAAATCCTCCAAATTTTCTTTTCAAGGCTACCGTTAACTGCTAAATGTTACCATTTGCTAAATCAAAATGTCTGTAATTGTTTCAGTATCCTTGTGATGAATATGTTTTTTTATGGTACTGTTGATTCTGACATTTTCATGCCATTCTCGAAACCGAAGTCGTGATCGCTACCCGATGCCCAATCACCGGGGGTGAAGTGTCGCCAAGTCTGGTCACACCTACATGTTCCTGCCACCTCGTTGAGCGTGTCCCATCTTGTTTGTCCAATATACTGCTCAGCACAATCCTTGGGTTTAGGAAAATACATGATTCCATGACCAAGCAGTCTTTACGATGAGTTACAGAACATTGGAGTGTCGAGGGCTTATTCGCATCTTGACATTAGACACTTTCAATTCGCCAGAAAGGCCCAATAAATGGGGAAGGACACACTTTCCCCTTGGAATTCCACTTCAGCTTTATTGTTGACGTAGAGGAAGCATGGACTACTTATTGCCATTGGAGAGCTCACCACGTCCCACAAGAGTTAAATTTTATATCGGGCAGTTTTAACAGTGGAACATATAATCTCCATAAATCCAAATATTTTCTGGATGTAGACATCTAAGGCATTCCTTCCATGATTTTTCCTGGCATTATGCACCTCTCTTGCCTTGAGAGCGAGTTAATGACGCTTTGTTTGCGGTTTAGTCAGGTTCACAAAGTTTTTTCGTTCAAATTTTTTGGAGATTAGCAAAACTATACATTTTTGGAATAGTCAGAGCATGAGGAATCCAAAAATTAATGTTTGCATTTGCGTAGACACCTTTGCAAAAATGACACTCAGGACAGTGATGAAGATCTGTAAAAGCATATTCCTGGACGGTGTAGACCTCGTAGATCCTGTGTATAGGACTTATAGTTCAATCTGATGCTAACAAGGCTGCTTTCTTGCTTTATAAACCCATACCTATAACTTCAAAGGACTTGCAATATCATGTATTATGTAATAGTTATATCACAAATATAAAGACAATGGTTTTCAATTACCTTTGTTTGTTGCTTTTCTATAATCCTGAGCACTATTTTGAGGCCTTTATTGGATTCCTTGACCCAGAAAACATAGGATTAGCATATTTAATTAAGTCTCTAGGTTGACCAGAAGCCGAGATCGCGCAAAATATGTATTTTATGGTGGCCATTTTGAATATCCAAAATGGCGGCCATGCAGGTGTCTGTGCAAATGCCAACATTGATTTTCGGATTCTCCATGCTCTGAAGATTCCAAAAATGTACAGGTTTGCTAATCCCAAAATTTTGAATGAAATTATATTTGTTAACATAGTGAACCTGACTATCTTCATCACTGTCCTGAGTGTCATTTTCGCAAAGGTGTCTACGCAAATGTAAACATTAATTTTCGGATTCTCCATGCTCTGAATATTCCAAAAAATGTATAGTTTTGCTAATCTCCAAAAATTTTGAACGAAATTATATTTGTTAACATAGTGAACCTGACTTGTTCTGGTCCCTGGCCATTTTCCTCTCTGCTGATGTCATCAGTGAGACTGAACTAATCCATTGCTCATGGTAACAACTGCTTTGCTCTTATCAGCAGGTGCTAAGAATCTCTCTTTATTAATCTTTTCAGTGTTCCACTCAAATATTCCTTCAAAGAAAGTCATCTCTCACAAGGGGTCTACGATTCCTCGACATCTCTCCCTATTCTCTTCAGCTTTGATCGGCCCCACTCCCATCCTAATGGTGGTGTTGCTGTCCATCAAAAACTCCAGTCCTCACTTTATTCTCTGTGTTATCATTTCCAAGCTAACTGGAATACCTCTGGCAATGAAATTCTCTGCAAAACTACCTAATGTTTCCACCACCCGCACAATAATGACAACTCTTTATTCTGAATTCACCTCTTTTTACTAATAGGGATGAACTAGTTAACCAGCTTTCTCTTCCTTTTCCTCCTCTGCCCCTCTCTGCTGTAAAATCTGGCTGTTCACACAGGCCACCAGGAAAGGCCAAATCTGCACGCACAAAGGAATTGCACTTCCGCGTCTCCTTTTACATCTTGCACACTCTGCCCTCTCTTGGCTCTTTCCATCCCAGATTTCTGCAGGGTGCACACAGTGTGCCAGTAACCCTCTCCTTGTTAAACTCCCAAAATCTCACCTCCACTCAAACGGCTCTCCTCCACTCATTTGTCCTCTTTTATCTCATCTGTGGAACCAACTTATAAGTTTGTTCAGTTCCATTCTTCTCTCCAGGGATTCAAGACAGCTCTTCACCACAACCTCATGTCATCTCCCATCAATACTCATGATCTATTCTAGCTCAAAATATCCCCATCCCCAAGCACTTCGCTTTTCCAGGTTGTGATTTCCTTCCTGTCTGTGTCTGTCTGTCTGTGTCTGTCTGTCTGTCTGTCTCTCTCTCTCTCTCTCTCTCTCTTAGTTTTACCGTTGGATTTGTTACACTGCACTCGCAAAGCAAAAAGCGGGGGGAAGCGATCGGTTGCGTGTGTACGTCTAGCGTTTTAAAATCCATTATCTCGGCAACCGTTGGTCCAATTGACAGGAAATTTTCACCGAAGGAGTGCCTCCACCTGTATCATTTTTTTATTCACAATGATGTAGTCATAGGTCACATAGTACGAAAGCAATCTTGGAAAACGTTGCACCTCTATATCTTTGAAACCGCTCAATGGGAAAAAAATGTAAACATGACTCATTGTCAAGTACTCCTCATGGGGAATAAGATATGTTAATGATGATGTCATTGGTGCCTTTATTATGACTTCATAATTCGACAAGTATAATGCTTGATCCGATCACTATGAATTTCTTTTTTCTCTGCAACTGTTAATCCAATGGACACGAATTTTTCACCATTTCCCACCTCCTGTAGATTTTTTTTAACGCTAATTATGAAATCATAGGTCACGTGGCATAGGCGCCATCTTGGAAAAACCGAAAAATGTTGCACATCTATCTCTGAAACTGCTCCATGGATAAAATTAAAACTTGGCTCATTGTAAAGAACTCCGCACGGGGAATAAGTGTTGTTAACGATGATGCCATTGGTGCCTTAATTATAACGTCATAATTCGTCTGATCAGCTTGAAATTTATTGAGCATGATCTACACAACAATTATATTAGAGAATGTAAATGTATGATGTCATCGCTCACGTGGTCTGGCAATCATATTGGATCAAAGACAAAAACCCCTTCAAAAACAGAAGAGTTGGCTCGCACCAAGTTGACTGTGCGGGGTAAGTATTCCATGAATACCATCTAGTTCCTTTTCTTTCATCCCTGCTTTCCCCTTCCTCTTCTTGCACATGTGCAGATTGTTCACACCTGTGTGTCCTTCACCCCTTCCCCTTGATCTCACTCTCACTTCTACTCAGCCGTTGGTGTTTCCCCCATTCCATTCTGCTCTCGCGCTTCCATGAGCCTCGATTGTTGCTACAAAAACCCCTGCTCAATCTAGAAATTAGTCTGCCTGGTAATACTTTCACCAAAGCTTTCTGTCTCTCATGCACTGGTCTAGCAAAACCCTTTGCTCTCCTCTCCCAATGGAAGCAAGAATGCCACATTCGTGTTCCTCCCATAAATAAACTTCTCTGATGTTCTGGAACCCACCCGCTACCTCAACCCCACCCTTCACATTGTGTTGGTAACTCCACCATATATCCTGTAAAATACCCCCATTCCACCAACACGCAGACAGCAGTTGTGTCACTGCTGTTCTGGAATGTGATTAGATACAGGTCTGACAAATGGAAAATCTTTTAACACTGGCAAATTTCACGCTCTTACAGTCACTTTGGAAAGATTGTCACGTGAATCCACCGAGACATATTCCCACACTAAGCCATTGCAAGAGGATTAGTTTCTCAAACCTCAGCCACAACCTCTCCTAGGCTGAGAACACATCAAAGCTGTACTCCAATGCCAGCTGCAATCTGGAGACCCTCTGTCGTTCCAATTTCATTCCTTGATAAAAAAAATAAAAAAAATAAATCAACTATTCAAAGCCCACGTGATCCAACCTGTCCACAAGGTCCAGAAAGAGGTTCTGGGGCCCCGTGCAACTTCTTCCCAGTGCTCCAGGCAGTAAAACTTTTGCTCATAGCTCAGTTGAGTACTTCTCTTCATTACAAGCTGGCACACCAACATAATATCTGTCTCTCCATGCTGTGGTGTCTAAAGCTCTCAACATTATTGGTATCTGCCACAATGAGGCATTGCAGACAGGTCGGTGACCCATCCGGGTTTTTTTTCTTTCTTTCTTTATTTTAAACTGCCTCTCCACCAGTCTTGCTTCCTCTTCAAGACACCCCCAGTTACAGACAAACAAGCATACAATAAGTTCACCAGCCATTGTTCCTCTAACGAGATGGTAGTTACACCACAGGCTGTGACAGTGTTTAATGAAGTTTATCTGTTTATTTCTCAATGCAAACCATTAAAGCACCATCACTGAAGGAAGTCATTTAAGATGCAAGTGCACTTGGATTGTGTTAGTCTTCAATGATAGCCACTCTAGCCGAAACGTTGGAGGGGCAGATTTTGCACCCAATTTTTGGTTAAAAAAAAAAAAAACCTCAAGTTGCTTGTGCCATTGCATTTTCAGCTCTGTAGATCTTGCAATTTGGTATTCATCATCAAGTAAGGTTTTTGGAACAGATTTCCACATTTCCTGCTCTCCCCCATATCCCCCCACCCACCCATACATTCCTCCCCTCCCCCCCCCATCCCCAACCTACACAGCACAACACAGCCAACACTGAGCCATGTTGGAAAAATAATTGCATACATTGGATTTGATTAAAGTATTAACTCTTACTCCATTAACTAACACACAAACAATGTATAAGCTGACTAAACTGTTGAGTGTTTTGTGAGCCACAGCAAGCCTCCCACCCTTAGGAACCGTGACATGTTCACCACACCAGCTACACTATGAAATAACAAATGTAAAAATAAACAGTCAGTAATATATACCAATATTTTCTTCTTCGGGATCCTCACTTGTTCTCCTGCTAAAAGAAAGAAAGGGGGAAGGGGGGTGGGAGAAGGGTGGTAAGCATGATTACAAACACCGCAAAGAAACATCTCTTTTAGTTGTTTACTTAACGCAAATCCACCCCCCACAATAATGTAGTGACAGTCACATAACCGGGTGGCGAGCCATAAAAGTTGCTTGGCACCGACCCAAAAGAGTACCGATTGGTCCGCCTCGTTTCTAGAGTGCAGTCACTGTGTAGAGTCAATTCCACAGATGGGCGCTCCGGAGGCACACCGCAAAGGTCGACCAAGGCACGCGACCACACTTAGGCATTCATGTCCGGTTGCACCTGTCGCTCCCGACCCGAGTCCCACTCAACACCACGTCAAAAACTTTGGCGTCTCAATCTCCTGCATGCTCCATTTTGGGTCTCTTGCTTTACCCCATTCTCTTTCCTGATCCTTCCCCCTTCCCACTATGTTTTTTTCCTCTTTCTTCCTTTCTCTAAAAGATCACGAAGATCATTTCCACCAATCTCTCCAAGGAAATAGTCCAGACACTTTGTTTTTCAATACAGTATACAGGCTCATGGAGGAGCTAGAATACAGAATGGATCAGTACACAACAGAACGCTTTCCACTGCTCTTCCTCAAGGTTAAACGAGGGGAATTCCAGCGCTCTCTCCCCTGATTCTGGGGGTTCTCTCAGGACTTTGCAGACTTTGTCTGCTGTATCCACCGATTAATTAACAAAATAAAAATTAAACTTAAATTCACTCAGACTCTTATTCAAAATTATGTGTATAAAATGAAAATATGGAACGGCCAACAAAATGATGAACATCTTTAACTTAACAGATGCAGCTTCCATACACCACTCATGGCAATCACAAGTAACATCGTCATTACACCGGTGGATTGAAATATCTTAAAATACATTCACATTTTTTCGAACAATATCATACAAATAGTCCCAATAGAGGACATACGGGAGTGGAAAATGTTGGTTATGAGCAATATCTGCTCCTGTCAGGACGGGTGGGGGATAGTGTGGAAGGTGGGGAAAATATATTTATTGCTGTGGCTAATAATGCCCCGCTTGCAGCAGGGGTCAGTAAACCACTTGAATTTCAATATTTAGCAGTGCTTTGTTACGTATTGTGCAAAATCAATTGTCTTAAACAAAAAGAACATCATTTATGGAAAAATAATCTTAAAAATGCAAAATTGCAGACAATTTTAAAATATATTAAGGAATACCATCATTTTTCTCACCCTCACTGCTGTATTACAGATAATAATAAACAATCATAGCGGGTTGTTATTAAGCACACACCTGTCAAAGAAGACCCTCATGACACTTAAATACATAGATATAAAACATTATAATATTAACATTGTTCATGACATCACACTCATATTTTCATGCAATACAAGTGCCAAGGAAGGTGACATGTTGGGGCAGACAGGATAGCTCAGAGAAAGCGTACTCGGGTCTGCCAGGATACGCAGGTGAAAGATCCCATTATGGTACCTTTAGATTAAAAAAAAAAAAAAACCCATGCCATTGTGGACCATTTTGCGTCCAAATCACAGTCCTGATCTATTTAGGGGATCTATTTAGTATTATGGCTGAGAGGTACGCACACTCATCTCCAAGCAGTCCAGCCTGAGTTTGAATCCCGGCCCATCCATCCCAGCCAAGCTATAAATTGTCATCCCAGTGTTTCACAGGCAGGGTGGTTCATCAACATGTGTCGTCCCTCGGATGGACGTTCCGTCTGCCGGCATTAGTTGGTGGATGTTAAAGAGTCCATTGTGTCCTTCACAATGAGTCGGAGAAGTATCGCCGGTATCCTGAACATATTACAAATTCCTGCCATAACTATTGCTGGGAAGGCAATGGCAAACCACCCAGTATAACCGTTGCCAAGAACCTGCTTCGGTGTTAAAGAGTCCATTGTGTCCTTTGCAATGAGTAGGAGATTTATCGCCGGTATCCTGAACATAGTATAACCGTTGCCAAGAACCTGCTTCGGTAGCACTGACGCTTTGTGTAGCAAAAGTACTGTGAATCAGAATCAGATATATTTAGGCAGGGGGATGAACGGGAAGGGGGAAGCGCTGCTACAGTACAGTTGCACAACCATTACCCAGAAATGATGCAAACTATCAACCACGTTCTCCAGATGTGAGAATTAACCAATTATAATGGAATATGACATTGTTGGGCTTAGTCAAAAAAAGGGAGGACAAGGAGTAGTTTAGCAAAACAATAATGGGTGTTCAAACAATCATTTAGTCACAAACACAGAAGGAGTAGAAATGTACAAATCTATCCTTGGGGTACCTCATCTGAACAGGCATACCTTGGTCAGTTCAGCGTCGTCTTTGTCCACCTGTGTCATGAGGTCGGTAACATTTTTCTCAATATCATCAATTCTTGAGTTCATTTCATCAAGTGTTACAATGTTAAGGAACAATCAAGGCTTTTCTTTTAGCTTGCAATTAATTTGATGACACGAAAACAAGACACACCGAAACGGCTCATTTAAAGCAACGTCTTCAATATCAAAATAGAGCGCAAGACGATAGTACGCCATCACAAAACCTCACGCTTCTCACCTAAGGCAAAGTTGAAAGATGAAAAAAGTTCCAGCAGGAATGACCCAAAGATACATTTTGAGTTTTTTTTTTAATTCCCATTTTGACCCCTGTGATGAAAAATGTTGTATTGTCTCAAGCACTATCCGCTGGAAAGAAATTACCTTGAGGAAGCTTATATAAACTGTGTCCATTCGGTGCGCGGGAGGTGGCATCTGTGCGGTATACTATTGAGATGTACCAGGTATGTAAACGCTTGTTTGCAAGGATCTAGAATGAGATGTATGCTGGTTGCCTTTATATGGGACTAATGAAGTGTATTTTTGTGTTGTAGGATTGTCTTGAGAAATAGCTGAATAAAGCCTCAATTCTTGCCAGAGGTCTGAGTTAAATTTCACAACAACCCCTATGACCCCAAGTTCCCACCCGTGGGGCATGAACCTGGCGTCAAATCCAAAAACATCGTTACATATTTCATTTGTCCCCCAATGTTGATTGCATATACAAAGTTTCATTTCAAAAAGCGTTTTCAAAAAGTGCCTGTAATTGCATTTTTACCTGCAACATGTCAAGTCTACAAGAGCTTCACATAGCTGTTGTTGGGGGTCGCTTTTTGAAATGTGCACCATTGATAGGATAGCTGCCAGACCACGCCCACATCTGTCGCTTGATTCCACCCACCATAGCACTGAGACGAAATGATATGGCCGCCATCTTGGTTTTCTGGTGGGCCGAACACATTAGGCCTGTAGGCCTCTGATGATTATGCAATGCCTGGGTTTGTTGCGTCAGATTTCCTTTGGCTTTGTTTGGGTCAGAACACATGGTAATAAAGCGTTACATTAGGCAAATTACTAAAACCATTGGCTTTGTTTGGGTCGAGTGTTATTGATGATGAGGACACCCGAAAAATCTAATTATATGTCGAATAATAATATGGTTTATTCAAGCCCGTCAGAATGCATGGTAATCAAGTGTTATGTTACATAATAAAGCATTATGTCACAGAAATTATTTAATAATGCATTAAATGTGCGTTTCCCAATCGCGCAGTTCATCTTTTAAGAGTGCTTTAAATGCTCGTTTCCCAATCGGCCCGTTACCGGATTTTGTCGCAGGTTGTGACCACAGTGCAATCATTCTAGTTTGATATTTGATCTTTTGGGGCCAAAATGCCTTTTTAAAAACCTTACTGGGGTATTATCAAAATTATACTGCTCTCACACCTTCTTGCCATGTGGTGATCATAATTTCCAAGTTTGGTAAATTTGTGCACAGCCGTTTAGGAGATAGCATGACAGACAGACGGAGCTGATCACAATATCCCCCACCCCCATTTTCTCAAAGAGCTACCACCCTAAGTGTCCCATTTATAGCAGATGCTTCCTGTGCTGCACTTGAAAAGCTGCTGATTGGTTATATTGGATTTCCATTTCACTTTTCTTGATGCAATATAATCAGTCACTTTATTGTCCCTTCCATTAAAATTTAAAATTGACATGAACATCTGGATTAAAGTAGATTCAAATACAGATATTCATGTGGTAACACAAAATTTAAAATAGCTATATTCCACACTCTTTTTAGACAAATTCAACCTCCGCCACACGATGTTGCACCACCATTTTGCAGTGGGTGGTATAAATAGATCATATACTTGGCTCTGAGTGAAGCCAAGGGGGAAACACAATTAACCTTTCAAAAGTCCATGACATAAAACTTAAACTTTTCCTGTCACTGGGGACGGATACTTTAGCTAGCACTGTATATGCGTAATCTTGAAAATATATGGTGCCATTATCAGGAAGGTGAATGTTTCTCCTATAATCTAAAACAACATTATTGCAATTTTCTGCAATGAGTCAGAAGCACAAGGCCTGCTGCTCTCACAACGCACACCTTTCTGTCTACCCCTGCTCTCTCAGCCCTCCGTCCCTCCACAGGAACTACAATCACCATGTCATGTCATCCCCCATCTCTATTTACAGTTGTTTCTACCCCCATTAGCCCGACTAACTCGGTAGCACTGAGTAACTCAAAGGTTACTGTGTTTCCCTCCTCACTTTTTGTTCCCTCGCTTGGTGTCCAACTGTCACCGCACCGCCAAATCATCAGTTCATTGCCTTCTGCTGCCGTCGCTCTTCCATGAGCCTTGATCTTGTATAAAAAAACACAAATTCACTGTCTGACCCCACAACGTGGGCATAATCGATGCTGTCAGAGATGAAGTCGATTAGTTGGTACAAAGTCAATTTCAAACATAAGATTCATTTTCCTACCAAAGGCCTAATTGAACTGCTTATATTGACTAAGATAGATAAAATAACCTCAACTTGCCAATTAAAAACCTGATATTAGACTCTTCAGGTGGCACACTTACGGCAATGAGGTGAGAATCATTACATTGCAAGACATTCTCAAAAATAAATTTTTTAAATCGTAAAAATAAAATTTCCCAACATGGTGACGGTTCATCAAATCAAGGATATTGCGATTGAGTATCTGGTCAGACATAGCTTGAAACTTCTCCTGCATCTGCTGTAGAATGTTTTCCACCTGGAAAGTGAGAGATTCGTTAATTGCAGGATTAAACTTGCATTTCCATTCACAGGGCTAATTAGTCTTCCCTTTGTATCCGTGAAACGAGCAGAAAGTACAAATAAAAAAATAATTAATTAACAACCCAATCCAGCAAAAACCTGTCATCATTCTGTTAGCATAAACTAGCAACGGTACCCGCTCTACGGGTGGGGCTTCAATTGGGAAGCCGAAATGAAAAGGCAAAATATCAGAAATTGAAGGCAGAAATTTTTTTTTTAAACGATTCATATAAACATCCGTCAAATCATACATATCACATGTAAATCATCAAAATCAAAACAGTATCTTTCGAATTACAATAAAAGCCACATCACTGTTCATATCGGTAAATATTATTCCATCATGTTTCAAATCGTGATATCAACTGTAAGCTTTTCTTTAGGGAAAGGAATTGAATGATTTTGTACCTCTTCTTCAGCTTAGAACTTCAGGATAGACCACATTGCTGATAAAAGTTCCTTTTCTCGAATTGCACGAATATGTGAATTGTGATTGTGTTTCATTGTGACGTTTGTGCGGCGATGGGCGGTGTGTACAAAGGGCAGGGACTTAATCAACGCGAGCTGATGACTCGCGCTTACTGGGAATTCCTCGTTCGTGGGACACTGTCTCAAGCCCCAGTCCCCATCACGGATGGGGCTCAGCGGTTTACCTGAGCATGACGGCGAAGGGCAAGGTACACGCTGGCCCGTCCAGTGCAGCGCGTGTGGCCCCGGACATCGAAGGGCATTAAACGTTCATTGAACATTAAACGTTCATTAAAGGATTACGAAACGAAAAACATTACGAAATTACGTTCACACCGTCACGTCAAACACTACCGTGAACACATACATCGTCACAACATCGTCACAATGAGAACATCGTCACAAAGAACGTTATGCGAACGCGAATGTTATGCGGGAGTCCAAACATGAGAATGCTGGAGACCAAAGCTGAAATTGGGAAAACTAAATAGCCTATTTTACTCCCAGGGGTCCCAGGATTACCCACCCAAAATATCTTTGCGATCGGTTCAGCAGTTTTTACTGTACCTTCGAACAGACAGACGGACATTTGGTGAATTATAGTAAGATACAATAACAAATTGGATAAAAATATTGTTGTGGTTCTACGCCACCCTCCTTTAACCCCTACCAAGGGGGGATTAGGCTCCTTGGTCTTGCTGGGCTTGGCGGAACCGAGACTTAAAACGCCCTTCCCGGACGAGCGCGAAGTAGGGTTTCGGGACCAATCCTTGCTCGTACCTAAGTACCCGCGCCGCCACGGAAAAGAGGTAGCAAGCCTCGCACGAACCACGTGTGATGTGAGTACGCTGAGCGGATTGCGTACACGTGGTCCGCGCAGTTACCTAGATGTTGGAACCCGATTCGAGCGATCCTATTCGTGCCACGCTTAGCCAATGAAGGAAACCACAGAAACGGTCAAATTGAAGAAAGGAAGAACAAAGGTTTTAATTATTCCCACACTTATATACAATGTTCAGGGACGCAGAGACACAGAGTAGCCTTAGACAGTCGTAACTTAAAATCCCAGGCAATGGGCCCATCTCACACTCACACAGGGGATTGCAGATGGGTAGATGTTCCCCAATGTGTCGACGTGGTCGTCCAGAGTTGGTCCCCGCCGGCTCTCCACGGCCCCAGCACGTCCCACGAAGATGGTGGCAGGCGAAGGCAGGGACTCGTAGCACGTCTCCCGAACAAGGCAGATGATGGGGCGGAACGGCAAAGGGCGGGACTTTTAGAGCGGCTGGCGATTGCACGAGTTCTCGTGCAAGTTCTTTATGACGATCCTCTTCCGCGCTAGTCCTCATGCAAGTCCCCCCCGTGCAAGTCCTCTGCTTCAAGTCCTTTTCTCTCGCAGCAAGTCCTGTCGAGGGCTTTGCACAGAGGGTCTTATAGCTACGCCCCCGAACCTTCTGGAACACTCTCGATCCTTCTCACTACGCCCTGTGACGCAACGCCGCCGTCACCACCTCTGAGCCCTGATTGGCGGCTCGCGCTTACCGTCAGCGCTTCCGCCGCTCCGCCCTCGACTCCGCCCCGGTCCTCCTCTGCCTGCCTTGTGTTAACTCGCCCAAAATGAACCAATGTTAGCGCAAAAGAGATTGAGGCTACGGACGTTGGATAATCGGTGGCAGTCGGGCCTATCCTCCTGACTCTACTTCAATGCAGAACTAACAATGGAAAGGAACTAAGCTCACAAATACTACGACATAACTATACTATCGCGAGGCTACATGTTACTTGTGTGACTAACTATGGGGGGCAAATTTTAACCTTTATTAGACTCACTTTACAAACTCAAAACCGCAACAATACACATTCAACTACATCTGAGAAAACTCGTAACATAAAAGGTTAAGAGAGAGACACTCCAGCTGATTATTCATTGGTGGTTTATATCAGTTTAAATGGATTTTTTTTTTTTTTTTTTTGGATACTGAATCGAGGCTCGTGAAAGAGCTAACATTTACTTCACAAACAAATCGACCAGACAAACAAAATACACAAAAAGAGGGAGCGGAAGACAAGATGGGGAGAAAAGGGGAAGCACACAAACACAACATCCGAGAGCAGGGAGATGTGTGGAAGGGAGAGGGCCCGGGGGGAGGAGGCATGGGAAGGGGGGGGGGGGGGGGAGGGAGAAGTATAAAGCACAAGGACAACAAGGACTTCCAGGACAGAAGTTGGTATTTCAAAAAGGGGAATTGGGGTGAAATTAGCGGGGGTAGAAAAGATCAAGGTTTTGGATGGGGGAAGATAAGAGATGGTGGTGAACAGCTGTTTTAAAGACTTGGAGGGTGGAGTGGGATTGAAGAGAGTGAGGGAGTTTGTTCCAGAGGCGGGAGAAAAGAGGAATGAAGGAGTGAAGGTGAGCAGAGAGTCTTGATTTTGGCAGTTTAACCAAAAGAGGGTTGCAGGCAGATCTTGTGCGACCTGTAGGAATATTTGCGGGACAGAGCCCAGAGAGAGCTGGGGGGGCAAGGCCAGAGAGGAGTCGGTAGAAGACGGATAGACCACCAACCTGCCTGCGGTGAGTGAGTGAGAGGCCCTTGGAGTTAGCTTCATCGCGGGAGATTCCAATGATTCTGAATGCTTTGGTTTCAACAGCGCGAAGGCGAGCTAGGTGTGAGGCAGGAGCACCAGCCCAGAGGGGAGAGCAGTATTCCATTGAGCTGCGGATGAAAGCCTTGTATGTGGTGAGGAGCTCAGGTGTGCCAAGGAAGGACTTCGCACGACGGAGGATGCCCAGTCGGCGACTGGCTTTGGAGGCCAGATTTGAAATGTGGTTTTTCCAGGAAAGATCATGGCAGATAGTGAGACCCAAAAGCTTGAGTGACAGAACTTCTTGGAGAGGATTATTCAGAAAGTGGATGGGAGGGTTGTCCAGTCGATCTTTTCGGAGAGACATCGTAAGAGTGTGAGATTTGTCAGGATTGAAAGACATGTTCCACTTGTTTGCCCAGTCTGTGATTTTGTCAAGGTGTGCAGAGAGTGAGGAGGCTGCAGACTGCCGATCTGAGGGATGAAGAATGGAGCGACAGAGAGTAGAGTCGTCAGCAAAGAGATAGAGAGGATTTTCAAGAGAGTCAGAGAGATCATTGATGAAGACCAGAAAAAGCACAGGGCCCAGAACACTGCCTTGGGGAACTCCAGCCTGAACAGGAAGAGGAGATGAGAGAAACCCATTCAGGGCCACACGTTGACTACGACTAGAGAGGAAGTCCGCCAGCCATGCGTGGAGATTTCCATGGATACCAAAAGAGGAGAGTTTGGTGAGCAGAGCGGGGTGCCAGACTGTATCGAAGGCACGTGATATGTCAAGGGAGACTGCTCTAATTTCCTGTTTGGCATTGAGGACCTCCATCCATTGTTGAGAAAGCAGAAGCAGCATGTCCAGAGTGGTGTCCAGGTCTGAAACCAAATTGATGATCAGAGATCAAGCCATTGGAGAAGAGGAAAGATTTCATATCTGAAGCAATGATGGATTCCATGACCTTGCTGATAATTGGGAGAAGGCTGATTGGTCTGTAGTTGCTGGGATCTGTTTTTGCACCTTTTTTGTGCAAAGCGGTGATGTTGGCAGATTTCCAAGCAGATGGAAGATGACCTTGAGCAAAAGAGAGGGTGAAGAGAACAGAGAGAGGGAGTGAAAGAGCGGAAGAACATGATTTTAGGACTCGTGGGCTGATGCCGTCAGGTCCAGTTGCAGAATCAGAGTCGAGGGTTGACAGACACTTTTCCACCTTGTCAGGAGGAAAGGACACAGAGTCCAGGAGCAGCTGGGTACGGTGGGTACAGAGAGGGATGGGTTTGGGACACAAGATTTAGAGGCAAACACAGAGTTGAGGCATTCAGCTTTTTCACGTGCGGAGTCAGCCGTTAAGCCGTTTGAGGTGAGGGAGGGGATGGAGGGGGAACAAACACCAGAAACAGATTTGACCAGCCGCCACCAGGATTTGGAAGAGGGAGACAGATAAGAGAGTTCGGTCCTGAGGATGGAGAGATATTGTTTCCTGGCTCTCCTGAGGGTGCACACACACTTGTTTCGGGCTTTGTGAAAGGAAATGAGATTTCCTTCCATTGGATTTGCTTTCCAGGAGATGAAAGCAAGTTGTTTCTGGGCAATAGCCTCGCCACAAGATTCCGTGTACCATGGACGGGAGGCAGGGTATGACAACAGAAGACGAGAAGGGATAAAACTGTGCATGAGAGAGAGCAATTTACTTTGGAAGAATTCCCAGGATGGGTTGATGTCAGAGGCAGTAGAGATGGGAGACCAGTCCAGATGATTGATGGCTGCTTGAAGACCGTGCCAGTTGGCCTGAGTGAAATGCCAGACTCGTCGACGCTGAGGAGGCTCTCTGAAAATGGTCAGAGAGATGTCCACTTTAACAAGCACATGATCAGAAGAGCCGATTGGAGCAGAAGAAGAGCAGCAGACATTTTCAGGGAAGTTAGTCATAACCAAGTCCAGAAGAGAAGATTCTCCGTTGACTGAGATCCGGGTTGGGAAATTGACAGATTGTGTCAGTCCCAGTGAGTCACAGAAGTCCTTTGCTGAAGAGCCATGGCTGGTGAGAGAGGTACCCACCCCCAGCCAACTGGCATGGTGACAGTTGAAATCACCACATATGAGGAAGAGAGAGTTGGGATGGGTAGATAGAAGTTGGTCCATATTATCAGACAGCGAGATGTAGATGGAGTCATCACTGTTTGGTGGACGGTACAACACGCATATGAACAAAAGGTGGGAGCGAAGGGGAAGCCGTAGCCAAAGGTATTCCTGGGGGTGAGGTGGAGAGAGGGCAGTGCAGGGCGAGTGAGGAAGAGAGTTTTTTATAAAGATAGCAACCCCACCTCCAGAACGAGGCTCAGGTCTATCATACCGGAGGAGGGAGTAACCTGGGAGAGATACCAAGGAATCAGAGACATCATGAAGGAGGAAGGTTTCTGTTAAGCAGATCACGTCTGGTTTGTCAGAAGCAACCTGTATGGAGAGATCAGTTAAGTTTGAGCGAAGGCCCCGGATGTTTGAGGTTCATACTGTTAAGGAAGAGGAAGGGGGAGCATCAGATACAGAACAGGGGGGGGGGGGGGGGGGAGCGGTAGGGCAGGATGTGGAAGAGGAGGAAGAGGTAGGGAGAGCTGTTGCAGGTGTGTCAGAGATTACAGAATAGCTTGGAGAAAGGGAAGAATGGGGCGGACAAAAGGTTTGATGGTGTTTGGGTGAGGCGCAGTGAGGTGTTATTTGAGGGGGAAGAGTGAGGCAGAAGGTGGAGGAAGATGAAGGTGAAAGTTGGAAGGGGGAAGAAGCGGGGAGGACGCTTTGAGGAGGAGGGGTGCGAGGGGAGTCTAGGAGGGGAGGAGTGAGGGAGAGTCTCGGAGGGGAGGGGTGTGGGGGGAGTTTAGGAGGGAAGGGGCAGGGGGGGAGATTTGAAAGGGATGGGTGTTTGGGAAGATTTGGGGGGGAGGGGCAAGGGGGAAGATTTGACAGAGATGGGTGCTAGGGAAGATTTGGAGATCGAATACTTGGAAAGGAATCGAGAAGAGAAACGGGGTGAAGTTATGACTTGGGAATCGTCAAGCACTCTTTATAACCAATGTAAAGCATATAGAGGCTGTATCCTCCCAGACTGCTAATGTGATATATATATATATATACAGTGGAACCTTGACTTACGAGTGCCCCAACTTACGAGTTTTTCGAGATACGAGCCGTCGCTCGGGCGGTTTATTGCTTTGAGATGCGAGCCGAGATCTGAGTTACGAGCTTTCGCCACCCGGTCACGTGGTTATCTTGCCGTGCAAGTACAGTATCTCTGTCGTATAGCGCTGCATTTTTGTTTTCGCATGTTGGTTATTTTGAGTTTACGCCACCAGGTGGGTTCTGGTCACGTGGTTATCTTGCCGTGCAAGTACAGTATCTCTGTCGTATAGCGCTGCATTTTTGTTTTCGCATGTTGGTTATTTTGAGTTTACGCCACCAGGTGGGTTCCGGTCACGTGGTTATCTTGCCATGCAAGTACAGTATCTCTGTCGTATAGCGCTGCATTTTTGTTTTCGCATGTTGGTTATTTTGAGTTTACGCCACCAGGTGGGTTCTGGTCACGTGGTTATCTTGCCGTGCAAGTACAGTATCTCTGCCGTCAACTTGTTCAGAGTGCCGGCGATAGCTCGCCTTCTCTTTGTGGAAAACACGGTACTGAGAAGAAGAAGAGGATGATGTGCTTGGATATAAAACACGCAATCGTCGAAAAACATGAGCGAGGTGTGCGTGTTGTCGACTTGGTGAGGCGGATGTGAAGGCAGCTGAAGATTTTATTATAACTTTTGCCGAACTGATAGAAGCCGAACGATACATCCCCCAGCAAATCTTCAACTGTGACGAGACAGGGCTCTTCTGGAAAAAGATGCCGAGGAGGACGTATATATAACGGCAGAGGAGAAGAGCATGCCAGGCCACAACTTGTTCAGAGTGCCGGCGATAGCTCGCCTTCTCTTTGTGGAAAACACGGTGAGATCCTTAACATCCAACAACTAATGGGACGCAAACGGGGCGCCCAGTTTAGCGGTACACACATTGATGAATCACCCTGCCTGTGATTCACCCATGACAGGTTATAGCTGGGTCGGGATTCAAACCCAGGCTGGACAGTTTAGACTTTAGAGTCAAGTGTGCGTACCTCCAGTCCAGGCCATCCTGCCAACTTGTATGCTGCATACAGGTGAAATATAAAGCGCGAGATATTTTTATATATACTGTATATTTAAAAAAAAATTGGTGTGGTTTTTGGCGGGCAGGAACGGATTAATAGCATTTCAATGCATTTTAATGGGGAAATTTGATTTGAGAAACGAGCAATTTGAGTTACGAGCTCGGTCACAGAACGAATTAAACTCGTAAGTCAAGGTTCCACTGTATATATATATATATATATATATATATATATATATATATATATATATATATATATATATATATATATATATATATATATATATATATATATATATATATATATATATATATATTGTTACAGACGCGGTTGTGGATGTTAGTTTACCGAGCGGTTTGGTATGACCACGTCTGCACAAGTTACCCGATTATACTCGAACGTTGCCGAGTCGCGCTACGCTAGGTCAATGAAGGAAAAGGATACAACGGCTGGGGTTCAAATGACACGACACCAAGGGTTCAGTTCTCAAGACCTCCGGAGGAGGTTATATTATGGCGGAAGGTTAGATTACAACTACAAGAGGGACATCATAGAAAGACAGGCACTTAGACACACTCTTATATTAACCCCAACAGACGACAGATAAACGGGACAAAAGGCTGACTCACACGGGGATTGATGGCAAGGAAAGGCAGAATCGATGGCTCCAGGTGCACCTGGGCTCAGGGCAGAATCGACCCGGTTCGGTCCGGTCCAAAGATGCGGGGAGGTATCGTCGCGCTGGGGGTGGCGGTGGCTTCCTCTGCTCTCCGTAGTTCAGGCGCATCTGACCTCACATCCGGTAAGTCGCCGCGTATATCCGGCGGGGAGTGACACGCCCTCGGCTCGTTAGCTCCGCCCCAGATGGAATCGGCACGTCGCTTCTCATTGGGTGCGTGCGGGGGGGTTACCGGCTCCGCCCTTGACGAGGGGCTGACAAGGAGCCCCTTCGTGGTAACCCCGTGGAGCGCATGGTCATGGCGGCTAACCGAGCCGGTGTGAGGACGCACACTCCCCCCGCGCCGCGCCCCTCTGTTGTTGTAGTTGTTGTTGTTGTTGTTGTTTGGGGAAGAAGATGGGAGGAGGTATGGGAAGGTCCTAAACTCACTACTGGTGCCATATAATCACATTCTGGTGCAACGAAGAGTCAGAATTAATGGAAACGAGTCCTTAACTGACATAGACTAAGAATAACTAGCAAGATGTCCGAAAGTTGTCTACGTGAGATGCGGTGGACCTGGGCACGACATTTAATGGGGGAAAAAGGGGAAGGTCGGTTCTACAGAGTGTTGTTTACAGACAATGGGACTAGGGAATGGGGGATTGGGGATAGTTGGGGAGTATTGGGGAAATAAGGGAATATTTACAAGCGGATATGGAGGAAATTCCATATTCGCAACAATATATATATATATATATATATATATACATACACATATATATATATATATATATATATATATATATATATATATATATACTGTATGTATATATATATATATATACACATATATATATATATATATATATATATATATATATATATATATATATATATATATATATATATATATATATATATATATATATATATATATATACATACATATTGTTACAGACGCGGTTTTAGATGTTATATTGACCGAGCGGTGGTGTATTTAACCGCGTCCGAACAGTTACTCCCCGATTAGAACCCGATTCCACCCGACGTTGACCAGATCGCCCCACAGATATTCAATCGGGAAACCTCTAAAGCGACCGAAAGAGAATGAAGAAGAAGAAGAAGAAGAATACGGAGGAAGAACAGATTTATTATACACACACAAGCAATGGATGGAAGAAGCAGTAACACAGCGAATCGTTAACTTACACTATTCATTTTTACTTAACCCCAAGACAACGAGCAGGACAGGACGTTCACACTTACACAGGGGATATTGCAGGCAGGTAGGGCTTGAGGTGGATTGCTTGAGAGGGAGGCAAAGTCGGAGGCAGCAGCTCTCAATTCCTCGCGGTTTTGGCGGGAAAACCCTCCGTCGCGTATCCGCTGCGGTAGACGTCACGCGCTGGTTCGGCACTCCTGCTCCTCTTCTTGTGGTGGAGCCGTCTCCCTCCTTTCAGCGCGTCTCTCCAAAGCTGGTTTCCTTGCCGAGTACCTCTCCTCTTTGGCTTGGAGCGTTTCGCATCTCACCGCTCCTCTTGGTGCCGCCTCTTTGCTCATCTCCCAGGTCATCTGGTAAAGCAGTCCCTTACAGTCGCTTTTATCACCTCGGGCGGAATTAAGCCGCCGGCTCCGAGGGCACGCCTAACGGGTCACTCACCGCGGTGCTGATTGGCTGTTAGGGCTGGCTCACTCCTCCCCTCTTATGACGAGGTGGAGACACGCCTTTCTTCTCCGAGATTAGCACATGGGCAATGGCGGCCTGCGGGATTGAAAACAACTCCCCTTTTGAAAGGAACTTTGGAGAGCGGAGATGTTTGGGGAAATTGGAAGGGCCTACGCTTATTTTGTTTGATACAATGCAAAGTCAATCTAGTGGGAAACACATATTTAGCCTACATGGAATAAGGAAATACACTATTTAAAAGATATATCGTGACCTGCGTGTAAGTTTCATGGAATTAACTAGGAGGACGGCTGCGACCATTATTTACATTAACAGGGTGTTACCATACTTTTGTAACGTTCACATTGTAACGTTTCCACATTCGTTACAATATATATATATATATATATATATATATATATATATATATATATATATATACATACGTATATATATATATACATACGTATATATATATATATACATATATATATATATATACATATATATATATATATATACATATATATACATATTGTGAGAAACCACCGGTGAAACCACCTGTTCTCACCCAGATTTGGTGCCCCGCCCACCGCGTGACGTGGCCTCCTTGGAGCCTCACGCGATCGGGAGGCGATTCGGCACGTGATTGGTGGAGAGTCGAGAGAGCGCGGTCGCCATCTTATGCAACGGACGCGGCTCGAAGGCTCCGAGTGGGAAATAGATAAAGGGATTTCCCTTAATCTTCACGACAGCCGCGTTGGGCTGATCGTTTACCGTTCTGTATTTTACGAGTGAGTAACTCCGGAAGAGAACGAGTGATTCCCGGATCTCGTGGATTGGAACCGTGAGTCAGATATTGCCTGCGTCGTGTTGGAGCTGCTGGCCGACCGTTCCTGCAGGCCTTGTGCGGTGTATTCCACTCTGTTACCCTCCGAGTCCCGGAGATCGTCGATTGGAACCGCGAGTGATCTTGCCTGCGTCCTGTTTGGAGCTTCTGGGGCCGACAGTTCCCGCAGGCTTTGTGCAGTGTATTCCATTCTGTTACCATTTATGGTTTTTGTGATCGAGCCAATAAAGCATCGTGCCTTACCCCTAGAAGGCCGATTAAAACACAATTGTGTTTATTGAGTTCTCTCTGTCCACTCCGTGGACTACTTGAAGCCCGGACATTAACGTCCGTATTCCGTGCTGGGAACCATTTCACAGACGGGATCGCGACAAATGGGTTGCTCGTCCTAGGATCTTTCAAGTGAGAGACATTCGAATTGAGACGGGAATTCGGCATCTGCATCTTCTCTGCATCTTCTCACCAGCGGACGCCGTCTTGGAGGAACTTTCTCGCCGTAGGACGCTGTCTTGGGTGGTGCTTCACTGCAGAATAAGTGAGCCTCGGATCCCTCCAAACAACCGACAAAAAAAAAAAAAAACGTGAGTATTTGTACGTGGTATTTTTCTCATTGGCAATTTGATGTGCGGGTGATATTGTGTAGTTCGTGTCGTATTTCCCCAACAGAGCGTTGTGTTTGAGCGTTGTGTTTTGTGCCTTGTCTTATGATAACTCGTAGCCAAGCTATGTCGACCAGAGAAGTGAGAGTTCAACCTGATCATGTTGACAGTCACGTGGGTGGCGATGTGAGCGACGCAAGCAGCCTTGACCCGGTCACTCAACCCGAGATGTTAGGAAGCGATTCCATCATGACTAAATGCATGCGTTCGCCCTTCTGGACCGGGCTGACTCCGGTTCAACAACTTGACATGTATAACAGGGAGAATGACAGGGCAGAGGCAGAGCGTGCGGCAGCAGAGAGAGAGCGTGAGAGAGAGAGAGAGCGTGCGGCAGCAGCAGAGGCAGAGCGTGCTGCGGCAGCAGAGGGAGAGCGGGCAGCAGCAGAGGGAGAGCGTGCAGCAGCAGAGAGAGCGCATGCGGCAGCAGAGACAGCAGCAGAGAGAGAGCGTGAGAGAGAGAGAGAGCGTGCGGCAGCAGCAGAAGCTGAACGCGTCAGAGAGCATGAGTTGCGAATGTTGACTGAACGACCGCGGGCAGAGGGGTCTGCTGCAAGAGTCCCGGAAACTGTTCATGTTCGTTTGCCGGACTGGACGGGAGACACGAAGCCAGAAGCGTATCTGGAGATGGCGGAGAAGTTGTTGGCTGCCGGTGGCATTGATGAGAGCTTGTGGGTCGGCCATCTTGTGAGCCATCTATCTGAGAGGGCGAGGGAGGTATATGCGAGGATGGCAACCGAGGACGCAAACAAATACAGGGCATTGAAGGCCGAGATTTTGAACGCCTATGCGGTGTCCGCATGTATTTATAGGAGAAATTTTTTCAGCTGGACTCGTGAGTCCAGTCAAACCTATGAGGAACATTCGCGGGCCTTGTTGGAACAGCTGCAGAGATGGTTCAAGGGGAGCAAGGTTGAGTTACCTCAAGCGGTTGCGGAACTCCTGGTGCGTTACCGTATCGATCAACAGCTTCCGCCTGACTTAGCATTGTTTCTTGTCGACAAAGACACTGTTTCCTTGGCAGACTGCGTCAACCTTATTGATAAACATGTTTTGGCGTGCAAAATGCTGCAAGTCACGCAGTCGCGTCGTAAGACGGAGGAGTCTGCGATCAAGACCGCCCCCCGTCTGCCCGGCGGCTGGATCGAGGGGAGGGGTTCTCCGATGCCCTCCACTGGTGGCGGTCGCGAGCCGCAGACCAGGGCAGGGCCCTGGTGCGATTTCTGCAAACGCGTGGGGCACGGTGAAAACCGCTGCTTCTCTAATCCCGCTAGTCCGGCCTACCGAGGCAACCCTCCTGTTAAGTCGGAGGGAGATCAGTGGAGCTCATCCGCCGGGCCCTCGCACACGACGGTGGCATCGGTGACCGAGGTCACTGCCACCGAGGCTAATTCCATTCATCCACTGTACCAGGATTATTCAGGGACAGCCTTAGTGGGTGGCCCTGATTCGATGCTGAAGTTTGAGGCCCAATACCTTCGGGATACTGGGGCGACACGGTGTGTTCTCCGGGCGGGGGTAGTTCCGGCCTCTCAGATGCGTTATACCGGCGAGTATACCCTCCTTCGGGGCATTGACCGGGTTCTTGGCCGGTATCCCCATGCCCTCCTCGAGGTCCGGAGTGACATTTTTAAGGGTCCAGTGACCTGTGTGGTGGTACCCTACTACCCGATACCCGGGGTCTCCTTGCTGATTGGCAATGATGCCATGGCCAGGGAGGAGTCATTGACTCTGACCTGTGGGGGGGTCACTAGATCCCAGAGTAAACAGGCGGAGAGAGTGGCGGAGTCAGACATATCTTCACTCTGGCCCGAGGAGCCTAGCGCCTCGACTCCAGTTCCCGACGGTGACGTTGCGTCAGCTGAAGTCCACCCGAGCCTCCCGTCAAGCCACCCTCAGGTGCCGTGCTCCTCAGGGACCGCTCCCGCCATGTCGCGATTCAGCAGGAACGCTAATGCTAAGGTATATGTGGGAAACCTGGGCAATGGAGCAGCGAAAGCCGAGCTAGGGAGGGTCTTCGAACATTACGGACCACTCCGCAACGTATGGGTTGCTCGAAACCCACCTGGATTTGCAGTTGTTGAGTTTGAAGAGCCACGAGATGCTGAAGATTCGGTCAGAGCCCTTGATGGAAGGTTAATTTCCGGATCGCGTGTGTGCGTCGAGATGTCGAATGGCATGTCGCGGCGGCCTCGTTTCAGACGCCCTTTGGTCCGCAGGCCTTTCGACCCGAACGATCGATGTTACCAGTGCGGTGAAAGGGGTCATTACGCATATGACTGTTGTTCTCGACACCGGAGGAGTACCCGCCGCTCTAGGTCTCGGCCCGTTTCCTTCCTGTCAACGCTTCCCCCAACTTGAGTTTGGCCCCCTTGCCTCTCTATTGTGCTTTGTGTGAAGTGTAACTCTTGTAGGGTAGATATTAATGTGGTGTATGGTGTTAAAATTTGTGTGTGAAAAAAAAAACCAAACTGGTTCATTGTTAACCTGTTAATGCCTGTTAATTGCCTGTGCGTTAATAATTGCGTTATTGTTGCGCTATTGCGTTGCGTTGTATTGTTGCGTTGTTGCGTTATTGTTGTTAATAAGTGTTAATAATTGTTAATTGCGTTAATTGCCTGTTAGCGATTACCGCCATCATCTTGCCATGTGATTTGCACCTACTACAAATACTGGTTTTAAAAACGCCGTCTATTCGACGGGGTTTTTACTTAGGGGGGGAGGAGTGAGAAACCACCGGTGAAACCACCTGTTCTCACCCAGATTTGGTGCCCCGCCCACCGCGTGACGTGGCCTCCTTGGAGCCTCACGCGATCGGGAGGCGATTCGGCACGTGATTGGTGGAGAGTCGAGAGAGCGCGGTCGCCATCTTATGCAACGGACGCGGCTCGAAGGCTCCGAGTGGGAAATAGATAAAGGGATTTCCCTTAATCTTCACGACAGCCGCGTTGGGCTGATCGTTTACCGTTCTGTATTTTACGAGTGAGTAACTCCGGAAGAGAACGAGTGATTCCCGGATCTCGTGGATTGGAACCGTGAGTCAGATATTGCCTGCGTCGTGTTGGAGCTGCTGGCCGACCGTTCCTGCAGGCCTTGTGCGGTGTATTCCACTCTGTTACCCTCCGAGTCCCGGAGATCGTCGATTGGAACCGCGAGTGATCTTGCCTGCGTCCTGTTTGGAGCTTCTGGGGCCGACAGTTCCCGCAGGCTTTGTGCAGTGTATTCCATTCTGTTACCATTTATGGTTTTTGTGATCGAGCCAATAAAGCATCGTGCCTTACCCCTAGAAGGCCGATTAAAACACAATTGTGTTTATTGAGTTCTCTCTGTCCACTCCGTGGACTACTTGAAGCCCGGACATTAACGTCCGTATTCCGTGCTGGGAACCATTTCACAGACGGGATCGCGACAATATATATATATATATACATATATATATATATATATATATATATATATATATATATATATATATATATATATATATATATATATACAGTGGTACCACGGCTTACGAGTTTAATCCGTTCCGTGACGGAGCTCGTAAGCCAAATCGCTCGTAAGTCAAAGCAAATTTTCCCATTCAAATGCATTGAAATGCTATTAATCCGTTCCAGCCTCAAAAAAAAAACACCAATTTTTTTTGTTAGGTGCTTTTAAATAACAAAAATGTACTTTATAAATAACAAATAATGTATAAACAAGCACGACCTCGTATATACTGTACATAATACAAGAGAATGTAAAGAAATAAACTGGTTTTATTAAGCAGAGGAGAAGAGCATGCCAGGTGAGGTGTGCGTGTTGTCGACTTGGCGAGGCAGTACGATCGTACTCCTTCTATGATATGTACGATTTTGAAGCAGAAGGAGTCCATAAAGGCTATAACGCCAGCCAAGGGCGTTACGATTATTTCAAAGCTCCGGACCTCTATCCATGAAGATATGGAGAAGTTGTTGTTTGTGTGGTTGAAGGAGAAGCAGCTCGCAGGAGATACCGTGACCGAGAGCATCATGTGTTTGAAAAGATTGAAACTCGGATATCGAGCACGGACCACGAGGTGTTTTTTCTTTTTTCTTAATCTCGGTTTCAGTGAACTTTTGCTCTGTGCTCACGTGTACTGTACCTGTACCTGTAATGGTACGTCAGAGGATGGCACCTGTTGTCATCATATTAAGTGCAAGATGTTCTGCATCGTAAGTTGGTACACCGTGGTCTTTCGGCGGTGTTTAAGCCGGCCGTCTTGGCTTCTGTCACCATTGGCATTGAGTCTTTCGATGTAGGTAGGTCGTTGTGTGCCGGTGCCTTGGCCGAATTCCTTCATTGCTGCATTGTTAGCTCACCTGGTTTTTTATACCACATCTTTGGTTATCGGACCAGCGAATGACGTCATCTCCTCCAAAGTATGGCTTATTCTCACTTGTCTTGGACGATCTTCTACTTCTAGCCTTCCACCGTGCATTTGGTGTCCACTGTACTTACTGTACAGTGCCTGGTAAAATTGATGTAATGGGTTTTTGACCGTCAACGCCATGAACCGTCATGAACCGTCATGAACCGTCAACCGCCATGAACCGCCATGAACCGCCATGAACCGTCAACGCCATGAACCGCTAACACTCAAAAGCCCATTTATCGCGCCTTATAAAGCAAAACGCAAACCGAAAGCCATGCCTCTCAAGCGAGGCGTGCTTCCGTGGTCACGTGATCCACAGGTGTAGCTCATTATACCCGCACGCGCGACACGCTTTGGCGGTCACGTGACCAGCCACTCTGGAGGCGGGGATCCCCGCCGATGACGTCACCGGCTGGAGCAAGGAGATTCCTCGCTCATGTATTTCGACGATTGCGTGTTTTATATCCAAGCAGAGATGCTTTCACGGCAAGATAACCGCGTGACCGGAACCGGAAGCCACAACCGGAAAATTCAAAAAAATAAATTTTTTGAGCTCGTACATCGGATCTCGGCTCGTATCCCAAAGCAACAAACCGCCCGAGCGACGGCTCGTATCCCGAAAAACTCGTACGTTGGGGCACTCGTAAGCCGAGGTACCACTGTATATATATATATATATATATATATATATATTGTTACGGTCCGCGGATATGGATGTTGTTTGCCGAGCGAAGGCACCGCAGCCGAACAGTTGTTCCCCGACTCACCCGATTCACCCAGACGTTGGCCGTATCGCGCCACCGCTATTCAATCGGGAAAAGACTAAGACGACAAATGCAAAGAGGAAGAAGAAGACGTACAGAAGAGTAACGGGGTTTATTATTATTTACACACACATAAGCAAAAAGAGCAGTCATGGGTATTTACAGCGGACATGAAAAAGCAGGTAACACAGTGCAAATTACTAGCTTATACTGACTTAGTTTACTACCCAGGACAGCACGAACAGAACAAACTCACGTACGCAAATGGATGGAAGGGTAGGAATCGTTTGGAGGGATGAGCAGGTGGAATCACAGGGCACAGCGAGCAGGTCCACTCCGGGTGGGAAGCGAGGAGCCGGCAGCTCCTTGTATTCGGCTTTTCAGCGCATGCCGGCAGGGTCACTCGCTGGTTGAAACGGGGCTGGACTCCTCTGCCGTATCTCTCGTGTAGCTTGTCCCAGCGATCATCGCACCCTTCTGTCCAAACCTTCAGCGCGGGTCTGACACGCCCTCCTCGGTTTCGGTACCGCCCTCCCCCCCGTGCTCTGTTTCGTGACCTTGTATGGTAATCCCACGGGCTTGTTTCCTTATTTGGGCATGGGGCTAAACAGCCCCGCCCTTCGTGGCGCGCCCTGGGCTTGCCTCTCCCGGGCGACCCCGCCCTTCCTGTTCAAACAGAGCACGGAGCACATATTCACTATAGCAGCGAAATGAGAGGGCGTGCACCCCACGCTTGTGAACTGCTTTAAGCGCAGATGGAGAGTTTGGTTGGGAAATGGAAGTATTGAAGGGGAGCTATTCTTAATTGATTCGGTGCAATGGAGTGTCATTCTAATGGAAGACAAGGCCTTACTCTAAAACACATAATAAGATATAAGCTACTGAATAAGGGTTTTATCGTGTCCTTCAATGTGGTGTTTCATGGAATAACTACCGGGACGCCCTTTTTACCTTTACACAACTCTGGAGGCAGGAGGGGCCATATTCAACAATGTTCATCACCATTTCCAATATAATACAACACAATCAAAAAAATGCAATCCTCATATCCGCAACACTGCACCCTCCTCCTCTTAGGCACGTCCCGGGCCTACAACTTTTATTTAGTGTGACACGTAGGTGTAGTTCCCTCTACTTTTAACCTGACCCTGAGTGCGACAGTTTTAAAACATAAATAAATGTGTCCCGCTGCTCCATTGCACCCTGCCTAACAGACTCACGCCCACAGTTAACCGAATTGCGGAATGGTTTTCAAACTATACACTGACGGTGGGGAGCATTATTTACAATTGACGCTACTTTTATTTACAAAACTAACCCAGGACCTGTGATCGTTCTTTCTGGGGGGGGAGACAGTCTGCTCTGCATCAATGCACCATGAAAGCACCCAAAAACGCACCAAAACACCCTCAAGCACCAATCGGTGCAGTCACCACAGTTCATCAGTGTTCATGAATAAAAATAACCAAACAACCCCTAACCCTGCAGGTGATCTCTTGCTCTTCGGCTCCCTCTGCTGGCTATTATTATTTCTTCCAGTTGTTGTCTTTTTCCTTTGCTGGCGGCCTATTTGCATTAAAACTTGCACCCAACGTGTCCCTTTTATTTATTTATGGCCCACCAGGCCGACTACGTGTGGTTCACCTGTGGGGCATCGGTGCCCTGTGGCCAAGGTCCGCCAGCAAGATTTCGGGCCCTCATGGCCGGTTCCAGCAGAGGGGCCATGCCCCAACCCATGGGGTGCATAAGTGGTGCTCGGCCACAGACATGTGGTCCATAATGTGGTGCATCGATGCAGACAGCTGGTTCTGGGAGTTCTGGGCGCACAATGGCGGACTCACGCACGCTTCCATCGGTGCCCAATGGCGCACAGGTCATGTGGGAGACAAAAGGGGGGAAGACAGATGAGCGAGGGGTAAGGTCACAAGGGTACACATCAATAAGGCAATGCAAGGTGAAATGCGTACGGAGGGCGAAGTGAGAAAGCTCGTCCCTACCGTACGTCACCCCCCCCCCTGTCACCTACACTACCCTTGCCCTTATCCCATATGTACAAAAATCTACACATTTACAAATCCGTCGCTACCGTCACGTCTCCCCATATTTCCCCTATACGAAATTCGTCTCCACAATCCCTCTACTTCAAAATTTGCCATCACCCAATTCATCATCAATCCTCATAAGGAGGAAGAGATGGAACATCAAGCACAATGTCACACCCACGTCATGATGCGTCTCACAATCCAAAACATTTGCATCATAAAAATTAAACATGGCATGGTGTGGAGGTACGTCATCTCAGGTGAGTGCATGCAGATGGTGCGAGGAGATCCTTCATCCTATCTACCTTCTAAATGACTTTAACACACTTTACTCTACCCGGGGTCTTTCCCTGCCAATCCATTGGCCAACTTACACTATGGGTTCTAAAAAGCAATTCCCAATGACCAAACTGTGGTGCTTCTCAATTTGGGGTCTCACTCCCCCGATTCATCTCCCGGTGCCCTTGCACAATTTCTGGGCTGGGGCGTGTAGCTCTCCCAGCAGGTCTACCCACCTGCACACCTCCACCACTGCAGTTGCCACCCGAGCTTACCTAGCTCCTCACCCTAACCTAACTAACTGGGGAAGGCCCCTCCTGGCTCAGTCACCCCACTCGGTGCCCTCTGGCACTGGGCTACCCGGGTCCGTCCTCCGGATCCTCGGGCCCCATCCACAACAACTACCGGCTCCCAGAGCCCACCTGCGGCCTCACCTGGCCGACATCCTCACAGTGGTGGAGTGCCCAAACCAACTACACACACTAACAGGCTACACGCCCAGCCATTTCCACAACACTAATGCACCCATCCAAATACCATTCTTTCACCTCGCACCACAGATGCCAATATCCAACCACAATTTACCTATACCCTCTACCTAACACTTACACTACCCTCCCATTCATGATGGGGGGGGTCCACTCTTCCCCCAATCACACCTTCGCACCATCCACTCCACTCCACAATTTCCACCATACTCACTCCACGACCATCCATTCCAATACTCCATATATTCCACACTACCATTTATTCCATACACCTGTTCCTCATACCTGTTGTTGCACACCTGTGCACTCACACCTGGTGCCACCTGCACCCTCCTTCCTTCCTGGACCATTTGGTCAACACAACACATATCACTATTCTTCTCACTCATACACTGCTCCATACACCTGTCCAGTTGCACACCTGTGCAATCACACTACTACTCACAATCACAATCAGTTACTCATACCCTGCTCAATACACTTTCGATCCTCACACACACGGCATCATCTCATCTAACTACTCCCCTCTGAAACTTGCGCTTCCCAGTCGCCCCTTTAAACTATTGCGCTCCCACGTCATTATCATCCACACTAATCTACCTGCGTCCCCACTACAGGTGTCATTGTCACTACCTAATCTTAACGTCACCTAAGGTCATCTTCTAGGTCCCTACACATTATCCAAACCCTCCCTCGGCGAGCTTACACTGCCATAAACCCCATAAACTAGTGCTCCTTTGCCCCCTCTGTGAGGGATGACAGAGTTGCCATCCCACCACATCGGGGACGTCCCACTATCAATTTTGCTTACCAAATTCCAACCAATCAAAAATTTGCCAATCACTCTACCAATCCTCTGCCAGTCCTTTGCCAATCATCAAATTTTGCCTTTTTCTAATTTTTGGGCCCAAAACACTAACCTCATCACCCGTCTACTTACTAGATCCTCTCGGTGCGCCAATTCACTTCTAAAGCTCGGCTTCGTAAAGCCGAGCAATGAATGCGGGTGGTTTGGTGCCGGCGGCTGGATACGTCCGGCACTCGGTGCAGGGAAGGACGCTTACCCGGGCCGAGATCCCACGCACCACCTCGGCACGGAGCCATCCAATTGCCCGATCTCGACCTGCCGGAACGTCTCAACAAAAAGGGGTCGCCATGACGACCCTTCCTATCGGGCTGCCCGCTCCGCCTAGTGGAGCACGGACGCGGCCGTTCCAAGCGCGGCCCAGCGTGGATCATGTACGGCGGTCCTTTCGAACCCGCCGTGGTTCGGATCCCCGCTGGTCCTCGCGGCACGCGAAACCCGGCACGCACCGAGAACCTGATTCGGCTATAAGTCACTCTAACCGCTAACCCGGTTACCGTCGATGCCTCACCTGCATGCTCACACGCATACGCTACCCCTTTCACCCTCACCGAGCTCGGTGCTCCAACGCCGCCCGTACACCCCGCGTACTTCGTTATTGCATTCGTTCTTTCGCTCAAACATCCAGCTGTTCCCATGCTCCTCGTCATTGCACCTTCTCTTACACACCCAGGTACACTCATTCCGCTCACAGACTTGGTCACACACCTGACCACCGAACACCTTGGCACACATTCGTCGTTCGCACACCTCACCAACACACCTCTTCGCGCCCCCTCCTCGGTCACCTCCTCTGTGACAACCACAGGTGTGCTCTCACTCGCACACCCAACCACGTGTCTCACTACCAATTCCAGCGTGCATTCCCACACACGCTCTACCATTCCAGGTGTGCTTCCTTCCATTCCAGGTGTACATCCTCTCTCACCTGTCACAACCAACTCACGCTCCGTGTCACTCTCACTACTTTCACCACCACTCTTGACAGCGCACTCACCCTTACTCTCGACAGCGCACTCTTTCCTCATGCACCCGTCCGTTACACACCTTTCTTGCGCACACTCTCCCGTTACACCCTCTGTAACACTCACCACAGGCGTGCATTCTTCCTTACTTTTGACAGCGCACCCTTTCCCCATGCACCCGTCCGTTACACACCTTACTTGCGCACACTCTCCCGTTACATCCTCTGTAACACTCACCACAGGTGTACACTCTCTCGTTACATCCTCTGTAACACTCACCACACCGCGCTTCCATGTGCCCCCTCGCACCCGCGCTTCGACCAACTCACTCTCGATAGCACACTCACTCCTTGGCGCGCACTTTTTCCTCACACACCCCAGAGTCGGACATTCTCGCACACCTCCTCTTTCACACACCAGACCTGTCGCACACTTCACCAATGGCCTCTCACGAACACCCGGGTGCAAAGCAACCCCCAAGCCGACTGAAGCTCCCCTCACATCATATACATTTCCTCGTATATCGCTACTCACCTCGGTACCTCGTCGTCGCACCTCCTCTGCCACCTGCAAACTCTTTATTTGGTTAGTAAGCACATCATCATGATTTGAACACAGACCTTGCACATACTCCATCACTTCCTCCCTTATCTCCTTTTTAGTTTCCCTCCATCTCTTCTTAATTTCACTCACCCCTTCTTCCACCTCCTCTAATTTTTCCTTTACCTCCTTTATTTCCCGGTGCGTCTCCTCAAGTTCGTCCTCTAAGGCTATTTTGACCGTCTCTATGCGCGTCTTCACCTCTCGGTCCTTCGTCTCCATTATCTCTGTCACCTCGTCCAACCTCATTGTCAGTCCCTCACGTACCATGTGACATTGCCTCTGTGTAGCTATCAAGTCATTTTTAATGTCGTTTTGTGTCGCTTTTAACCCTCCTAGTACCGCAGTGTTCTTTTGTACCTGCTCCACTAACTCCGTCTGTCCCACCGTCAGCTGTTCCACCTCCTCCGTCAGATCTTCTATTCCCCCTTGTACCTTTGCCGTCCCATTTCTCACCTCTTTCTCTATACGCTTTACCTCCTCGCGTACCCCCGAGACCTCCTCACTTACACCTCGTCGTATCTCCTCCTTCATCTCCTCCCTCTCTTTTGTAGATGCAGCCCTCATCTGTCCCAATTCATCCCTCTGAGCATCCAGTTTGGTTTCTACCCCGATTTTCACCTCCTCTATCTGCTCTCCCATTTGTTTAATTTCTCGGGCGGATTGCTCCCCTATCTCCCGCAATTTGCCTTCCATCCTATTTTCTAACCCCATTAACCCCCTCTATCTGATTCTCCTGGGCAGCCATTCTATTTTCCACCCCCGTTAACCCATTCTTTACCTCTTTTATCCCGTTGTCTAACCCCTCAAATTTGTCGTCTAACTTCCCAAATTTCTTGCCTAATCCCTTAAAATTATTGTCTAACCCCTCACCGGTACCCCTCGCTTCGTCCCTCATTACCCCCAATTGCTCACTCTGAGCCCTCGCTTCGTCCCTCATTACCCCCAATTGCTCACTCTGCGCCCTCGCTTCGTCCCTTATTTGCTCACCCATTTTGGCTTCCAATCGCTCACTCTGAGCCCTCGCTTCGTCCCTTATTTGCTCACTATTCTTGTCCATAAGGGCCTTCATTTGTATCATAAAAAGGTTCAAATCCACCGGTGCCGCTGCTACGGTCGCGGGCGCGGCAAAATTTGGTGCCGCTACACCCACGTGCGCAAGGACGCCATTTTGTGCGCCTGATACCCCCTCAACCACATCCTCCATATACATTTCCCCGAGGTCCTGGGTCGATTCTACCCCGTCTATCTCTCCCACCGGCATCCCGTCGCCTTGACCAGCCATGGCACGATTTCAAAATTCGGGTCTTTCTTTAAAAACAAAACAATTTCCAGCAGCTTGTAATTTTGAGCGCGTTAAGCGCGCTTCGGGTCCGATCCCACTCCTGACACCAATTTTTACGGTCCGCGGATATGGATGTTGTTTGCCTAGCGAAGGCACCGCGGCCGAACAGTTGTTCCCCGACTCACCCGATTCACCCAGACGTTGGCCGTATCGCGCCACCGCTATTCAATCGGGAAAAGACTAAGACGACGTATGCAAAGAGGAAGAAGAAGACGTACAGAAGAGTAACGGGGTTTATTATTATTTACACACACATAAGCAAAAAGAGCAGTCACGGGTATTTACAGCAGACATGAAAAAGCAGGTAACACAGTGCAAATTACTAGCTTATACTGACTTAGTTTACTACCCAGGACAGCACGAACAGAACAAACTCACGTACGCAAATGGATGGAAGGGTAGGAATCGTTTGGAGGGATGAGCAGGTGGAATCACAGGGCACAGCGAGCAGGTCCACTCCGGGCGGGAAGCGAGGAGCCGGCAGCTCCTTGTATTCGGCTTTTCAGCGCACGCCGGCAGGGTCACTCGCTGGTTGAAACGGGGCTGGACTCCTCTGCCGTATCTCTCGTGTAGCTTGTCCCAGCGATCGTCGCACCCTTCTGTCCAAACCTTCAGCGCGGGTCTGACACGCCCTCCTCGGTTTCGGTACCGCCCTCCCCCCCGTGCTCTGTTTCGTGACCTTGTATGGTAATCCCACGGGCTTGTCTCCTTATTTGGGCATGGCGCCGACGGCACACCCCTCGTGGCGAGCCACGGGCTTGTTTCCTTATTTGGGCATGGGGCTGAACAGCCCCGCCCTTCGTGGCGCGCCCTGGGCTTGCCTCTCCCGGGCGACCCCGCCCTTCCTGTTCAAACAGAGCACGGAGCACATATTCACTATAGCAGCGAAATGAGAGGGCGTGCACCCCACGCTTGTGAACTGCTTTACCCGCAGATGGAGAGTTTGGCTGGGAAATGGAAGTATTGAAGGGGAGCTATTCTTAATTGATTCGGTGCAATGGAGTATTATTCTAATGGAAGACAAGGCCTTACTCTAAAACACATAATAAGATATAAGCTACTGAACAAGGGTTTTATCGTGTCCTTCAATGTGGTGTTTCATGGAATAACTACCGGGACGCCCTTTTTACCTTTACACAACTCTGGAGGCAGGAGGGGCCATATTCAACAATGTTCATCACCATTTCCAATATAATACAACACAATCAAAAAAATGCAATCCTCATATCTGCAACAATATATATATATATATATATATATATATATATATATATATATATATATATATATATATATATATGTATATATATATATATATATATATATATATATATATATATATATATATATATATATATATATATATATATATATATATATATATCACAGTTTGTGTGTGTGTAATGTTACCGATTGACTCCTAAACGGAGAGGCTCACGTGCTTGATATTTGGCATAGACATGGCCATTGAGCCTGGGAAGAACATGGCCTACCTCAAAATATTTGACGAGATCCATATTTTTTATTCATGTTTACCTCAGCGCATTTCAGCGAGGAACATTATACACGGAATCTCAGCCGGTGCCAGAGCAGCTCGCTGATTCGCTCAGAGCGATCACGTGATGTTCCTTCCCCGCCGCCAGACCATTGAACTGAAAATATCTAGAATGACCATTGCGATTCACACCACATAGGTGGAGATGCAGCTACCGGGCGCCAACTTGGTTGGCACTCGATGCTGGGCGATGGTGATTTCCGTCACACGTTTGCACGTAATTCAGAGCAAAAAGCGATTGCGTTTTTTCACCTTTTATGCGATCGTGTTTTGTGTCGATTTTTGTCGATTTTGTGCGATATGAATTAAACGTCTTTGAAACAGCTGTGAAACGTCTTTCCACAACCCTTCCGTAACCGATTGGAGCAGTTTATTGCCGCACAAAATGGCATTTTAACAGTTGTCTGGCTTTTAAAATCTGGGACACGTTCAAAACAAATGAGATCCGCGAAGCGAGTTGGTCGAGTCGTGCTAACCAAGATGGCGACACGGCGGCTTCACTTTTCACAGAGTATGAGCGTTCTATATATTTTTAATTCAGTGCGCCAGACTCGCTTACGTACTTGATTTGTGGCATAGACATGGCCATTGGGCCTTCACGGTGTAATTTGTGCGAGGCTTTTGTCCGAGTGAGCTTGAGTCGAGAGGGCGAATGTACGGGTTGGGAATGTACGGGGGTCACTCTTCCCCGCCCGGCAACGCCGGTACTGGAGGGTGTCACAGGATCGGTGAGTCTCCAAAATCCGCTTCGTGCTGTTGTTGCGAAGATGCAGGACGAAGTCGCGATTGTTGTGCTGCTCTCCTACCATGAGAACTGCAACGTCATTGTTGACTGGCCCTCCTCTTCCCTTCCCCCTCCCCTCCCCCTTCCTCTCCCCTCCCACCTCCACCCTACCCCTTACCCCTTCCCCCCTACCCCTTCTTCCCTCCCCCCTCCTTTTCCCCCTTCCCCTCCCCTTCCCCCTCTCCTCCCCTCCCCCCCATCCCCCCTCTCCTCCCCTCCCCCTCACCCCTTTTCTCCCCTCCCTCTCCTCCCCTCCCCCCCTTCCCCCTCCCCCCCTCTCCTCCCCTCCCCCCCTTTTCACCCCTCCCCTCTCCCTCCCCCCTTTTCACCCCTCCCCTCTTTTCTCCCCTCCCCTCCCCTTCCCCCTCCCCCGCCCGGCAATGCCGGGTACTTCTGCTAGTATATATATATAGTGAATTCAGAAAGTATTCAGACCCCTTCACTTTTTTCGCATTTTGTTATGTTGCAGCCTTATGCTGAAATCATTTAAATTCATTTTTTTCCCTCATCAATCTCCACTCAATACCCCATAATGACAAAGAGAAAACAGGATTTTAGAAAGTTTTGCAAATTTATTAAAAAGAAAAGTCTGAAATATCATATTGACATAAGTATTCAGACCCTTTGCTATGACACTTGAAATTTAGCTCAGGTGCCTCCCATTTCTCTTGATCATCTTTGAGATGTTTATACACCTTGACTGGAGTCCACCTGTGGTAAATTCAATTGATTGGACATGATTTGGAAAGGCACACACCTGTCTATATAAGGTCTCACAGCTGACAATGCATATCAGAGCAAAAACCAAGCCATGAGGTCGAAGGAACTGCCTGCAGAGCTCAGAGACAGGATTGTGTCGAGGCACAGATCTGGAGAAGCCTACAAAAAAAATTCATTGAAGGTTCCCAAGAGCACAGTGGCCTCCATAATTCTTAAATGGAAGAAGTTTGGAACAACCAGGACTCTTCCTAGAGCTGGCCGCCCGGCCAAACTAAGCAATCGTCTGTTTGATCGTCTGTTTGCCGTGTCGCGAGCAAGGCCTTTGCCGCGTCGCGAACGATTTGAAATCGAAGTTAAGTGATTGTTCCCATTTGTATTTTCGTTAAAACTGTATTTATTTATGGTGTTGTACGTATATTGTGTCCCGACGAAGATTTTTCGGTGCAAATCTTTCATACCTGTATTGAAAATCGTGTTAATTCGTGTCGTGTCTTGAGGCCTTGTACAGTGTGCACTGTACAACCTTGAGGCTTTGTTTTTCTCAGCGATCCGTCGTTTGTGATCCAATAACTTTCGTTCTCTGTATTCCCAGTCTTTTCACCCATAGCCTACTTCCTTGTGTAAATCTCAACTCAAAAAAAAAAAAAAAAAAAAAAAAAAAAAAAAAAAAACATTTCCTTCTCTGTTCTCATTCGTTTATTCATTCTTATTCGTTCGTTCGTTCGTTCTTCGACCACGTGTTTCTCCCCCATTTCCCCAGATAGTTTTCACTCATTAACCTTCAATGTTTACACTTTCCCCTCAAGTTATGTATTCCGTCATATTTTATAACACCTTTTTCTTCTTCTTCTTTAAAAGGCTGCTTTCGACTTGCTCACCAAATCAATTCATCCCAAAAAAAATATCCATCTCCTATAGTGCCTTTTTTCTACATTCCCTAAACTCTCCTGCACTCCATCCTCCATCCAGCGTCCTTAAACGTATTTTTAACTCGAAGGTCACAAGAAATTCATTTTGCAATAAATGTTCGTTTCCCATAAATCGTACACTTTCAAAAATCCAATCTCACCCCTCCCCTCCAAATCTTCCCCATAACCCCTCCCCTCCAAATCTTCCCCATCACCCCTCCCCTTCAAATCTTCCCCATCACCCATCCCTTTCAAATCTCCCCCCTTGCCCCTCCCTCCTAAACTACCCCCTCACCCCTCCCCGCCAAGACGCCCCCTCGCCCCTCCCCTCCTAGACTCCTGCCTCACCCCTCCCCTCCAAATCTCCCCCATATCCCATCCCTTTCAAATCCCTCCCCTTGTCCCTTCCCTCCCAAACTCCCCCCTCACCCCTCCCCTTCAAATCTCCCCACCCTCATTGCTTCTCAATTTCCCCCCTCTCACTCCCCCTCCTCAAAGCGTCCTCCCCGCTTCTTCCCCCTTCAAACTCTCACCTCCATCTCCCCCAACCTTCTGCCTCGCTCTTCCCCCTCCTCAAATAACACCTCATTGTGGCTCACCCAATCACCATCAAACCTTTTGTCCGCCCCATCCTTCCCTTTCTCCGAGCTATTCTGAAATCTCTGACACACCTTCAACAGCTCTCCCTACCTCTTCCACCTCTTCCACATCTTACCCTACCCCTCCTCCCCCCTGTTCTGTATCTGATGCTCCCCCTTCCTCTTCATTAACGGTATGGACCTCAAACATCCGGGGCCTTCGTTCAAACTTAACTGATCTCTCCATACAGGTTGCTTCTGTCAAACCAGACGTGATCTGCTTAACAGAAACTTTCCTCCTTTATGATGTCTCTGATTCCATAGTATCTCTCCCGGGCTACTCCCTCCTCCGGTATGATAGACCTGAGCCTCGTCCTGGAGGCGGGGTTGCTATCTTTATCAAAAACTCTCTTCCTCACTTGCCCTGCACTGCACTCTCTCCACCTCACCCCCAGGAATACTTCTGGCTACGGCTTCCCCTTCGCTCCCACCTCTTGTTCATATGTGTGTTGTACCGTCCACCAAACAGTGATGACTCCATCTACATCTCGCTGTCTGATGATATGGACCAACTTCTATCTACTCATCCCAACTCTCTCTTCCTCATATGTGGTGATTTCAACTGTCATCATGCCAGTTGGCTGGGTGTGGGTACCTCTCTCACCAGCCATGGCTCCTCAGCAAAGGACTTCTGCGACTCACTGGGACTGACACAATCTGTCAATTTCCCGACCCGGATCGCAGTCAACGGAACATCTTCTCTTCTGGACTTGGTTATGACTAACTTCCCTGAAAATGTCTGCTGCTCTTCTTCTGCTCCAATCGGATCATCTGATCATGTCCTTGTTAAAGTGGACATCTCTCTGACCATCCTCAGGGAGCCGGCTCAGCGTCGACGAGTCTGGCATTTCACTCAGGCCAACTGGCACGGTCTTCAAGCAGCCATCAATCATCTGGACTGGTCTCCCATCTCTACCACCTCTGACATCAACTCATCCTGGGAATTCTTCCAAAGTAAATTGCTCTCTCTCATGCACAGATTTATCCCATCTCGTCTTCAGTTGTCATACCCTTCCTCCCGTCCATGGTACACGGAATCTTGTGGTGAGGCTGTTGCCCAGAAACAACTTGCCTTCGTCTCCTGGAAAGCAAATCCAACGGAAGGAAATCTCATTTCCTTTCACAAAGCCCGAAACAAGTGTGTGTCCACCCTCAGGAGAGCCAGGAAACAATATCTCTCCGTTCTCAAGACCGAACTCTCTTATCTGTCTCCCTCTTCCAAATCCTGGTGGCGTCTGGTCAAATCCGTTTCTGGTGTTTGTTCCCCCTCCATCCCCTCCCTTACCTCAAACGGCTACACAGCTGACTCCGCACGTGAAAAAGCTGAATGCCTCAACTCTGTGTTTGCCTCTAAATCTTGTGTCCCAAACCCATCCCTCTCTGTACCCACCATACCCAGTCGTACCCTGCTGCTCCTGGACTCCGTGTCCTTTCCTCCTGACAAGGTGGAAAAGTTTCTGTCAACCCTCGACTCTGATTCTGCAACTGGTCCTGACGGCATCAGCCCACGGGTCCTAAAATCATGTTCTTCCGCTCTTTCACTCCCTCTTTCTGTTCTCTTCACCCTCTCTTTTGCTCAAGGTCATCTGCCATCTGCTTGGAAATCAGCCAACATCACCGCTTTGCAGAAAAAAAGGTGCAAAAACAGATCCTAGCAACTACAGACCAATCAGCCTTCTCCCAATTATCAGCAAAGTCATGGAATCCATCATTGCTTCAGATATGAAATCTTTCCTCTTCTCCAATGGCTTGATCTCTGATCATCAATTTGGTTTCAGACCTGGTCACTCTACTCTGGACATGCTGCTTCTGCTTTCTCAACAATGGATGGAGGTCCTCAACGCCAAACAGGAAATTAGAGCTGTCTCCCTTGATATTTCACGTGCCTTCGATACGGTCTGGCACCCTGCTCTGCTCACCAAACTCTCCTCCTTTGGTATCCATGGAAATCTCCACGCATGGCTGGCGGACTTCCTCTCTGGTGGTCGTAGTCAACGTGTGGCCCTGAATGGGTTTCTCTCATCTCCTCTTCCTGTTCAGGCTGGAGTTCCCCAAGGTAATGTTCTGGGGCCTGTGCTTTTTCTGGTCTTCATCAATGATCTCTCTGACTCTCTTGAAAATCCTCTCTATCTCTTTGCTGACGACTCTACTCTCTGTCGCTCCATTCCTCATCCCTCAGATCGGCAGTCTGCAGCCTCCTCACTCTCTGCAGACCTGGCCAAAATCACAGACTGGGCAAACAAATGGAACATGTCTTTCAATCCTGATAAATCTCACACTCTTACGATGTCTCTCCGAAAAGACCGACTGGACAACCCTCCCATCCACTTTCTGAATAATCCTCTCCAAGAAGTTCTGTCACTCAAGCTTTTGGGTCTCACTATTTGCCATGATCTTTCCTGGGAAAACCACATTTCAAATCTGGCCTCCAAAGCCAGTCGCCGACTGGGCATCCTCCGTCGTGCGAAGTCCTTCCTTGGCACACCTGAGCTCCTCACCACATACAAGGCTTTCATCCGCAGCTCTATGGAATACTGCTCTCCCCTCTGGTCTGGTGCTCCTGCCTCACACCTAGCTCCTCTTCACGCTGTTGAAACCAAAGCGTTCAGAATCATTGGAATCTCCCGCGATGAAGCTAACTCCAAGGGCCTTTCACTCACTCACCGCAGGCAGGTTGGTGGTCTTTCCGTCTTCTACCGACTCCTCTCTGGCCTTGCCCCCCAGCTCTCTCTGGGCTCTGTCCCCCAAATATTCCTACAGGTCGCACAAGATCTGCCTGCAACCCTCTTATGGTTAAACTGCCAAAATCAAGTCTTTCTGCTCACCTTCATTCCTCTTTTCTCCCGCCTCTGGAACAAACTCCCTCACTCTCTTCAATCCCACTCCACCGTCCAGGTCTTTAAAACAGCTGTTCACCACCATCTCTTATCCTCCCCCATCCAAAACCTTGATCTTTTCTACCCCCGCTAATTTCGGTCCCCTTGTGTTTTATACCTCTCACCCCCCCCCCCCCCCCCCCCCTTCCCATGCCTCCTCCCCCCAAGCCCTCTCCCTCCCACACTTCTCCCTGCTCTCAAATGTTGTGGTTGGGTGCTTCCCCTTCTCTCCCCATCTTGTCTTCCGCTCCCTCTTTTTGTATATATTGTTTGTCTGGTTGATTTGTTTGTGAAATAAATGTTAGCTCTTTCACGAGCCTCGATTCAGTATACAAAAAAAACAAAAAAAAACAGAAAGCTCCAGTACAACTCCACAAAAAGCATCTCTCACTCACTCTCTCACACACACACACACACACACACACACACACACACACACACACACACACACACACACACACACACACACACACACACACAGCCAAGAATAGAGGGGAAGAACAGGAGTGTGTGTGTGTCTGACGAGCTATCAAAATGATTGGTAACTCGGAGAAATGATCAAAATGATCAACGCTTTTCGCAGCTCAGGAAGGAGAACGTCAACTTCATCAGATGTACTAATGTTGTACTAAAGGTCCTAACTAGTGTCTACGTGGTCTGCAGTGCCATAAGGGACAAAGGTTTGATTACCAGGTGAGACATACAAGGGCTCTACTCATTAACCCCTACACTACCTATCACCCGAATCTCTTGGTAGATTCACAAGTATACACCTTGACCGACAAAACACACAGAACTTATTACAGGTAGATTCCCTATCGCGACAGTCGAAGCATGTTACCTATTCAGATCTACTCTGCTCTACATATATCACTACCCAAATTCGTAACAATATTCACTTCCCTGGCAACGATAGCATCAGTAGCTCTACAATCCAACACGCTTAGCTCGTCATTCTGATTTACCTGAGCAATGTAAGATGTATGCTGATCCTTCGGCCTTGTTTACCTTGTCCCGATTGTTTAGCTTGATATTTATTAGATTTCTCCATTTAGTTTTTGACATGTTTGCGTTAGCCTACACCATATAAATATATCTATCACTCCTCCATCGATCAGTCAGTTTGAATGGAACATAACAGCACAAAGTCGAGCTCCAAACCACGCCGGAAGATATTCGGGATACATTTAACCACGGACGACCAGACCTAATTAAACTCATTCCTCAATAATCTACATTCTCAGTTTTATCCACGAACCGCTGCTGTCGCTTCTTGCAATGACTTGGAATCTTTGTCTGCCATCGAGATGTTCCAAAAGCGAAGATCACAACCACCAATGAGAAATACACGCTTTCACTTACACCACCCAGTCCTGAATTATTGTCGCTACGACGGTAACCGTTGGTCACAATTTATTTCAGGCCAGCGCAAAGGTAAACCCAACAAGTAGTCAGTTCAACTCGATATCGCAAAAAAAGAAAACCCGATTGGTTTTACGAAGGAAAATAAATAGCGAAGGCTATGGCACTAACTACACTGCCATGGATCGTTCAAATGTACGGTTTCGTCGAGGGTCATTCTCAAGCTCCTGCTTTACGTTATGACATATATAATCACAAACACAGCATGAATAATGGAAGTTAAAGTAATGAGACATACTCTGAAGTAGTGGTGCCGGCGATGACTCCCCACCCTTCAGAAAGGGCACCGCACCCCCAGTAGGCAGTACCATCCTGCACGAGGTGCAGAACCAGTACAGTAAAGCAATCATCCCCTCGGTTGTTTTTTTTCCGATCTGCTCCGCTTGCCTTAAATTTCTTTCCCCACTGTTACCTATCCCTGTCTACGCTCTGTCGTAACTAGGCTTACTACGTTGAGATACCATACATTAGTATTCATTTTTAGTATATTTGCTGTGGAGACCTCTTCCCACTATCGGCACAATTCGCGGGCTTCCATGTCTGACGCTTTGAATGCAGCCAATCACGGCGTAGTTATGCGGGGCCACGCCCCATCCCTCAGAAGGTTCGCACACCCGTGCACGTGACAATACATTCGGTAACCCAAGCATCCTCCGACTATGATTGAATCCTATTGACACCAATACAATTAGTGGGGCGGCTTAGCCCAAATATTCAAAAGAATTGTGCATTTTGTGAAACAAGCACCAAATTTGGCACAAATGTACATTAATATGTTGCGAACATTTTCAGATATTGGGCCACTTGAAATTCCGTAATTTTTTTTTCCAAATTTTTCGGGTGACACCGTCACAATTTCGGTCTTCGAGGCCGGCCGATAGGCAAAGTGTGACCGGAAGGGACGAGGTTCTCCTGACCACGTAGCCCTCGATCTGGGAAGCGAGAGGCGTTCCATTAGTGGACGCGCCCCTCACGCCCGACTTTTGGGCGGCCCCGGCAGGCCGTTTGTTTTGACGTTCCGTGACAGGCCCCGCACCCCCACCTCCGGGCCGACCGGAAGCTTGTGCTGAGTACATCATACCTGAACAACTCAGTGAGGCAGAACACAGCAGTGCACACCAGGGTGACCCCTTCAGTGCATAAACCAATTAACCTGTCCACTGCAGGGCATATAGAAATGAAGTTATTTTCTGCATATAATAATAATATAAGTTCAGTTCTATATAACAATTTCTGTTATCACCACTACCACTACTACAAGCTTTGTCTGGAATTTTGTGGACTAACAGACAAACAGACAAACAGACAAGCTGGGATCAAAACATTACCTCCTTCCACCATTGAGTGTAGAGGTAAACATCATGGAAATTATATCATGCCCTAGATTTAATTCATGCTTACCCGTGTATTTGCTTCACTGGTTCACAAGGTCTTTTGCATACATGTAATTCAGACTCTCGTCTTCATTGCTGACCACACAATGTTCGCAACATATTAATGTACATTTGTGCCAAATTTGGTGCTTGTATCACAAAATGCACAATTCTTTTGAATATTTGGGCTAAGCCGCCCCACTATATCGGCCGGCCTCGAAGACCGAAATTGTGACGGTGTCACCCGAAAAATTTGAAATTACGAAATTTGAAAAAAAAAATTACGGAATTTCAAGTGGCCCAATATCTGAAAATGTTCGCAACATATTAATGTACATTTGTGCCAAATTTGGTGCTTGTATCACAAAATGCACAACAGGTTTGCTATGCTGCTACACTAAATGTTTATTACGGAGCTTAAGCATCAAAAAAGCTACAGATATCGAACAAAGTTCCATTAACTAGAGCAGGGGTTCTTTACCTTTTTTGAGTCATGGACCCCTTTGAGAATCTGGCGAAAGCTACACGGACCCCTTCCCAGCAAAATGCACATAAGCACATGAACACAAAATTTTGCATACAATGAATACATTTTATTACACAAGAAAATTATTTCCTTCACAGTCATAATCAGATTTTTTTTTAAACAATCTTTACAAAGAATATATCTCACTTTTTTCATGTAAAAATCAATGACCATTCCCTGAATAAAGTGAAATATATCCAAATTGTTGTGCAGTGTTTCCAGGTGTCTGCACATTTCTGACTGCAGAGAAATTGACAGGGCGTTGTCTCTCTCGACTCCATCCTGCAGAAGCACTTCCTCCAGCATTGGAAAGTTTGCATAGTTGTCTGCCTCCCATCTCCTCTTCCACAGTGGCCAAAAGAGCTTGTAGGTTTTCAGCAGCATCCATAATGGTGAGTGCAGGACCTTGAATCGAGACTTACCACATTAATATGGCCATAAATATCCACCAAATAAGCCAAGCCATGAATGAACTCCTCCCTGTCAAACTGTTCCGAGTGGACTTTCCTTTTCTCTCAAAAAAAGTGAAACTTCTGCCCTAAGTTCCATTAAGCACCTCAAGATTTGTCCTCTGGAAAGCCAGCGAACTTGTGTGTGGTAGAGTAGAGAAGAACTTCATATTCTGCTCCCATTTCGTGACAAAACCTCTTGAAAACGCGATGATTCAGAGCCCTGGCTCTGATGAAGTTGACGACTTTCACGGCAGTAGACAAGTAGTCAGGTTCACTATGTTAACAAATATAATTTCGTTCAAAATTTTGGGAGATTAGCAAACCTGTACATTTTTGGAATCATCAGAGCATGGAGAATCCAGAGCATGGAGAAAGATTTTCAAAATGGCCGCCATAAAATACATATTTTGCGCTATCTCGGCTTCTAGTCACCCTAGAAACTTAATTAAATATGCTAATCCTATATTTTCTGGGTCAAGGAATCCAATAAAGGCCTCAAAATAGTGCTCAGGAGTATATAAAAGCTACAAACAAAAGTAATTGAAAACCATTGTCTTTATATTTGTGATATAACTGTATTACACAATACATGATATTGCAAGTCCTTTGAAGTTTATAGGTATGGGTTTATAAAGCAAGAAAGCAGCCTTGTTAGTATCAGATTGAACTATAAGTCCGATACGCAGGATCTACTAGGTCTACACCGTTCAGGAATATGCTTTTACAGATCTTCCTCACTGTCCTGTGTCATCTGGAAAGTCCTAAAAGTGAAGCAAGTGTTAGGATTAGAAATCTAATGATCCCACCAATGGTTTTCTTGACACAGAAAACATGGATTAGCATATTTAAATAAGATTCTAGGTTGACTGGAAGCCGAGATAGCGCAAATTGTATTTTATGGCGGCCATTTTGAAAATACAAAATGGCGGCCATGCACGTGTCCACGCAAATGCCAACATTAATTTTTGGATTCCTCATGCTCTGAATATTCCAAAAATGTATAGTTTTGCTAATCTCCAAAACTTTTGAACGAAAAAACACCGTGAACCTGACCAAAGACTTCTTTCAGGATTGTTGGCAGAGTCTTTGCGCCTGGTTCACGGACCCCCTGAAGCCCATCCACGGACCCCAAAGGGGTTCATGGACCACAGGTTAAGAACCCCTGAACTGGAGCATTTAAATTGCATCGGATGCAGCAATAAATGTGAATTGTTGCTCCCAACTTGTCGGATCGATGACAGAAGACGGCATTTGCGTTTTTGCCTCCATCCCCATGCGGGCACGGGCAACTTAATTGCTAATATTACCAATGTCTGATCAATGGACTTCGAGCAAAAAAAAAAAAAAACCCAATCACAGATCAAAGTAGGATAACGAAGAGCATAGTTTCGCTAAGTTTACGCATATATTTATCTAAGGCACCTCGGGTCGGATTTTGAAGTAAACTGGAAAGACAGAAAAGCTGAAAAACCAGCAAAACACCCACGTGACACGAAAACACAAGGAAGATCGAAGTACGTTCTTCTTCGACAATGAACATTACAATATACTTAAAGTTTAACTAAAAGATAAAAAGGAAATACTTTGGATCTCAATCTACAAAGTTTCTCGATTATCAAAACTAAGCACAATCACTTTTGCTAATATTTGATTGGACATTGAAGAAAGGGCATCGAAAAATGTACGTGTTCGTACAAATAAAAAAGTTTATTTCACAAAAACTAAAATCAACATTCAACATCGGTTTTCGTTCTGTACAATATACAAACCCTCGGCACATTATCCGAGTAGCAAGCGAGGTGAATGAGCACGAATTGCACTGCGTCACACCTGGCATGGACGAATCATTAGCTGAGGTGGGGAGCTTAGGGAATTCCCATAATAAACATTCGTGGCACAAAAAAAAATGGGAGCGGGGAGGTGAAGAGGCTGGGCTGGATAGGTTGGAGTGGGAAGGCGACGGGGCGGCATTGGTTGTGGGAGGGGAAGGATGGAGTGGGGAGTAAAGAGGATGGGGTAGGGGGTAGGAGGAAGGGGACGGGGTTCAGAGGGACGGGGTTCAGAGGGACGGGGTTCAGAGGGACGGGGTTCAGAGGGACGGGGTTCAGAGGGACGGGGTTCAGAGGGACGGGGTTCAGAGGGACGGGGTTCAGAGGGAAGGGGTTCAGAGGGGAGGCGGCTTAAGCAAACAAATGTGTCTTTTAGTGCCATGACACGTACAAAATCCAACTCACCTTTGCCGAACGTTTATCACATTCACAAGCAGCAAAAACCATTGTGGTTCCAAAAGTCTCAAATATGTGCCACGATGACCACATCAATTTCATACCTAGCAGCAAATGATGCCCGTCCAATTTAGGTATTTCAAGATCGTGGTGTCACTTAGCATGAGGCCTTCAATCTTGGTTGTCCGACACCTACCACTGACCATTAACAGTGCTAATTTGATCACTCAACTAATGACGCGTACAAAGTAATAACAATCCATAAAGGTGGAAAAAATAGTTTTGTTAAACCTCAAAAGTACAAGCTAAAGATTTTGATACAATAAAACACATACATCCATGTTAAATCAAAGTATAAAAATGTATTCCCGTATTTTGTTCCAAACAGCAACAAATGGTTCTTTTGCAAGGCCTTCACTCAACCTCCATGTGGCGGAACGGAAAAGTCCGAACTCTTATAGAATCTGGTGAAACTGCATGGAATTAACAAAAAGAAAGAAAGAAAATAAAGGCTCCTAAGATGCACACAATGCACTTCTGTTGTACTGGTCAATGCAAGCCTGGGCCAGCCGAGCCTTGGAGTGACGTCAGCAAATTAATTCAGGTAAAAAAAAAAAAAACCAGTCAAAAAGAAGTTATCTTGCTTGGTTTAGCATTCGCAAGACCGATTCCATGTGAGCTGGACAGTACTCCGACGATGTACAATTACTACAGGTCACGCGGTGCTCCGACATCCCAAAACCAGACTTTGGAATATGCGAAGGATCACGTGATGATGCCGGAATAACACGTCCGATCGAGTCGAATTACCGAGAATCAAAAGCACCGGACGGTAGAGAGGAGGGGTTAAACCAAAGCTAACCATAAATGACGGGGCCAAACGTTTTTAAAAGATGCAAGTGGAACATCTTTTTGTGATTTTGGGTCATTTAGAGTATAAAAATTCATTACATGTGTACATGAGGTCATTTTAAAACAAATACCAGGTACATATCAAGTGCTTGTTGAACAAAGACAAATGTCAGCGGAAAACAAGACCGACGCTGCACGTATTTCTCCACAAATTCACTTTTTAAAAAACACTTCCCTGCTACAGAAAAGTTCACTGAAGATTAAAAAAAAGAAGAAAAAAAAAAGAAGTTCCTTGCTTAAAAGCCAGTAGTTTGTTGAGGTCAGCTGATAACATAGTTAAAACCCAAAACAAAAACAAAAATAAATGGGCCACGGGTTGAGAGAATGATACAATGGTAAGGCTTTTAACGCAGCAATGCAACAAAAGCAAAATGAGGACCAGAAGTCCGTTCGGGTAGAAAATGTACAAACTCAAAACCAACAACAGATGCGACGAAGGACTGGAAAAGAGAACCAGAAACAAATAAAAACGACCGCTCACGTCAACCAAAGTGGCAGGTCGAAGTCAGCCTCCTGTTACGGGGCGAGATGCAACGCATACCCACGAGTCTCGCAAAGATGTCCATAATAAGGAGCCGTTAACAAAAGACCAGGAACTGCTGAAAACGCGAGTCAAATGATCGGAGGTTCCTGTGCTGCTGGTGATGCTACGTCAATCACACGGCGTAACGAGGGTGAGAAAACGTACACCGACGGGACTCCACCTTCGGTCATTGCGGCCTCGGTGCCTTTCTCCGACGAGACACGGTGGACCCGCTGCTGTCGGAGACGTTTGCCGCCGGCCTGTCGTAAAATCGAATAAACCCGGGCAGGACATCACGCTGGCAGTATTTAAAGTCATAATGTGTAAATAAGAAACTGAACACAAAGGTTATTTTGAAGAAAAAAAAAAGACAGCGAAAGATAAAACCTGCTGTCACGTGTCGGGTACTGTCGGCGCATTTTATGCACCGTCTTAGCTTCTCAAACTCTCATTCGCTCACACCTTTCCATCATCTCTAGCTCATCCTCCCCACACCTCTTCCTCTGGTATATTTGTCCAAGACTTCTCTTTAATCAACTCTCATCAGTCACAATCAGTCTACCGTGCAGCACTACATTAAATTATCAAGTTTTTCTTCTAATGCTGCTGCCATTTCATCTGCCTCCGAGCTGCTCCCATCTTCATCGCCTTCACCTGCACCGCAACTCGAACTTTCTTCACCTGCCCCAGTCTCGACGAGTTTCCTCTTCTTCCCACTGTGGATAAAAAAGCAAAAATCACATTAAAAATTCGATGGGATATTTTGCGTAGATTCGGCGAGTGATCACCAGCATGCTGAACAAATGACAAACTCTTCCCCAAACTACCACTGGAAAAGCAAAGGCAAACCACTCAGTGGAATCCTTGCCATGAGACTGCCATGACAGCAATGAACGTGATTTCGGGCAGAACACCACAGACAGACAAGCTGGCAAGACACAACTGCCTCAAGAACATGAGATGGCATTTTAAATTATATTTATTTCCACAGTGATCCATGAATCATGTTGTGCAACTCGTACGTAAAGCATACGCATAATTGTATTTTCAGACACAATACGAACGAGAATAATAAGAATAATAAGAGAAAGCAACTCAAAATGCAAAGCCCATCCTCATCCTTTTTGCATTCAAACTAAACTTGATGAAAACAGCATATAAAATTGTTCTATTCTCCATATTGTCATAATAAAAGTGTGTTGAAAATTTGATGACGAAGCTCAATTGGTGGAATCTCCCACGATGAAGCTGATTGCGAGAGCCTTTCACTTACTCACCGCAGGCAAGTAGGCGGTGTTTCTGTCTTCTACCGACTCCTCTCCGGCCTTGCTCCCCCTGTTCTGTCTGTGCTCTGTCCCCCAAATATTCCTGCAGGTCGCACAACATCTGCCAGCAACCCAATTCTAGTGAAACTGCCAAAATCAAGACTCTCTGTTCACCTTCACTCTTTCATTCCTCCTTATTCCCGCCTCTGGAACAAACTCCCCCACTCTCTTCAATCACTCTCCTCCCTTCAGGTCTATAAAACAGCTGTTCACCACCATCTCTTATCTTCCCCCATCCAAAACCTTGATCTTTTATACCCCCGTTAATTCACCCCAGATACACGTTTTTGAAATAACAACTTCTTTCCTGAAAGTCCTTGCAGTGTCCATACGTTTTATACCTCTCCCACTTCCCCTCAAACCCTCTCCCTCCCACAGATCTCCCGATGTCCCTGCTCTCAAATGTTGTGCTTGTGTGCTTCCCCCCTCTCTCCCCATCTTGTCTACTGCTCCCCTTATTATGTTTTATGCGCCAGTTTTTTTTTTGGTGATTAATGTTCACTCTTTCATGAGCCTCGACCTTGTATACAAAAAAACAAACAAAAAAAAGGTAATATGTTATGGCCTGGACAAACATACCGAATGTCAATGGGAAATAAATAAATAAATAAACACGGAAGCAATAAAAAACAAAACCCAGCCTTCTCACGGTGTACAGAGGTGGACAGGCTAATAAGGCATGCGTCTACTCACTGTGACTTTGACCTTTGACTCAAAAATCAATTAGTCTTCTCCATATTCACATTAATGGTTTTTTTGAAAATTTTACATCAAAAGCTCAAATGGTTTCAAAAAAAATAGGGGCAATACCCCTGGCACTCAGCTGGTAGAATAAACAGTATACTACACTAACTAAAGGTATTTAAAACCAATTTAAATGGTTTCCAGAAGACAGGGCAGTATGTACAATGATACTAACATAATCAAATAAGACTTTAAACAAACAAACCAAAAAATACCTATTCTGGAGGGAAATCCCAACCCAACCCCCCCCCCCCCCCCCACCCCCCCAACCCCTTCCACCCTGTGTACCTCCTCAGACCCCAATTTTTCTAATGCCTTGAACAAACATTGGTACATCACGAGTAATGAAAGTTGTGGTGAAGTTTCATTGAAATTGTGTATGTAGTTTCAGAAAAAAGAGCAAATACCTCTTTTGGGGGGCAACCCCCCAGTAGACCCCTCACGGCACGATTTTTTTTTAATGCTGTGAACAAACTTTGCTACAACACGGGTGATGTCAAGTTTCATCAGAATTGCATGTGTAATGTGTATATTCTGAGAAAAGAGCAAATACCCATTTTGGGGGACAATCCCCCATGCCCTCCCACCCCCCTCATTCACCCTCTCAGGGCCTGATTTTTTTCAATGCCATGAGCAAACTTTGGTACATCACGGGTGATGAAGGTTGTGGTCAAGTTTTATCTAAATCGTGTGTGTAGTTTCAGAGAAGAAAACAAATATCTATTTTGGGGAGTCAAACCTGGACCCACTTTGACCCCCAGTAGACCCCCTAGACCACGATTTTTTTTTTAATGCCGTGAACAAACTTTAGTCACAACACAACAAATATAATTTGTGCCAAATTTGGTCACAATCCCATCAGCGGTTTCGGAGAAAAGTGTTGTGTTTATGGACGGATTGACTGACGGACGGACTGATGACAAAGATAAGTACTCCCGGTCGCTTTGTCGAGTTTATAATGTTTATTTTTCTGTCTCTGTGTTTACTGTGTTCCTCTAGTTGGGTTTTGTTTTTAAAATTTTGCCAATTTGTGAGTATTCGTCAGACTTTTCATGCCAGGTATTTGAGGCCGACATCTTCCTAGTTCGAGTCCACAATCGTCTTTTTTATTGTCTTTTCTCCCGACTACGTTCAGTCCTTTTGTTTTCTCCCAGTCCCGTTGTTTTTTCAAATATTCCCAATTATAAACCCCTGTTTAGTGTGTTATATATATATATATGTATATATATATATATATATATATATATATATATATATATATATATATATATATATATATATATATATATATAAATTGTTGAGGTTTTGAGATTGTACACATAACATTATGAAAGGTTAAAGGTTTGCCCCCCATAGTTAGTCCACAAGCAACACGTAGGCCCATTAGAATTAGTTATGTCATAGTATGTGTAAGAGTAGGCCATTTCCCGAGTGACATCTGCGTTGTGTAAAGAAATGAGCTTAGGTCCTTTTCATTTTGTGGCCACCCTTCATTTTCATCATGGGAAAACTCGATGATGCCCCGTGCCCCATTTGGCATCCCTCAAGTTTGTTACGCTTTGGCGGCCAGCAACGTTCGCTGCCCTTGGTTTCGCTCGAAACAAGCCCAGTAACACGAGGTAGGCCTAAAAAGAGGGAGGAGCGCGAGGGTCGAGGTGTGGCCGCGTCAAGCAGCAGGTCAGAGGCGGTGACGGTATGAGCAACAGCCAACCAGGGCTGAGGGCATGGCTTGATAGGGCATGGCACGACGCATCGAGTAAGTTCGAGAGGGTTCGCTGGGCAAGGCTATATAAGTCTTCACACAAAGCCCTTGAACAGGACTTGTTGGAGAGGACTGCCCTTATGAGGACTCGTGCGAAAGGACTGAGAGGACTGAGCGAACTGGCCGATACGAGGACTGAAAGGAATCGCGCATTGCAAGAGAAGTGCATTGAGAGGATCGGCGTGCACACGACAGTGTCGAGTGCCCTTGATTGAGAAGCGCATTGTTCGTGTTTATTGAACTATTACGAACTATTCGCTTATTACGTACGCGGCTGAGCCGCAAGTGTAACCGCCAAAGCAAGCCCTACCGTTCGCCCTGTAATAATCCCGTGCGCGCCAAACGACACGTGGAGAGTTCCTGGCTGCTGTGTTCATCTACTTCACGGTGCGAGTTGGGGACCGGAGAGCGAGCTGCCTGGACGCAATCCCTGGACCATCGACCTGTTCGTCTGCAACCCCGTATGAGTGTGTCTGAGTGTGACGGGCCCATTTGTCTTGGGATAAGTATGAGACTGTTTAAGGCTGTACTGTGTTTTATTCTTCTTATTGTACAAAGTGTAAATAAATCGTGTTATTCCTTTCTTCCAAATTCGACCGTTTCAGTGATTTCCTCCATTGGGTAAGCGTGGCACGAATAAGAACCGCTCGGATCGGGATCTAGTCCTTGATAACGGCTCGGGTCACGGGTTCGCTACCGCTCGGCGTATCCACCGACACCAGTGATTCGGGCGAGGCTTGTCTCCTCGTTTCAGGGTAGCGTTAGTACTTAGGTAATAGCGAATCTGGTCCGACAACCCTATTTAACGCCGTCCGGAAAGGACGTCATAGGCCTCGGGTCCCGTCGGTCAGTCAAAGACAAGGGGACTAATTCCCCCTTTGGTAAGGGGAAAAGGCCGGCGCAGAGATCCGCAAGTGTGTGTGTGTGTGTGTGTGTGTGTGTGTGTGTGTGTGTGTGTGTGTGTGTGTGTGTGTGTGTGTGTGTGTGTGTGTGCGCGCGCGCGCGCACGAGCGCGTGTTGCAGATCTATACATATACAGTCATGTGAAAAAGTAAGTACACCCCGTGTAAAGTTTTGACTTTTTCAACATATTTCAACATATTTCAACATACAGCTATTTGATCTTCATTTCAACAATATTGATAGATAAAGGTGATATAATATAACAAATATCATGAAACATTTACATTTTGTAGTCCATTGTATAATTTAAATAAACATAAATGCAAATTCCGCATGTGGAAAAAGTAAGTACACCCTTGGCTCTAATAGGTGGTATTGCCCCCTTTTGCAGAAACAACCTCAAGTAGGCGTTTCTTATAACTGTCTACCAGTCTCTGGCATCGACTGGGAGAAATTTTTGCCCACTCCTCAATGCAGAATTCACAGCTCGTTTCAAATCCCCCCACAACATCTCGATGGGATTTAGATCCAGGCTTTGACTTGGCCATTCCAGAACCCTCCATTTCTTTCTTTTCAGCCATTCCTTGGTGGATTTACTGTTATTTTTAGGGTCATTGTCATGTTGCAAGGTGCACCTTGGGTTGAGCTTCAGCTTTCCGACAGATGGCCTCACATTATCCTCAAGCACCCTCTGGTACAATGAAGAATTCATAGTGGATTCTATGATGGTGAGCTGCCCAGGCCCTGATGCAGCAAAGCTGCCTCAAACCATAATATTTCCACCACCAGGCTTTACAGTTGGTATCAGGTTCTTGTGGTCAAATGCTGTCTTTGGTTTTCGCCAAACATGTCTTCTGGTACTGTGGCCAAATAGCTCTACCTTTGACTCATCTGTCCAGAGCACATTGTTCCAGAAGTGCTGGTCTTTGCCTAGGTGTTCATTGGCAAACTTTAATCTTGCCCTGATGTTCTTTCTGGACAGCAAAGGTTTCCTCCTGGCACACCTCCCATGTAGATCAAATTTGTGCAGCCTCTTTCTAATGGTAGACTCGTGCATTTTGACATCAACAGTGGCAAGGGCTACCTGTAGGGCCCGTGATGACATTCTGGGGTTCTAAGAGACTTCTTTCAGCATCTTGCGGTCTGCTCTCGGGCTGAACTTGCTGGGGCGGCCTGGCTTGAACAAGTTGGCAGTTGTTTGGAATCTTCTCCACTTGCAGATGATCTTCCGGACAATCGAATGATTGATTTCAAATTGTTTGGAGATCTTTTTAAATCCCTTCCCAGACTCGTAGGCATCTCTAACCTTCTTTCTGAAGGCCTCAGAGAGCTATTTTGATCTAGGCATGGTGACGCCACACACTTCAACAACAAAGAGCAAACCAAACGAAATGTCTGAGGTTTAAATAAGACAGGTTCCTCCAGGATCCTCTCTGACGATGTTCTAATCATTTGCACCTGAGCTGGTGCACCTGATTCTAATTTTAGGTATTTTAAGTAGTGATAAATTTCGGGGTGTACTTACTTTTTCCACATGCGAAATTTGCATTTATGTTTATTTAAATTATACAATGGACTACAAAATGTAAATGTTTCATGATATTTGTTATATTATATCACCTTTATCTATCAATATTGTTGAAATGAAGATCAAATAGCTGTATGTTGAAATATGTTGAAAAAGTCAAAACTTTACATGGGGTGTACTTACTTTTTCACGTGACTGTATATAAAAATAGACCAGCTCCACTCTCTCTCCTGCTCTCTCTCCACTTATCACTGCAACAATAAACTCCTCCCTGTCTACAGGCATCGTCCCACCATCCCTCAAAATTGCTGCTGTTACCCCCATTCTGAAAAAACCTGGACTCAACCCTGACACCCTAAACAACTTCAGACCCATCTCCAACCTACCCTTTCTGTCAAAAGTTTTGGAACGCGCTGTAGCCACTCAACTCAAACATCACCTCTCTGCCAATAACCTGTATGAAACATTCCAATCCGGATTCCGCTCCAACCACAGTACTGAAACTGCTCTCCTCAAAATCACCAACGACCTTCTCCTCTCCTCCGATGCTGGCAACCTCAACATTCTCATCCTCCTCGACCTCAGCGCCACCTTTGACACCATCAATCACACCATCCTCCTCACCCGACTTGAAACCACCTTTAACATTACCGGCACTGCCCTCTCTTGGATCAAATCATACCTCTCCGACAGACGCCAGTTCATCTCCATCAATAACTGCAAATCCCCCACTGCTCCCCACCCCCAAGGTTCAGTTCTTGGCCCCCTCCTCTTCATCCTGCAACTGTCCCCCCTTGGTCACTTAATCCACCGTCATGGTCTCCAATTCCACTGCTTCGCCGATGACATCCAGCTTTTCATCTCCACCAAGTCCATCTCCACCGCCACCCACGCTATCCTGACAAACTGCATCACTGAAATAAAATCCTGCCTTCAAATCAACTTCCTCAAACTTGACTATTAGTCCTTGAGCCAACCGGCCATTTTTTGAAGTGAATGCTCCGGGGGGGGAGTAATTCTCATTATGATTTTCCATTAGACCAATGTCTCAAGTGTCAGAAAAGGTGTGATGGACATCTGAGAACGGTAGCTTAGTGCCCGGATGGACGCCATCTTTGAAACCACCCAGCTCGAAAATACCCATTTGGTGGGGTACATTGTTGCACGTGTATCTGGACTTCTATACTAGCTATCGATGTGCGGTTGACGACTAAATATACGTCCGATGTGTACCGTCTAAATAAAAAATAATATGAAGCATTTTGTTTTAGATTAATTATTATAAAAATCAATTATCGAAAAAAAATCATATATTTTTCAATATTTTATTATTAGACTTGTACTTTTTTTAGTGAAACAACACTGGTATGATTTTCCAAATTATGCATTGTGCTACACCGTTTATCTGTCTATAAAAATAACTCAAAAACTAAAACATATCATCCACCACGAGTGTACACAAAAAATATATGAAAAGGCATGCACTTTCCACAAACCGAAACTATGTCAGTTGGAATTTCCCGCCGATAATCAACCCACAGAACCCAGTGCCGAAAGTGACGTCAGTCTATTCTATATCTATATTCTATATTCTATATCTCAGTCTGAGATTTGTTGCGGTGACCTGATTAATTTCTGAGGGGGGGGGGGGGGGGGGGGTGGGTGGCTTAAGAACTAAAAGTGAACATGTTAGATGGCGCCACATACAACTCTATTATAGAGTTGTATTGTGGCGCCATCTAACATGTTCACTGACTTGGATGAGTATGTCTATGTAAGCTGGCGAGCTTTTCGGATATCGGAGTAATCTAACGTCAGTCTTTTTGTTCTTTCAGCTGAGATGGCCGGTGTCGAGGCGAAACGGGCGAAGATTGAACCTGAGTCCGGAACGTGCATCCTGTGCAGCAAGAAGTCGCCACTCTCTGAACTAAGCAAGGCAGCGGGCAACAGTTCTTGGAAGACATTGTGTGACGCAGCCGCAGTTAGAAACTTTTATCCAATTCTAAAGCTAGTCCAAGAAGGCGCAGTTGAACTTCCTAATATTCCAATATTATACCATAGGGCTTGTAGATCAGACTTCACTCACAAAAACCACCTAGCTACTTTGACCAATGCAGCTAGAAGTTCTTCAGTTGATACTGGCGATGCGGTGCGACGGCGATCATCACGGGAAGAGACAGGATCAACTTCAACGGTCTACGATGATAAATGCATTTTTTGCCAGCGTGCTTCAAAATTCATAAAAGGCAGTCGTACCCGTGAAACAGTTGTCTTGGCTGTTGAACTTCGAGCAGATAAGACAATAAGAGATGCTGCGACAGCTCGCAATGATGAGAGAGTTTTGGCATTGACTACACGAGATATGGTTGCAGCTGAGGCTCACTACCACTTCTCCTGCTATAGAAACTACACACGGCCCCAAAAACCTCAAGTAGAAACTGACATTGAAGATAATATCGAGAAAAAAGAAATGATACGATGTATATTCAATTTCATTCGCACTGACTTGTTCTTGAACCCGAGGATTGTTCCAATAGTTGATGTTGCAACAGATATCCTGTCTTCAGATACATTTTCAGTTGATGTTCGTGACTCCATCAAGAAGAATCTGCAGCGCACATTACAAAGAGAGTTTGGAGAATCGCTCATCTTCTTCAATGTGAAACACCGTGTATACTTGATGCCCGATAATCTGACAAAGCGAGAGATTGCTGCAGAGTGCGTAAACCTGAAAGCAGAAGTGAAAGCATTTGAACGAACGGACGGTGAAAGTAACATTGTGCGTGCAGCTACTTCACTGCGACACCAGATCAAAGATGCTCATTACAATGAACATTGGCCGCCTCAGCCAGCAGAACTCACTTCAGATTACGTGAAGATACCAGATTCTCTTCGTGTATTTCTGCATACTTTGATTTGCGGGAGTGGGGGTAGCTCTGCGTGTGCCGACACACTGGTATGGTCGATGGCTCAAGATATCATCAATGCTGTACACCGGGGTACCATCAGAACATCGAAGCATGTCCTACTTCCGTGGGTCATGAAAACGCTCACCGGTAATACAGAGGTCATCAGAATATTGAATCGACTCGGGCACGGATGTTCGTACACAGTTCTGGAAGAAATCGAGACAGCGCTATGCATAGACAAATTAGCAAGTGTGGAGAAAGATACAGTACCACTTCCGTCACATGTGCACCCTTCGGTCCCGACTGTATTAGCATTCGATAACATCGACAGGCTAGAGGAATCGCTGAGTGGTGGCGGAACATCGCATCGCGTCAACGGTATCATCGTCCAACCGAAGTCGCAGTCGTGTTTGCCGCCCCAACCTCCATCGGCAGTATCCAAAGCAGATAAGAAGCGATCTATCCCGTCATCCAGCGATTTAGTTCCAATATACAGCGGTGGGAAACGAGAGGGCCCACCTGCAATCAAGCCTGCAGATCTTTCTGACACTCTTGCAGGCGCAACATCCCTTGCGCAGCGCCGAAATCACGTATGGATTATGACTCGCATGCTGGAACCATGCGACCAGACAATCAGTTCGTGGACTGTTTTCAACATCATGACTAGAGATCGTGTTCAGGTGACGGAAGATGTAGTTGGCTACCTGCCGACTATAAACGCGCCTGCCACAGATATGGCAACAGTGCAAGAAATCCTCAGAGAAGCTCTGAACATCATGTCATCACTTCAGCTTGAGCGTATACCGGTGGTGCTAGACCAGGCACTATTTGCTAAGGCGACCGAAATAGCATGGAAAGATGTCGATCGATATGGAAGAATCGTGCTCATGATGGGGAACTTCCATACCATCTGTAACTTCATGTCGAGCATTGGGAAAATGTTTGGAGATGCAGGCCTTCGGGATGTAGCTGTTGAGTCAGGAGTAATCGCTGAAGGTTCCATCAACAGGGTTCTGGAAGGCAAGCAATACAACCGTGCTGTGCGACTCCACAAGTTGATGTACGAGGCACTAATGGGCATCATTTGGAAGGGCTTCCAGGTGTGGATAGAAAGCAATCATCCTGACAAGGAACCCCAGATTCGAAGCACTGACCTCAAAATTCGCAGCATCAAGGAGGATGTTTGCCACGAGACTCTCGCTGCTGCTCTCGATGATGATTCATGTGTACAGAGCTTTGACATGTTCGCGAAATACCTACATTTTCTGCGAACCAAACATGGAGACCTGGCTCGCTTCTGGATGATGTATATTGATATGGTAGAGACCCTGCTGGGGTTGATTCGTGCGGATAGAGAAGGCGACTGGATGCTTCACTTGGCTTGCGTCAGAAGAGTGATCCCTTGGTGTTTCGCAATGAACAAGGTGAACTATGCTAGATATCTACCAGTGTACTATGCACAGATGACGCAACTCCACGAAACATGCCCCGAGTTGTACAGGCATTTCAATCAAGGCTACTTCTCCGTACAGCTTAGACCAGGGAATCCATTTGCCAGAATCGCTGTTGATCAGACAACAGAAGAAACAGTAAACAAAGATACGCAAACAGCTGGAGGAACACGAGGTTTTAGTCTTCGACAAGGGGCTGTGTCACGATACTATCTAACTGCAGAAAATCGGGCTACTGCACTGAGGCAACTACGAGAAACTATCCTTGTGAATGGCAGCGACACATCTCACGCCAAGCACCCTGACTTGTCTACTTCTCGCATCAAACGTGATGAGTCTGGCGTCACAGCTATCTGTGATCTACTGGAAAATGACTGGACCAATCCATTCGCCGATGATCCGTCATGTCTTCTCAGTATATCTACCGGAGCGGCTGCGAGGGAGGACGTTTCTAATGACCTACTCAACACCCTGCAAAAGGGGGAAGCGGCGTATCAAAGCTTCCAGAAACGTCTTGAAGAGGGAACAGGCTTTCATGACACATTGAACAAGCTAAACTTGAAGACCTTTGGTAAGATCAAGCAGAAAGTTGTGAAGGGCACAAACAAGGAGATCGTCCTGAGAGCTGACAGACAACTGTTTGCCACCATGATACTCATCGCCAAGACAAGGAACCTCGACATGCAACTTGTCCTTTGTCACCCACTAGGGCCGTTACCATGGTCTTTGGCAAACGTTGATGGGTCAATGAAAAAAACGAACAAAGCTGCACTTGCGAAACACATGGAAGGTCTTGTGGAACCAGCCGAGAACGTTGACAAGCGAAGTGCAACAACAATTGATGCGATGGCTCTCATACAAAAGATGCATGGCGAGAACGACACGTTCGAAGAACTATCTGACCGCATCCTTGCTGCAGCGCTTCACGCTGGTCAAGGCAGTGAGTGCATCGATGTTGTCTTTGACACATACACAGAAGAATCCATCAAAGCAGCTGAGCGTGTGAACCGCGGTTCAAATGAAGGCATCAGTTTCAGCGAGATCAGACCCGCACACAAAATCATGAACTGGCGGCGTCTCCTTGCTTGCAGCCAGACAAAGGAGAAACTGGTTGTGTTTCTGGCGGAGTCGTGGAAACATGAAACAAATCGCGAAAAGCTAGGCAACAGAACACTGTATGTCACCTGTGGTGAAAAATGTCTGGTACTGACCCGCGATAGGTGGAAGTTGGTGCAAGCACTCGAATGTAGCCACGAGGAAGCAGACACGCGTATGTTTCTCCACGCAAAGCATGCCGCTACCCACTACAAGACGATCATCTTAGTGGCAGATGACACCGACGTTCTGATCATCAGTCTTCATCTCAGCAGAACCATCGATAGTCAGCTCTTCATCAGACGAGGAACAAAGGTTCGAGTCAGAATGATCGACGTTGGAAAGTTGGCTGCGGTATTGGGGTCTGGAGTTTGCAGTGCATTGCCAGGGCTTCATGCATGGAGCGGGTGTGACACTGTGAGTGCTCTGGCTAGCCAAGGAAAGATAAAGGCTTTGAAGCTTGTGCAAGCGAATGAGCTGTATCTTCAAGCATTCACAGATCTGGGATCTTCGTGGAATGTACCAACAGACGTCTTCAATAGCATTCAGGCCTTCACGTGTCAGCTGTACGCCAAGAACACGAAGATCGTCGGTGTTAATTCGCTCCGTTATCACATGTTCTGTGCAAAGAAGGGCCAGATCGAATCTGGACAATTGCCGCCTTGTGAAGACTCCTTGATGCAGCATACGCTTAGGGCCAACTATCAGGCGGCTATCTGGCGACGCAGCCTTGAAAACCTACCAGACGTCCCAACACCATCAGCAGGACATGGTTGGGAACTCGATGATGGCGGTTCGCTCACAATCCGATGGATGGCAGGTCTACCAGCTCCGGATGTCGTCTTGAATCTCATCTCATGCACATGCAGAAGGACGTGTCGACCGTCAGATTGCTCCTGCATACTGAATGGGTTGAAGTGCACTGTTGTGTGTAAGCTGCAGGGATGCTCCAACATGGTGCAGGATGATGCTATCGTGGCTCAGGATGCCAATGACTCTGATGGCGACTCTGATGATTAACTTTGTGTGCACTGTATATTGTATAGCATGTTGTTCTCTATTATAATGCAGGCCAAATTGCCTGAAAATCTTTATAGTAAAGCGCGGCGTTACGCGCGCTGCTTGTGAGCAAGGAGGAAGCGGACAAGCGGTAACATATAAACGCCTTTATTCAAGACTACACTGTAACACTGTACCGCTCCGGGCTGGGCGCCCGGTGTCTCTCATGAGGCCACGCCTACCCCTCGGACGTGGCCACCGCCCACTTGGTGCGTGGAATGATGTCACCACGCCAGTGGGCTTTTGTGTCCGCCACACGCGCCCCCCCAGAATTCCCGCGCACCTGGAGGGCCAGTTTGCGGGGCAGACGAATGACCCGGCCGAAGCGCCCCCTGGCGATCGGCGGCGTCCGGGGTGCAGGGATGCCAGGTGGGATGCCCCTGGCTGCTCCTGGGATGGGTGCAGGACCGGGGGGCGGCGTGGCGGCGGGGCTGGGCGGTGCCGGGGGTCCGCCCGCAGGAGGGCGGCCCCGACGTGGGGGTCGGGCCACTGGCGGTGGATGGTCCACATCGAGGTGGGCCGGCTTGAGGCGGTCTACCGAAACCTGGTCAGGAGTACCGCCGATGTCCAGGGTGAAGTGCTTCGCCCCGGTCTCCAGCACGCGGAAAGGCCCGTCGTACGGGGGCCGCAGTGGTGTCCGATGGGCATCGTGGCGGACGAAGACGTACTCCGCCGTGCGAAGCTCCGGGGCGACGTGCGTCGGTGGGTGCCCGTGGCATGCCGTTGGCACCGGGGCGAACCTCTGGGCGGTCTCTTGCAGAGCGGAGCGCTGCTGTGCCGCGGACCATGGTGCCGTGGAGTCGGGGAGGAACTCGCCCGGCACCCGCAGCGGTTGCCCGAAGACCAACTCCGCCGCGGATGCGCGCAGGTCCTCCTTGGGCGCCGTCCGGAGGCCCAGCAGGACCCAGGGGAGCCTGTCGACCCAGCCGCCGTCGCGGAGGGTGGCCCGGAGCGCGGCCTTCAATGAGCGGTGAAATCGCTCACACAGGCCGTTAGCCTGGGGGTGGTAGGCCGTGGTTCGGTGCAGCCGGACCCCGAGGGAGGCGACGACGTGGCAGTAGCGCGTGTCATCGCCGGTGAGGTGCCGAAGCTGAAATTGGGCTTCGGCCTGGACGAACCAGACTTCGGCCTGAGCCTCCCAAAATTCCGGAAGTTTGACGAAGGCGGCCATGGCGATGGCGTCGCGTGTGGAAGGATCGCTCCGGCAGATCCAACGTCGAGGGTCACCAATAAAGCGCGGCGTTACGCGCGCTGCTTGTGAGCAAGGAGGAAGCGGACAAGCGGTAACATATAAACGCCTTTATTCAAGACTACACTGTAACACTGTACCGCTCCGGGCTGGGCGCCCGGTGTCTCTCATGAGGCCACGCCTACCCCTCGGACGTGGCCACCGCCCACTTGGTGCGTGGAATGATGTCACCACGCCAGTGGGCTTTTGTGTCCGCCACAATAGACAGATAAACGGTTTAGCAAAATGTATAATTTGGAAGATCATACCGGTGTTATTTGACTAAAACATGACATGTTCAATGATACCTCCGCTTGCTTATTAGGAATATACATCGTATGGTGTTAAAATCAGCTCCATACGTCTTTCCAAACTCTAGTAATGAATAATTAATATAATTGGCGGCCATTTTGAAATCCAAGATGGCCACCAAAGTGCAGATTTCCTATGTAACAATTTCCGCCTGCTTATTAGATATCGTATGGTGTTAAAATCCTCTCCGTACGACATTCCTAACTTGCGTTATCGTCAGAATAGATAATGCCAGCGGCGGCCTAAGTCATTTTATGCCTCTTTACATTTATTTGTTGTAAACTCGTGGTGGATGATATGTTTTAGTTTTTGAGTTATTTTTATAGACAGATAAACGGTGTAGCACAATGCATAATTTGGAAAATCATACCAGTGTTGTTTCACTAAAAAAAGTACAAGTCTAATAATAAAATATTGAAAAATATATGATTTTTTTTCGATAATTGATTTTTATAATAATTAATCTAAAACAAAATGCTTCATATTATTTTTTATTTAGACGGTACACATCGGACGTATATTTAGTCGTCAACCGCACATCGATAGCTAGTATAGAAGTCCAGATACACGTGCAACAATGTACCCCACCAAATGGGCATTTTCGAGCTGGGTGGTTTCAAAGATGGCGTCCATCCGGGCACTAAGCTACCGTTCTCAGATGTCCATCACACCTTTTCTGACACTTGAGACATTGGTCTAATGGAAAATCATAATGAGAATTACTCCCCCCGCCGGAGCATTACTTTTGGTCTGGCTCAAGGACTATATGATAAATCTGAAATAATTATCATTGGCCCAAAAACGCTCACCAAATCCACCCATAACTTTGCCCTCAACATCGACGGTTTCCCAGTATCCACCTCCTCTCACATCCGGAATCTTGGCATCATCTTTGACCAAACCCTCTCCTTCGACAAATACACTAAACAGATCACAAAGACAGCCTTCTTTCACCTGAAAAACATCGCCCGTCTCCGTCCATCCCTCTCCTCCACGGCTGCAGAAACCCTCATCCACGCCTTCATCACCTCCCGTCTGGACTACTGCAACAGCCTCCTCTTTGGTTCACCCTCAATAATCACCAATAAACTCCAATACATTCAGAACTCCGCTGCCCGTCTACTCACCCATTCCCGGACCCGTGACCACATCACCCCCGTCCTATACAAGCTTCACTGGCTCCCCCATCCCCCAGAGAATCCAGTACAAAATCCTCCTCTTGACCTACAAAGCCCTCCATAACCTGGCCCCATCCTCCCTGACTGACCTCCTCTCCAGACACACTCCCACCCGCAACCTCCGCTCTGCTGGTACCAACCTCCTGACCCCTCCCATGCGGACCAAATTCAGATCCTGGGGGGACAGGGCCTTCTCCATCGCTGCTCCCACCCTCTGGAACTCACTATCTCACACCATCAGAGACTCCTCCTCACTCACCACATTCAAAACATCACTCAAGACGCACCTATTCAACACTGCATTCAACATTTAACCCACAGCATATAACCCCTGACTATCTCTTCTCCTTCTCCTTCCTTTGTTTATTTACCTATTGATTTTTGTCTTTTTGCACTTGTTTTTTGTACTCTGTCAAAGCGCCTTTGGGCTTCTTGAAAAGCACGAAAAAAAATAAATGTATTATTATTATTATTATTATTAATATATATATATATATATAATATATATATATATATATATATATATATATTATATATATATATATATATATATTATATATATATATATATATATATTATATATATATATATATATATATATATATATATATTATATATATATATATATATATATTATATATATATATATATATATATATATATATATATATATATATATATATATATATATATATATATATATATATATATATATATATATATTGTTGCGGAGATGAGGACTGTATTTTTTTTATTGTGTGCTGTATTATTATTATTATTGTTTATTCTGCGCCCCCCTACCTCCGGAGCTGTGTAAAGGTGAAAGGGCATCCCATAATTAGTCCACAAGCATACACGTCAGCCAAGTAATAGAATACCCCTGTTGATAGTTATCTCTTATTCTGTGTTCTAGGGTAAGGCTGTGTCTCCCATTAATTGAAGTACTCCATTGCACCAGTGAAAGAATAGATCCCCTTTCATTCCCATCCCCCAAAAACCTCCATTTCATATTACATCCCCTCTCGTCATTGCTGAGCCCTCGATTCCCAATCACCTCCCCTCCAATAACAGCCATTGACTACGAGGCAGGGTCGGAGAAGAAGGGCGTGTCTCCACCTCGTCATAGAGGGGAAGAGGGGCGTGCCCGCCCGTCGTCATCCAGGGCGGAGCCCGAGGGTCGCGCGACCAACCAGGGCCGAGGTGAGCACCCCGATGGGCGTGTCCTGAAGGCCGGCGGCTGAATCGCCGGAGGCGTTATAAAGGCGTGCACGCAGGAAGCAAGTGAGTCGGTTGCCAGAGAGAGTTGGTCACAAAGAGTTGGTCGTCAAGAGAGAGTCGTGAAGAGTCAGTCAGTGGAGTCGGTGGTCAGTTGGTTGCGGTGAGGAGTCGGTGGTGGCGGTCAGTGGTTGCGTTGGTTGCGGTGAGGAGTCGAGGAGGGAGGAGATCAGAAGACAGGAAGGCCTTGAGTTGGACTAAGCAAGAGAGGAAGTTGTTGGACTGGGTGGGACTAAGGAAGGAGAGAGAACCCGTCACACCAATCCACCAAGCTCCGCGTTGGCTCCACCAAGCGTTCACCTCCACCAAGCTCCGCGTTGGCTCCACCAAGCGTTCACCTCCACCAAAGCTCCACCAAGCTCCGCGTTGGCTCCACCAAGCGTTCACCTCCAGCCATCCACCTCCTGCCATTCCTGTCATTCCCCGCGTGAGTCTGTCTTTTGTTTGTTCTGTCCTGGGTTAATTATGACTGTAGGTAAGCTAGTATTTTCACTGTGTCACCTGCGTCTTATGTGCTTGTAAATAAACGTGACTGCTTTCTTTTTGCTTATGTGTGTAAATAGTAAATAAATTTAGTAGTATTTCCAACCTTTTTGTCTTCGTTTTCCTCTTTGCATTGCGTCGTTTTCGTCTTTTCCCTCATTGACTAGCTGCGGTGCGATCCGGCCAACGTTTGGGTGGAATCGGGTGAGTCGGGGATCCTGTAACGGTCGCGGTAATACACCACCGCTCGGTCATCATAACATCTAAACCGCGATCAGTAACAATTGGTGTCTGGGAGTGAGATTCGGGGCCCGAACCAAATTTTGAAAACATCTAAAAAAAAATTTGGTCAAAATTTGGAGCGGACGAAATTTGGTTTGTTTTAAAGCAAAACCCGAATTTTGAAATCGCGCCATGGCTGGTCAAGGCGACGGGATGCCGGTGGGAGAGATCGAGGGGTTAGGAGTAACCCAGGATCAAATGGAGGGGAGCAATGAGGAGGCGGTTGAGGGAGTATCAGGCGCGCAAAATGGCGTCCTCGCGCACGTGGGTGTAGCGGCACCAAATTTTGCCACGCCCGTGACCGTGGCAGCACCGCCGATGGATTGGGGCCTTTTTATGATCCAAATGAAGGCCCTTATGGATGCTCAGAGTGAGCAAATTAAGGCTCAGGGTGAGCAAATGGGGGTAATGAGGGACGAAGCGAGGGGTACTGGTGAGGGGTTAGACAAGAAATTTGGGAAGTTAGACAAAAATTTTGAGGGGTTAGACAACGGGATAAAAGAGGTGAAAAATGGGTTAATGGGGTTAGAAAATAGGATGGAGGACAAATTGCGGGAGATAGGGGAGCAATCCGCCCGAGAAATTAAACAAATGGGAGAGCAGATAGAGGAGGTAAAAATCGGGGTAGAAACCAAACTGGATGCTCAGAGGGATGAATTGGGACAGATGAGGGCGGCATCTACAAAAGAAAGGGAGGAGATGAAGGAGGAGATACGACGAGGTGTGGGTGAGGAGGTCTCGGGGCTACGCGAGGAGGTAAAGCGAGGTGAGAAGCGTATGGAGAAAGAGGTGAGAAATAATACGGCAAAGTTACAAGGGGGAATAGAAGATCTGATGGAGGAGGTGGAACAGCTGACGGAGGGACAAAAAGAACTAGTGGAGCAGGTTCAAAAGAACACTGCGGTACTAGGAGGGTTAAAGGCGACACAAAAAGAAATAAAAAACGAATTAATAGCGACACAGAAGGAATGTCAGATAGTACGTGAGGAACTGAAAATGAGGGTGGACGAGGTGACAGAGATAATGGAGACAAAGGACCGGCAGGTGAGGATGCACATAGAGACGGTCACGGTAGCCTTAGAGGACGAACTTGAGGAGACGCACCGAGAAATAAAAGAGGTTAAACAAAAATTAGAGGAAGTGGAAGAAGAGGTGAGTGAAATTAAGAAGAGACGGACAGAAACTAAGAGAGAAATCCAGGAGGAGGTGATGGAATATGTACAAGGTCGGTGCTCAACTCATGATGTGATGCTCACTAACCAAATAAAGAGTTTGCAGGTGGCAAAGGAGGTGCGACGACGAGGTACGGAGGTGAGTGGCAATGTATATGATGTGAGGAAAGCTTCAGTCGGCTTGGGGATTGGTTTGGATCCGGGTGTTCGTGAAAGGCCGTTGGTGAAGTGTTTGACAGGTCAGGTGTGCGAAAAAAGAGGTGTGCGAGAATGTCCGACCATGGGGTGTGTGAGGAAAAAGTGCACGCCAAGGAGTGAGTGTGCCGTTAAGAGTGAGTTGGTCGAAGCGCGTGTGCGAGGGGGTACATGGAAGCGCGGTGTGGTGAGTGTTACAGAGGATGTAACGAGAAAGTGTACGCCTGTGGTGAGTGTTACAGAGGGTGTGACGGGAGAGTGTGCGCGAGAGGATGCGCGAGAAAGGTGTGTAACTGACAGGTGCATGAGGAAAGAGTGCGCTGTCGAAAGTAAGGGTGAGTGCGTTGTCAAGAGTGGTGGTGAGAGTAGTGAGAGTGACACGGAGCGTGAGTTGGTTGTGACAGGTGAGCGAGGATGTACACCTGGAATGGAAGGATGCACACCTGGAATGGTAGAGCGTGAGTGGGAATGCACACTTGACTTGGTCGTGAGGCATGTGGTTGGGTGTGTGGGTGAGAGCACACCTGTGATTGTCACAGAGGAGGTGACAGAGGAGGGGGCGCGAAGAGGTGTGTTGGTGAGGTGTGCGAGCGACGAATGTGTGCCAAGGTGTTCGGTGGTCAGGTGTGTGACCAAGTCGGTGAGCGAAATGAGTGTACCGAGGTGTGTAAGAAGAGGTACGACGAGGAGCATGGGAACAGCTGGAGGTATGAGCAAGAAAGGGGTAGCGTATGCGTATAAGCATGCAGGTGAGGCATCGACGGTAACCGGGTTAAAGGTTAGAACGACTTTCGCCGAATCGGGCCCTCGGTGCGCGTCGGGCAGCTTCGCGTGCCGCGAGGACCAGCGGGGATCCGAACCACGGCGGTTTCGAAAGAACCGCCGTACGCGATCCACGCTGTGCCTCGCTTGGAACGGCCGCGTCCGGGCTCCACTAGGCGGAGCGGGCAGCCCGATAGGAAGGGTCGTCATGGCGACCACTTTCTATTGAGACATGCCGGCAGGTCGAGATCGGGACATTGGATGGCTCCACGCCGAGGTGGTGCGTGGGATCTCGGCTCGGGTAAGCCCCCGTCCCTGCCCCGAATGCGGACGCATCCAGCCGCCGGCACAAAAGAACCCGCGTTCATGGCTCGGCTGTACGAAGCCGGGCTGTAGATGTGAATTGGCGCACCGAGAGGATGTAATAAGTAGACGGGTGATGAGGATAGTGTTTTGGACCCAAAATTAGAAAAAGGCGAAATTTGATGATTGGTACGGTGATTGGCAGATGATTGGCAGAATTTTTGATTGTTGGATTTGGACGAGTGAAATTGATAGGACGTCCCCGATGTGGTGGGATGGCAACTCCACCATCCCTCACAGGTGGGGCAAATGCGCAATAGCTTATGGGGTGTATGGCAGTGAAAACTAGCCCGGGTGGGTTAGGATATTGATAGGGATCTAGCGAAGATGACATTAGGTAACGTTAAGATTAGTTAGTGACAATGATACCTGTAGTGGGGACGCAGGTAGATTAGTGTGGATTATAATGACGTGGGAGCGCAATAGTTTAAAGGGACGACTGGGAAGCGCAAGTTTCAGAGGGGAGTAGTTAGCTGAGATGATGCCGTGTGTGTGAGAATTGAACAGGTGTGATTGCACAGGTGTGCAACTGAACAGGTGTGTGGAGCAGTGTATGAGTGAGTGAAGGTGATTGTGTATTGTGCTGACCCAATGGTCCAGGAAGAGGAGGAGGGTGCAGGTGGCACCAGGTATGATTGCACAGGTGTGCAACGACAGGTGAATGGACGACAGGTGTATGGAATAAATGGTATGGAGTATTGGAATGGATGGTCGTGGAGTGAGTATGGTGGAAATTGTGGAGTGGAGTGGATGGTGCGAAGGTGTGAATGGGGGAAGAGTGGACCCCCATCACGAGTACCCGGGGCGGGTAGTGTAAGTGTTAGGTAGAGGGTATAGGTAAATTGTGGTTGGATATTGGCATCTGTGGTGCGGGTGAAAGAATGGTCTTTGGATGGGTGCATTAGTGTTGTGGAAATGGCTGGGCGTGTAGCCTGTTAGTGTGTGTTGTTGGTTTGGGCGCTCCACCACTGTGAGGATGTCGGCCAGGTGAGGCCGCAGGTGGGCTCTGGGAGCCGGTAGTAGTTATTGTGGATGGGGCCCGAGGATCCGGAGGACGGACCCGGGTAGCCCAGTGCCAGAGGGCACCAGTGGGGTGACAGAGCCAGGAGAGGGCCTTCCCCAGTTAGTTAGGTTAGGGTGAGGAGCTAGGTAAGCTCGGGTGGCAACTGCAGTGGTGGAGGTGTGCAGGTGGGTAGACCTGCTGGGAGAGCTACACGTCGCAGCCCAGAAATTGTGCGAAGGCACCGGGAGATGAATCGGGGGAGTGAGACCCCAAATTGAGAAGCACCACAGTTTGGTCAAGGGGAATTGGTTTTTAGAACCCATAGTGTAAGTGGCCAATGGATTGGCAGGGAAAGACCCCGGGTAGTGTAAAGTGTGTTAAAATCATTTAGAGGATAGTTAGGATGAAGGATCTCCTCGCACCATCTGCATCCACTCACCTGAGGTGACAGGTACTCCGCACCATGCCATGTTTTGATTATTTTTTATGATGCAAATGTTTGGATTGTGAGACGCATCATGACGTGGGTGTGACATTGTGCTTTGATGTTCCATCTCTGCCTCCTTATGAGGATTGATGATGAATTTGGTGATGGCAAATTTTGAAGTAGAGGGATTGTGGAGACGAATTTGGTATAGGGGAAATATGGGGAAGACGTGACAGTAGTGACGAATTTGTAAATGTGTAGATTTTTGTACATATGGGGTAAGGGCAAGGGTAGGGTAGGTGACAGGGGGGTGACGTACGGTAGGGACGAGCTTTCTCACTTCGCCCTCCGTACGCATTTCGCCTTGCATTGCCTTATTGATGTGTACCCTTGTGACCTTACCCCTCGCTCAATTGTCTTTCCCCTTTTGTCTCCCACATGACCTGTGCGCCATTGGGTGCCGAGGGGAGCGTGCGTGGGTCGGCCATTGTGCGCCCGAAATTCCCAGAACCAGCTGTCTGCATCGATGCACCACATTATGGACCACATGCCTGTGGCCGAGCACCACTTATGGACCCCATGGGTTGGGGCATGGCCCCTCTGCTGGAACCGGCCATGAGGGCCCGAAATCTTGCTGGCGGACCTTGGCCACAGGGCACCGATGCCCCACAGGTGAACCACACTAGTCGGCCCTGTGGGCCATAAATAAAAAATAAAAAAAACGGACACGTTAGGTGCATTCTTTTATTGCAAATAGGCCGCCAGCAAGGGAAGATGACAACACCAGGAAAATAATAATAACCAGCAGAGGGAGCCGAAGAGCAAGAGATCACCTGCAGGGTTAGGGGTTGTTTGGTTATTTTTATTCATGAACAGTGATGACTGTGCACCGATTGGTGCTTGGGTGCTTTCATGGTGCGTCGATGCAGAGCAGACTGTCTCCCCCCCAGAAAGAACAATCACAGGTCCTGGGTTAGTCTTGTAAATAAAAGTAGCGTCAATTGTAAATAACGCTTCCCACCGTCAGTGTATAGTTTGAAGACCATTCCACGATTCGGTTAACTGTGGGCGTAAGTCTGTTAGGCAGGGTGCAATGGAGCAGCGGGACACATTTATTTATGTTTTAAAACTGTCGCACTCAGGGTCAGGTTAAAAATAGAGGGAACTACACCTACGTGTCACACTAAAAATAAAAGTTGTAGGCCCGGGACGTGCCTAAGAGGAGGAGGGTGCAGTGTTGCGGAGATGAGGACTGTATTTTTTTTATTGTGTGCTGTATTATTATTATTATTGTTTATTCTGCGCCCCCCTACCTCCAGAGCTGTGTAAAGGTGAAAGGGCATCCCATAATTAGTCCACAAGCATACACGTCAGCCAAGTAATAGAATACCCCTGTTGATAGTTATCTCTTATTCTGTGTTCTAGGGTAAGGCTGTGTCTCCCATTAATTGAAGTACTCCATTGCACCAGTGAAAGAGAATAGATCCCCTTTCATTCCCATCCCCAAAAAACCTCCATTTCATATTACATCCCCTCTCGTCATTGCTGAGCCCTCGATTCCCAATCACCTCCCCTCCAATAACCGCCATTGACCACGAGGCAGGGTCGGAGAAGAAGGGCGTGTCTCCACCACGTCATAGAGGGGAAGAGGGGCGTGCCCGCCCGTCGTCATCCAGGGCGGAGCCCGAGGGTCGCGCGACCAACCAGGGCCGAGGTGAGCACCCCGATGGGCGTGTCCTGAAGGCCGGCGGCTGAATCGCCGGAGGCGTTATAAAGGCGTGCACGCAGGAAGCAAGTGAGTCGGTTGCCAGAGAGAGTTGGTCACAAAGAGTTGGTCACAAAGAGTTGGTCGTCAAGAGAGAGTCGTGAAGAGTCAGTCAGTGGAGTCGGTGGTCAGTTGGTTGCGGTGAGGAGTCGGTGGTGGCGGTCAGTGGTTGCGTTGGTTGCGGTGAGGAGTCGAGGAGGGAGGAGATCAGAAGACAGGAAGGCCTTGAGTTGGACTAAGCAAGAGAGGAAGTTGTTGGACTGGGTGGGACTAAGGAAGGAGAGAGAACCCGTCACACCAATCCACCAAGCTCCGCGTTGGCTCCACCAAGCGTTCACCTCCACCAAGGCTCCACCAAGCTCCGCGTTGGCTCCACCAAGCGTTCACCTCCACCAAAGCTCCACCAAGCTCCGCGTTGGCTCCACCAAGCGTTCACCTCCAGCCATCCACCTCCTGCCATTCCTGTCATTCCCCGCGTGAGTCTGTCTTTTGTTTGTTCTGTCCTGGGTTAATTATGACTGTAGGTAAGCTAGTATTTTCACTGTGTCACCTGCGTCTTATGTGCTTGTAAATAAACGTGACTGCTTTCTTTTTGCTTATGTGTGTAAATAGTAAATAAATTTAGTAGTATTTCCAACCTTTTTGTCTTCGTTTTCCTCTTTGCATTGCGTCGTTTTCGTCTTTTCCCTCATTGACTAGCTGCGGTGCGATCCGGCCAACGTTTGGGTGGAATCGGGTGAGTCGGGGATCCTGTAACGGTCGCGGTAATACACCACCGCTCGGTCATCATAACATCTAAACTGTGATCAGTAACAATATATATATAGTTATGGTTTTTAGAACCTTCACTTTGTAAATTGAGTATTAAATTTCCTATGTACATTTCCCCTTTAATTGGCTGTTAATTGAAATAAGTGCACCGTAGCTCGTCCATGTACAAGCACGTAGGCCACCATATACCCTTCTAAATAGTTATTTCTTATTCTATGTAGTTTAAGGCTCTGTTTCCCACTAGTTGACCCTGCATTGCACCGAATTGAAATAAGATAGATCCCTCCGACACCCCCATGGCCTTTTCAAAGTGCCAGTAACTTTGGGTGGGGTTATTGGCATCACCTTCACCCCAAGACTCCATTACGCACGTGGTCAAGCCTCGGAGAAGAAGGGGGAGGAGCTACATTACGGGCGTGGCCCGCACCTCGTCATCAGGAGGTGGAGCCAGGAAGCCCTTACGCCCAACCAGGCCTCGGTGGGCACGGCTTGGTAAGGTGTGGTCATGGCTTGGTAGGGCGTGGCTATATAACCCACGGCGCGACGCCCCCACCAGAGACGATTGAGGAAGGAGAGGACCGAGGAAGCCCCCACCAGTGGATGACCGAGGAAGCCCCCACGAACCAATGAGTAAGGAGTCCACCGCAGCGGAATCCACCGCAGCTTTGAGACCACCGCAGTTTTGACCACCGCAGCTTTGAGCTTTGACGGCAGTGCGGCCACGAAGCAACGCCGCCGTGCGAACACGCTTGAGGGTCAGCGGCTGCTCACCTCGAGCCGCGCGATCACTCCAACCGGACCCGCATCCTTCCCGCCTGTGATCCCACGTCCTCGTCCGTCCAGCCATCCACCTCCAGCCATTCATTCCTGCTTCATTCCCCGTGTAAGTCCGATTGTCGTCCGTCCTTCGTGTTGTCCCTGGGAATAAGTAAGCTTGTAAAAGTTAATAATTGCACTGTGTCTTCTTCTCCTTCTGTCTTTATTTTCGTATCTTTCCTCCTCCTTGGTTTCTTTTGACTTGTACATAATTAGTAGTAATAAATCCTCTTTCCTACTTTTGCCTTCTTCTTCCTCGTCCGTTCGTCCTCATCTTTTCCACATTGAATACCTGTGGCACGATTTGGCCAACGACTAAGAATCGGGTCTGGTTCTGTTAATGGTTCGAGCAGCGGCTGCTAATCCGCTCGGCAAATTAACATCTTGTCCGCGGTCTCGAACGTGGTTGCTCACCTGCCTCCCTGGAGGGAGCTGGGCAGCTTCAGGACTCACGTCGGTCAGTCACAGACAAGGGGATTAATTCCCCCTTGGTAAGGGGAAACTTACCAAGTTTACCTTTTACAAGCTTACAAGTTTACCAAACTTACCAAGCCCCCCCCCCCCCCCCCAGAATTTACATGTTTTTAAACGTTTCCCAGTGTGTACCCTGGTCAGAATAGGTACACCGTATCCCTGCGTGTCGTAAGAGACGACTAAGAGGGTTGGCGTCAGGAAGGGCATCCGGCCATAAAAACATTGCCTCAAAAAAGAGAACCATGACAATCACAAGTACATATGGGCAGGGTACAGCCCGAAGTGGAGATCGGTTTCTGAGGTTTGGGACATGGAATGTAGGGACAATGACAGGGAGATCAGGAGAAGTGGTGGAAGTATTGGTCAGAAGAAGAGTGGACATATGTTGTGTGCAAGAGATGAGATGGAAGGGAAGTGGTGTGAGAATGGTGAAGGGTAGGCAGGCACAGAAATACAAGTTTGTGTGGCAAGGGTGCCCGGAGGGCGTGAATGGTGTTGGTGTCCTGTTTTCTGAGGAGTTTGTAGACAGTGTGGTGAGTGTGACTAGAGTGAGTGATAGGTTGATGATGGTGAAAATGATGATTGGAAAGCTCTTGGTGAACGTCATCTCGGGATATGCTCCGCAGGTTGGTCGAAGCGATGAAGAGAAGGACAAGTTCTGGTGTGCGATAGAGAAGCTGATGGAAAACGTGAAAGATGAGGAAGTTGTTGTGGTGGGAGGAGACATAAATGGACATGTGGGAAGGAGTATGGACTGGTTTTGAGGGAGTTCATGGGGGTTACGGATATGGTGTGAGAAATGGAGAAGGTGAAAGGATTTTGGAGTTTGCTGATGGAGCTGATTTGTTAATTTGTAATACTCAGTTCCAGAAAGAGGACAATAAGCTTGTTACATACACGTCAGGTGGGTCGACGACAACCGTTGACTACCTGATGGTGCGTAGGCGAGATAGGGGGCACCTCCGGGACACAAAGGTGATCCCGGGGGAGGAGGCTGTTTCACAGCACCACTTGGTTGTCTGCGACATAAGGGTGAAAAGGTGCGAGGAGAGCTCGGCGGGTGAAGTACCAACCGAGAATGAAGGTGTGGAGGTTGAAAGAGGTGACAGTAAGGGAGGCATTAAAAGAGAGGCTGAGTAGGGTAGAGGATGATGTGGTTGAGCTTGAAAGTGGTTGGATGTCAATGAAAGCTAGTCTGTTGGGAGCCGTTGGTGAGGTATGTGGATGGACAAAAGGACCACCGAGGCACTCGGAAACATGGTGGTGGGATGTTGAAGTTGGAAAGAGGATCGACGAGAAGAGGAAGAAGTTCAAAGAGTGGCAGAAGGCGAAGGGTACGGGAGCAGAAACAGCAGAGCATGAAAATTATAAGGCAGCCAGGAAGGCTGCAAAGAAAGCGGTAGCAAAGGCGCAGGAGGCATGTAAGAAAATGTTCGGAGAACGCTTGGATTCGGAAGAGGGTCAGAAAGCAGTATTCAGGATTGCAAAGCACATAGCGAAAGAGAGGTGTGATGTGATGGGGGTGAGTTGCTTGAAGGATGAAGAGGGACAAATCGTTGTCGACCCAGATGGAATTAAAGGAAGATGGAAAAGATATATGGAAATGCTGTTGAATACAGAGAATGAATGGGATGACAATATAGAGAGTAACCCAGTTTTAGGACCGGCAGAGAAGATAACTGAGAAGGAAGTTGAGGAAGCGATAAAAGCAATGAAGAGTGGAAAAGCGGGAGGGCCGACGGGAGTTGTGGGAGATATGTTGAAGGCAGCAGGAAGTTGGGGTGTGAAGAGAATGACAGAGATCTGTAATCTGGTGGTGAAAGAAGGCCGCATTCCAGTGGATTGGGAACTGAGTACCCTCGTCCCTCTATACAAGGGGAAAGGGTGACCCTCTGGAGTGTGGCTCGTACCGAGCGATAAAGTTATTGGAGCATGGAATGAAGGTATTGGAAAGGGTGTTGGAAAGGAGGATAAGGAAGAAAGTGAAGATCGACAAAATGCAGTTTGGATTTATGCCAGGAAGAGGAACGACAGATGCGCTTTTCATTGTGAGGCAGTTGCAGGAGAAGTACATGGATAAGAGGAAGAAGTTGTTTTTTGGGTTTGTTGATCTGGAGAAAGCATTCGATAGGGTTCCACGCAAAGTATTGACATGGGCATTGAGGAAGTTAGGAGTGGAGGAATGGTTGATCAGAGTAGTGATGGCAATGTACAAAAGAGCACGCACAGCTGTAAGGACGAAGGACGGGAACAGTGGTGAGTTTGAGGTGAAGGTGGGAGTGCATCAGGGGTCGGTACTAAGTCCACTACTATTTGTAGCTGTGATGGAGGTGCTGGCTCAGAACGTAAAGGAGGGTTTACCGTGGGAGTTGTTGTATGCAGATGATCTTGTGTTGATTGCGGAAAGTATGGATGGACTGAAGGAAAAGATGAACAAGTGGAAGGAATGTATGGAGACAAAAGGTCTGAAGGTGAATATCGGAAAGACAAAGGTGATGGCAAGTGGTAAAGCATGTGGTGAGGTGGAAAGAACTGGGAAGTGGCCGTGTGCTGTGTGCAGGAAGGGTGTCGGAGTGAACTCCATTCAGTGTACAATGTGCGCTGAGTGGGTTCATCAAAAATGTAGTGGTCTGAGAGGGTCATTAACCAGTGTGGCAGCTACATTCAAATGTAAGGTGTGCGCAGAGGGAGCTGCAGATGGAGGAAATGTTGAGTTGGATCTTGGAGATGGCGTGAAGCTGGAAGGTGTGAAAACATTTTGCTACCTCGGAGACATGCTGAATGGAGAAGGTGGATCAGACTCGGCAACGGTTGCTCGAGTGAGATGTGCATGGAAGAAGTTTCGGGAACTGAGTGGCGTGCTGATGAGGAGGAGAGTGTCGCTGAAGCTGAAGGGAAAGGTGTATGCTACATGTGTGAGAAGTGTTATGATTTATGGGAGCGAGACATGGGTAATGAACGTAGAGCAGCAACGAAGGCTGGAAAGGGTGGAAATGCGAATGGTTCGATGGATGTGCGGAGTATCGTTGAGAGAGAGGAGGACAAATGATGAATTGCGAAAGATGATGGGAATATTGCCTGTGATTGATGCTGTGAAGAGGAACAGGTTGAGATGGTTTGGTCATGTATTGAGGAAGGATGAAAGTGACTGGTTGAGAAGAGTGATGGAAGTTAATGTAGTAGGAAGTAGTGGACGGGGAAGACCGAGAAAGACTTGGCTAAAGATGGTGGAAGAAGAAATGCGGGCAAGGGGGTTAACAAGGAGAGATGCAGAAAATAGGGCAAAATGGAGAAGATTGTCATGGGGACCGCAAGGCTAACCCCCCGCTCTAGCAGGGAAAATTGCCTTAAAATGCATGTTGTTGTTGTTGTTGTAAGGGGAAAAGGGGCCGACGGTGAGATCCGCAACAATATGTATATATATATATATATCACATATATATATATATATCACATATATATATATCACATATATATATCACATATATATATATATATATCATATATATATATTTTTATATATATATATATATATATATATATATATATATAATATATATATCATATATATATCATATAATATATATATTATATATATATATATATATATATATATATATATATATATATATATATATATAATATATATATATATATATATATATCACATATATATATCACATATATATATATATATATAATTATATATATATATATATATATATATATATATATATATATATATATATATCATATATATATATATATACAGTGAACCCTCGTTTATCGCGGGGGTTACGTTCCAGAACCCCCCGCGATAAACGAAAATCCGCGAAGTAGCGACCATATTTTTTTATTTATATATATATATTTTAAAGCATTATGAACTCCCCACACTCTTATTAACCTTTCCCATACTCTTATAAACACTTCCTATACTCTTAAACACTTTTTACACTCTTAAACATACGTAATTTTAACAACATATAAAATTCTAATGGGTACTCACCATTGAAGATACTGTAGCTACCCATGGGTTCCCCAAGCAAGACCAGCATCAGAATCTCCTTGCTCCAGCCGGTGACGTCACCGGCGGGGATTCCCGGCGCGAGAGTGGCTGGTCACGTGACCGCTAAAGCGTGCCGCGCTTTGCGGGTATAATCAGCTACACCTGTTGATCACGTGACCACCGATTCACCGAAGCACGCCACGCTTGAGAGGCGTGGCTTTCGGTTTCTGGTTGTGCTTTATAATGCAGCCCGATAAATGGGCTTTTCAGTGTTCCCGAGTTGGTTTTGAGAATAAATATCTTCTCGGACGAGTTTGTGTCTTGCCCGTCATTTCGTCCGTATCAAGCAAGAGCCCCGGCTCTTCAATACTACAACTTGCGTGATGAAGATGATGATGAATTAGCTGTGCAGTACTGATGACGATGAAGGTGATGACGATGATGAATGTACTGGCGTTTTCCATACGCACGACTCTTTGTCTACCCTTCTACTGTACACTATGTACAGTATTTTATTTCTTGTAATATGTTTTAAATACTGTATTTTTTCTTATTTCTTTACGTTTTTTAATTTTTTAGGCTAGAAAATGCTTATTTTACCACAAAAATA